>NC_045616.1:58910207-59217207 GCF_009829155.1 Mustela erminea | reverse complement strand
TTAGATAATATAGTCATTTTGTAATATTTTATGATAGTAACATGGTATTCATTTATTTTGTTAGAAGTTATTCACAGGTCCTAAATACTAGATGATTGGAATGTCACACTAAGGAAATTATCCTTATTATATAAATGTCTAATAATTACATGTTAGAAATTAAAAGATATTGTTTAATCTTGACCGAATAGTGTATTTTGTAATTAAGTTTCTATTGGCTTTTCTAATTTTACCTAACCTAAGAGAATCTAATAATCAGTTTTTCTTTTTCTAAAATGAAGCAAGCACATAGTTTCTATTTGTGATAAACCCCCAGATTTTTGTTTTTTTGGTTGTCTGTAGAAAGACAAGAATAATTTGATATAAGTAAAGAGGAATGCTGTTAAACTTCTGCTTTTTCTTGTTATTGGGAACCTATGGATAGACTTAAAAAATAATAGCAGGAATTAAAGGATATGAAGAAAGAATTTATGGGATAACATTAAAGACAAAATAAAACCAAGCAAAAAACAACACACTAACACTTAGCATAGATTATTACTAGCTTATAAAACTCCGATCTGTTATTTGACATTGATAAAGCTGACAACATGAATATTAGCTGCCCAGTATACTATAATGGTTAGCCTTTTAAAATTTTAATTAGATTTCATACACTTGCAATCAACATTTTTAAGAATTAGTTCATTCTTTCCTTATACCTTATACCTTTCCTTATACCATACAGGCTTATTGATCATAGAACACTTTCATTTTTTTTTTTAATGCTTTTGGCATCTCGGAAAATTACAATCATTTATTGACTTGTAATGTTAAAAATGTTTATTGATTTGAATGCAGTGTTTCCTAATAAAATATTTGAAAAATCTGAAATCATCTCCAACATATTTGACCTTTTTTTTACTGATTTTTGTTTAAATTAGAAACTTGGGCCACATGAAGGTTGTTATATATTAGAAATTTTGAGAAATACAGCTTTAATTTTGTTTAAATTTCCTTAGTAGAAACTACATATTATTTGTATGTCCACAGTGCCTAGGACGATACACAGTATATTTTGATGAGCCTAACAATGATGGACTAACCAATTACAAGATTTAAAAGGATGAACATTTGAGAATTCTTCTGTGGTTCTATATTTCTCTGATGTAGACAACTGAACAAAATGTGCTTTCTAGGCATCTCTTAAAAATTTACTAATTGCTTAATTTGTTCTGTTTGCAATGATTGTCTCCTTAATAACATTTTTTTGCTTTTGAATTCTTTAGGGAACATAGGAACTGTTGGCATAAGCACTTTTTGACCACAAGAAAGGAGGCTGGAAATCTTATTATTGGCATTGATATCTGAAATGGGAGGGTGAGGATTCACATTTAAGGGTGGCAGAAATCCTGGTCTGGCTTGAGTAATATTGTGATCTAAAGAGAAAGCTCCTGACCCACGCCTTTCTAAAAGTGCATGATTTCTCCTGCTCAAGGGACCTGGTGAGATATTCTCCAGCAATTCTCTAGGCCCTGACAGCAAGGAAGGAGATGGCGAGAAGACCTTTTTCTTTCCTATAAGTGCTTTGCCATCTTCTAAAGTTGTAGGGGTAAGACCAGCGGAGAGCTGGGAATCAGAGCTGTAGTGATTTGCCCCTGAGTTTCTTTTTTGAACTATACTTCTTAAGGTGGAAGCAAAGATTGTCTGGTTAGAGTCTGGATCTGGGTCAGCAGGGATTTCAGTGCATTGCTGGCTTCCTTCTGAAAAAAATGCCTGATGATTTATTTCATCGTATGACATCTTTCTTGAGCTGGCCTGATCAAAGGCTCTTAATAAATGCGCTGTGTCTTTTACATCAATACTTTGGTGCCTAGTGATGAAGCGCTTGGAAAGTGCCACCCCATTGGTTTTGTAGGATAATTCTTCCTCTGGAGTAATATCCTGGAGCTCCTCCTGCAAAGAGGCCACCCTGTTTTGGTGCATTAGTAAGGGAGGACTCTTGATCCAGGTTGGAGGTTGGGGTAGCTTGGGCCCATTAGAGGCCACAGCAGGCTTCCTCACAGGGGAGCCTGGGTCCTGTGTATCATCACTACTTCCTGAGAGCTCCAGACCTTTAAGGCCAAAAAAGGTCGTTTCAGTTTCAGAAGAATGTGTAAGTGGCAATGAGGCTGTTTTTATGTCTATTTCTGAAGGAGTGGCACAGGAGGCTGGGGAATGACCCCCATCTATATCTACAGGGGGCATATTTAAGTACTGTTTGGTAGTGTGCCTACCAGAGGGGGATTTCGCTGTCGTTATGATAATGACCTCTTTCCCTTTTGCCTTGCAAGCGCTAAGTAGAACTTTCAGGGTTTCTCTATCCTCTGAATTTATAGCATAAACAAGGGCTGAATAACTAGAATGGTCTTGCAAGCTGAGATCAGCCCCATTGTTTAGAAGCAGGGAAACAACTTCAGGACCAGCTTTTTCTAAGCAAGCGTGCATCAAAGCAGTTTTCCCAGATTTGTCCTGTATGTTGGGGTCAGCATTGTTTTCTAATAGGTATTTAACCATTTTGGCTTTACTGACACTCTGGTGATCAACATGTTTAGTCTTACAAGCGATCATTAAAGGTGTTTCTCCACGGTCATTGCTCTCGTTAATGTAGGCACCACCTTCTAGCAAGAGTCTTGTGAGGCGAAGCCGGCTCTGATGGACTGCTTTGATGAGGGAATTTCCATCACTTGAAATTTCTACACCTTCATCCATCTTCAAAAGTCAGAATCAATACCTGGTTATCAAAGAATATGAAGAACAAAAGATCAGCCAGAATCCCAGTCTTCATTCATGTTATTATTCATAACTTCTGAAATATGTATATATAGAGTAACAGGACATAAATGAGATTGTTAATAATACAGAACACAATAGTGAATTGCAGAATTAAAGAAATTTTAGAATAGTAACAGCCTGTAGGGAATCACATACTAAAATTTACTTTCAAAATCCACATTGAATATTTATGATACCAGCCTAGTACTTCCCTAAATTCCACATTAATTAAACAGCAATCCATTTACTTTCCACTTGTGAAAAATATTATTAAAATAACACTAAAATGTAGATTTAAGGAAAAATTCCAAAATTCTGTGTAATTGCAACTGAATCAATGAAAATACAGATATTTATGGCAGATAAATCTAAATATTTCTTAGGGTCAAATTACTTACATGTGCTCTTAAGTTAGATAATGCAACTATTATCTAGATTTTCAATTTGAGGAGCTTTTTTTCTTTTTAAAGATTTTAAAATTTTATTTACTTATTTATTTTATTTGACAGACAGAGATCACAAGCAGGCAGAGAGGCAGGCAGAGAGAGAGGAGGAAGCAGGCTCCCCGCCAAGCAGAAAGCCCGATGCCAGACTCAATCCCAGGACCCTGAGATCATGACCTGAGCTGAAGGCAGAGGCTTAACCCACTGAGCCACCCAGGTGCCCCAAGGAAATTTTTTAAAAAAGATTTTATTTATTCATTTGAGAGAGAGAGAGAACACAAGCAGAGGAGAGAGGCAGAGGGAGAAGCAGACCCCACTGAACACCGATTGAGCCACCCAGGTGTCCCTCGAGAAACATTTTTTTGTTTTTTAAAGGATGAAAAATCATCTGAACTACAAGACATTAAAATATCTGACACAGTGTCTGGAACTCACACTGAGATGGGAATGGTGAACATGTGATTATGCATTTTGCTTGATTTCATTATTTAAATCATATACTAGATTATGGATGGGGTTGGTCACATACTGTTTGGTTAAATTTTGACAGAGTACCTTTTTTATTTTTTAATTTTATTTATTTGACATACAGAGAGAGATCACAAGTAGGCAGAGAGGCAGGCAGAGAGAGAGGGGGAAGCAGGATCCCTGCTGAGCAGAGAGTCCAATGTGGAGCTCGATCCCAGGACCCTGAGATCATGACCTGAGCTGAAGACAGAGGCTTAACCCACTGAGCCACCCAGGTGCCCCTTGACAGAGTACCTTTGCTCTGAAAAAGGAGTTTTCTAGGCTAAAAATATGAATAAGGACATGTAGTATTTATAAACATTTTTCTATCACTAAAACTAAAAATTATGTTTAATTTATTTAAATAATTTAGATTCAAACTCCTTCAACAGATAATTCCATTAGTTGATAAGAATTATGTCTTTGGGGGTGCCTGGCTGGCTCAGGTGGAAGAACATCATAAAACTTTTGATCTCGGGGACATAATTTCAAGCTCCATGTTGGGTGTAGAGATATTAAAAAAAATTATGTCTTTTATCTAGAGCTGAGGAAATGTTTGTCTCTGAATAATACTTAGAGCTGGGTAGAAAAATCAAATGGAGTTCATATAATATTTAAATCTATTTTATTAATGAGGTACGTTTTAGAAATTGAGAAGTAATATTTATTCCATGTATTTACTTTTAAATTAACAGTATGGGACATGAATTTTTTTTATCGGATAATGGAATAGATAATAAATATAGTGACCTCTTAATGGACAGAAAAAGAGATGAAGGGAACAGAAAGAAAAAGAAGAGGGGAAAAAAGACATGCATACAGAACTTAGAATCTAAGTGTTAAATAGCTGCAAGCTCCTGTTATGTCCTGGGCACTGGCTACAAGGCACAGGCCCTAGCCTGCAGAGCTTGCTCAGTCGTTTGGAAGAGATACTAAATAAGCAGCTGGTTATGAGTTAAAGTCATGAAAATATACAGGCTTGGGGCACCTGGGTGGCTCAATCATTAAGCATCTGCCTTCAGCTCAGGTCATGATCCCCGGTCCTGGGATGGAGCCCCACGTCGGGCTCCCTGCTCCATGGGAAGCCTGCTTCCCCCGCTCCTGCTCCCCTTACTTGTGTTCCCTCTCTTGCTGTGTCTGTCTCCCTGTCAAATAAATAAATAAAATATTTTTTAAAAAAAGACTGTACAGGCTTTGGTGGTTTGGAGACTGAGGGGCTTCACAGAGGGCAGCCATTTGAGCTGGGTCTTAAAGATTGCACGAGAGTTTGGTAAGCAGATAAAGTAGGAAGAGAGAAGTAGAGAATGTTCTTTGTGCAAAAACCTAAAGGCTCAAAATAGCAGTTATTTATCATAAATCAGGCTCTATTTATGCTGATATAACCAAACTTTAGAAAAATATTTTAGCAGATGGTTATAGTTAGGGTAAATATGGCAGAGCACACACATTTAATTTTGCCTCTTCCTAAACAATCCTCTGAAACTAAAGATTTAATTTTATTTTTTATTTAAAATTTTTTTAAGATTGTATTTTTATTTGTTTAAAGATTTTATTTATTTATTTGAGAGAGAACACAAGCAAGGAGGAGGGGCAGAGGGAGAGGGAGAAGCAGACCCCCCACTGAACAGGGACCTGGATGCAGGGTTCGATCCCAGGACTCTGGGATCATGACCTCAGCCGAAAGCAAATGCTTAACCAACGGAGCCAGCCAGGTGCCCCAAGGTTTTATTTTTAAGTAATCTCTTCACTCAACATGGGGTTCCAAGTCATAACCCTGAGATCAAGAGTTGCACATTCCACTGACTGAGCCAGCCAGGTGCCCCAAGAATTTTTTAAAAGACATAAATTCATAAGGATAGCAGGAAAAGGAGACAACGGCAATATTTTGAAAGCCAGAAAGCAGACGGGCCAGTATTAAGCAAATTAGCCAACCTGAGAAGGCTGTGCCTCAGTTCATTCATGATAAAGTTGAGAACTCAGCCCACATACACTCCAGAATCCTCGCAAGAGGCAGTAACGGCAGAAGTTCTAGAACTGGGCGGGTGGCGTTGGTGGTAGAGAGTATAGCTAAAATAATGAGTACTAGGGGCGCCTGGGTGGCTCAGGTGAGTTAAGCCTCTGCCTTCGGCTCAGGTCATGATCTCAGGGTCCTCGGATCAAGGCCTGCATCAGGCTCTCTGCTCAGCGGGGAGCCTGCTTCCCCCTCTTTCTCTGCCTGCCTCTCTGACTACTTGTGATCTCTCTCTGTCAAATAAATAAATAAAATATTTTTAAAAAATAATGAGGACTAGGTGAAAAGCTGTCAGGAGAAGCAGTTACATCCCTTGGTCCTCACCAGCCAAAGTGTGATCCTACCTTGGACCAGCAGCTTCACCACCATTACCTGAGGCTTCATCTCAGGTTGCATCTTGGATCTATTGAATCAGAGCCTACATTTTAATTAGATCCTTGGGTGATTTATACATGCATTGAAATTTGACTGCCTCAGGTGATTCTTCTACTCCAAGCCAGTAAGAGATAGGATATTAATCCTCCCACTTGAGTTGTTCTTTATTCTGGAGAGACCTTTATTCTTCAGAAATGATGAAATTGGAGGGTCTCTGGACGGGAAGGTACCTGACATATTTGAGGACTAGAAAACAGGGACTAAGTGACTGAAAGCTCACTGATCACTGAATGAAGAGACTCAGAGCCTTCTCCCCAATTCCACTCTAAGCTGGCAGCCTGTACCCTTATTATGCAGCAGAATATTGCTATACTCTTCTGTTGAGAATCTGACCCACTGAAAAGAAAATACGAAGAGTACTAACCACAGGGATTCCCTAACATGCCGCTCAGATCATCCACAGCAAGGTTTAAGGATTACAAGCCTCACCCATGTGCTCTAGTCTTCTCATCAGCTTTTTAATCCAAGCCCTTTAATCCTGAACAGATAATCAAAATAAAACACAAAACAAAATAGAAAAGCCTCTTCCATTAGAGACCAGAACACATAGAGAAAAAGCAACTTGGAGGAGACAGATACTAGGAAGATAAAAACTTCAAAAGCTCTTTATCTTTAGATATAAGCTGTTGTAACCATGAAACAAAAACAAAGTTCTAGGAAAAAGAGTATTGAGAGACTATTAAAAAGCATTCTCAAAAGGCAAAAACAGGCACACTTGGGTGGCTCAGTTGGTTGAGCAACTGCCTTGGGCTCAGGTCATGATCTCAGGGTCGTGGGATTGAGCCCCGCATCGGGCTCTCTGCTCTGTGGGGAGCCTGCTTCCCCCTTTCTCTCTACCTGCCTCTCTGCCTACTTGTGCTCTCTCCCTCTCTGTCAAATAAATAAATAAATAAAATCTTTGGGGGGGGAGGCAAAAACACCATACAAACTGCAAAACTAAATAGGTTTAGATGACAATATTGATAAAAATCTCTAACAGTTAAACAAAAAGAATAGAGGGGAAAAAAGGAAAATTAGAGGTCTACACTAGGAAATTCAACATTCAACTACTAGAAGTTCTGCCAGGACAAGCTTACTGAGCTTGATTCCAGGCCCCAGGGTTCATAACCTGAGCTAAAGGCAGACTGAGCTTCCCCAGGTGCCCCATTCCATAATTAAAACTTGAAAGAGTGATATGTTTATGACATCATTCAGTTCTGTGTTATCAATAGTATTTATGCCTACACTTTCAAGGAGTTTCAACTAGGGAGCTCCTGAAAGGCGGTATTCAAAAGAATATACTTACTCATTCTACTCTAGTATCACTCATGATGTTAAGCAAAGAAATATTCCATATATACATACATAAGTACAATGAAAGTGAATGCTACGTTTTTCATTCCCCTGTGCAATATTCTATGAAAGCTGTTCCAAAGCCAGGCATACCTGCAATTTGAGACCTTAGGAATATAGGATTGCTTGACAGCTTGGATCCCACCAGTGGTCTATTCTGACTGCAAAGCATCTGAAAAGAGCTAGCAAAAAACCCCTTCTTTTAGCATTTTTCATATACTAATGTATTTAATAAAGCAAAGAGATGTAGAGAAATTAGCTGGAACATAATGTCAAATATAGAAACCATTTGGTAACCACAGTTGGAGAAGAGGTACAGTATCAGTCACATAAAAACACCTTTGACCAAAAGTGGCATTTGAGAAACATATTCAAATAAGAACAAGTTTGCCAGATAGCAGATTTCTTCTTTAATTTTTTTAGATTTTATTTATGTATATGACAGGGAGAGAGAGAGAGGGAGCACAAAGAGGGGGAGCCGCAAAGAGAGAGGGAGAAGCATGCTCCCCGCCCTACATGGGGCTCAATCCCAGGACCCTGAGCTGAAGGCGGACACTTAACCAACTGAGCCACCCAGGCACCCCATAGATTTCAGTACTGTATTCTCATATAGTTTCTAGTGTCAGGGCCCGTCTTGTTTGTTTTTTAAAAAGTCTTTTTTTAAAAAAAATATTTATTTGACAGAGAGAGAGATCACAAGTAAGCAGAGAGGCAGGCAGAGAGAGAGGGGGAAGCAGGCTTCCGGCTGAGCAGAGAGCCCGATGCAGGCCTTGATCCGAGGACCCTGAGATCATGACCTGAGCCGAAGGCAGAGGCTTAACCACTGAGCCACCCAGGAGCCCCTGTTTAAAAAAAAAGTCATAAGAATCTTTTGGAAAGACTTTCAAATCTTTTCACTCAACTTCATGTAAATGTTTTCTGCACAACACTAAACCTGACAACTTTCTGTTGTGCTCTCTCCCTCTCTGTCAAATAAATAAATAAATAAAATCTTTGGCGGGGGGAGGCAAAAACACCATACAAACTTTGTCTCACCAAGGTTAGTGTCAGAAGGTTCTGGGAAAAGAAGAGGAACTGGCAATGTACTGCTGACTAGGCTGCTTGAGGGGTGCAGTGGCCCACTGTGGTCCTGCAGAAAAGGCGGGTGTTGTGGGTCCCAGGGCTCTCTGAAGAAGCTGGGCAATGGCACCAACTAGCTACTGGCAACTAGTGAATCTGTCTTGTGGATGTAGGCATACCCCCTTTAGAACTGTCTAGAATAGGGTGCCTGGGTGGCTCAGTGGATTAAGCCGCTGCCTTCGGCTCAGGTCATGATCTCAGGGTCCTGGGATCGAGTCCCGCATTGGGCTCTCTGCTCGGCAGGGAGCCTGCTTCTCTCTCTCTCTCTGCCTGCCTCTCTGTCTACTTGCGATCTCTCTCTGTCAAATAAATAAATAAAATCTTAAAAAAAAAAAAAAGCTATCTAGAATAAAAGCAGCAACAACAGAGCCTTACTCTTTGTTCATTTTAAAGGCTTCTAAAGCCCCTTGGGTTGCTCACTTTTTAAACTGTTCACATTTAATAGAACAATTCTAAAACTGTTTAAAGTTCATGGAGCAAAAAGCTGTCAGATACACATGAATTGTCCACATGAATACACGCTTGTGTTCCTAGTGTCTCATATTCAGTTCCTTATTGGGACAGTCCCCTTGTCTTTAAGCCTTTTCTCTCTTCCAATTCTTTTATCACGGTCATCCACTTGCACATCAAAAATGCTGAAACTGAAGCTCAATTTTTCTACTCTTCATAAAGCTAAGCCCTACCTGTGACGAAGATTACATCTCTAGCCTACAATTATCCTGGTTCAGGAATGTTCTTGCTTCCTGTCTCATTCTGTGAAACATCCTCACGGAGCACCCACTGCTGACACTGTATTAACATTCAGTCAGACCCTTTGTTATAATATAGCATATAAATAATCCCCACACTCAGCTACACCTTCCAAATAGATAACAGGTCAACTGGAGAAAGTTCTGGACTCAGACCCACATTTCCATCTTGACTCCCCTACTTACGAGCTGTACACCACCGTCAGATCTCTTAGCCTCTCAGTCTTGGGTCCCTCTTCTGTAACATGACAAGGATCAAACCTTTATTCAAGGCAGGGAGGGGGTGGTAGGAGGTGATGAAATCAGATGTCTAGAAAAAGACTTTCCTATTGTGCCTCACTACTCAGTGTATTCTTTTTAAAAATTCTATCTCAGAATTTAGCCTTCTTTTATTTTTATCATGTCATTTCACAGGCTACTTAAATAACATAAAATATTAAAAATTTCTTAAAGATCTGTAAATAATGTTTTGTAAACATAAATGGAATCTATTAAGTGAATATGGAAAAAAGATAACCTTAAATGTATTTTCCTTATAACTTCCAAATACAATAATTTTCACATATTATAAGATTAATTATTAAACAGCTGGACAAATTCCTTTTTATTTTAAAATTAGAATGTCTTTAACATCATTTATGATTCATCATGGCATATTTACTATACTCTTTTTGTGCCTCTCTCTACTTCCAAGACTTCACAGAAATTACAGTTTGGTTACTTAAAAATTAAAAATATACATATACTGTGAAGAACGAAAACTTGGGAAAAGATGTATCATCAGATAACAGATACCAGGCAAACTTTGGAAACAGAGTGGGGATGGTGGTGTGGTAAACTGCCTTAGCATAACAGAGGCATAACAGAGGCATAACAGAGGTGGCCCCATGACTAGGAGCCAGGTGACCCACAGGCCCTGGGAAGTTCAGTGCTGAGAGGCCCCACGTGATACAGAAAGTGGTAATGAGGTACAGGGCTGACAGTGAGGATGGTTTGACATCTCTGGACAAATCTACTGGACTCCCAGTTACTTTTCGCCACCCCAAGTAGATAACCACTCTTCTCGGCAAGAAAACAAGATTTATTTTTTGAGCACATCGATCAGAAAGGCTAAAAATAGGGGATAAAGTGAGAGTTTACAGGCTGAATTCCCAGACCTCTGCTCTGCTAGCAGGAGACTAGAAGGCCATGAAAAAAAGGAAGTAAAAAGGCACTGGGTCTTAAAATTATGAGCCCTATTAAAAATCTCTGTTGATAAATGAAGCAATTCAAATAACTACATTCGCCCCTCTAGACACCCACTCTAAATGGAAATAGAAAGTTACCTGAAAACGTTATTCAAAATTTCATACTTCACTTATGCCTTTTCTCTCCCTGGATGAGTTTTTTTGTCAACCAGCTGTCAGTTCCTGCTGAAGGAAATCAAAGCTATTCAGAGTTACATAAATACCAATAATTTGTTCCACACAACTCTCCCCTTCGGAGTCTAGTTTTTTAATTCCTTGTTGAGACATCCCTACAGTGTTTGTTTCGTTAATTACATTTCAGCGATTATGAGTAAAAGTGTCTGGAGTGGATCGCATGCACCGCAGTCCTGTGTATACAGGCCAAGGCTTGCCCTGCAAGGATGCTGGGGTTGAAAGGGCAGCAGCGCTCACCTGGTCCAGCCCTCCCCCACCCCACCCCAGTCCACGCAGCTGAGGAGGCCGAGGAAGGAAGGGTGGGAGAACTCCCAGTCATTCCTCTTACTCGCCTGCTCACCAGGACTTAATTAGATCTTCCTGTGTCCTTTCCTTCAGGTTTCTCTTCTGTTTCCTTGCTTCTTGGATACCAGCTTCCCACAGAATAGGGTTTTGCTCTGAGTACCTGATTTGAGTGGTATCAACAATGGTAGTGCCACACGGGCTGAGGTATTTTAGAAGCCTTTTTAGAGATGACAAGCTTGGCCTTCCCTGTGGCTCTTTCTCTCCAAGCCACCCCATTTTCCTTGCATGCAGAGAGAAATGTTATTTTCCTTTCACATCCTTACCCTACATCCGAATAGGATTGGTGTTCCCTCCCATAAAGGGCCATGGTGGGAGAGGGCAGCAAGCGGGGGGTGGGGGTGGGGGTGGACAGTAACAAATGGGTTTCAAGCTGGATATTCAGCGCCTCACTCTTGCCCGGGGTCGTCCTGTCTTTGTGCTGCCCACAAGGGGATGGAAGCTCAGAAAGAGCAGCAAGTTGCATGTATCAGAGATTGGGGCTCTGTTTATTCCCAAGTTACCAACCCTTGGGAATCTGATCCTCTGAGGTTCATCCTAAAATGGGTATAGTTATCAACAGAAGATGATTGTGAAAATTTTAGAAGATCCTGATATAATTGCCCTTTAGGAATTAAATAAACATCCATTTGTAAACATGCATCACTACATATGAATCCTGGGCTGATGGGGTCTGACAACTGGGAGGCCAAAGTGCCTACACCAATGGGCTTCTTATCTCTGCGGGCGTAATCACATGGAGAGCTTATTACAAATGAGGTTTCAGGCTCCAGTCCCACATAGTCAATAGGGGACACTTCCTAGGCAGACTTGGAG
This sequence comes from Mustela erminea, assembly GCF_009829155.1. NCBI lineage: Eukaryota > Metazoa > Chordata > Mammalia > Carnivora > Mustelidae > Mustela > Mustela erminea. The sequence goes on along the minus strand of NC_045616.1, from coordinate 59,205,239 downwards.
AAAATCTGTGACAAACTCTTCCTTCTTCATTCTAGTCTCACTTCCTATTTGCTGTCAAACCCGGCTTCAGGCTGGAACGAGGATGCAAAGGGCAGAGATGATTGCCACAGCCTAGAGAGGGATGAAGGAGCCCACAGGGCTAGAGAAGAGCACCACCTTGACTTAGGACGGGCCAGCCCCTGGAGGTTTGCAGTCCCACCCTTCCCAGACAGGTCTGAAAAAAAATCCAGAGGTACAGTGGGCAGCCCAAGGCCGGGATGTGGGGGCTAGTGGCACTTAGAATGAAGCAAGTCGGCCTGCCACAAGCAGAACATGTGTCTTCTTGCCATGCAAGCAAAGGGGCAAAGCCAGAACAAAAGACGCACCGGAGATTGTCCCAGGAAACGTAAAGACTTGCCAAGAAAAGTGTTCTTCTCCGGCACCAGCTTGTAAGAAATATTTCGAAACTGCCCAAGGGAAGGAGTGAGTAGCTAGTAAGGTTTGCTCGGTTTGCTCAGACAAAGCCAAAAAGGGCTGGTGTCTCTTAGTTACTTGTACGTCCCCTAGGCCTCTGGGCTAGGTCCCCACCTCTCTCAGCAGACACCCCTCCCAGCACACACGCAGACACGCAAACCTATACCTCCAAGTCTCCGGGAGCCAAGGTGATCGGATTTCCAAGCTGTTGAGGATTCTGGTAGCGTCTCCACAGTCCCCGCCGGCTCCGGGAACCAAGGTTGTTTCCTCAGTTTGTCCTGAGAGCGAGAGCGAGCGAGTCCGTGGTGCTGTCGGAGAAGGGCAAAGGAAGGTGACTGGGGCGACAGCGCCGGGGCACCGATGGGGGCGGGGTGTGCGTTCTGTCGCCTCGTCTCTGAGACAAGACAGGCAGCCGGCGAGCTGAGGCGATCGCCATCCACGTGAAGGGGTTCTGCCCAGAGCCGCAGCCGAGCGGTGCCCGCACCGCCAGGCCGGAGAACTCGGCCCTCCCTTGGGAAATGGCGCGTCCGAGGGGAGCAGCCATTGCCCCCATCCCTGGGCAGGGGCACCTCTGGACCTCAGACCTCCCGTAAGGGGGTTCGGGGTCCTCGTGCCAAGGCGGTGCGCGCCCGAGAGACGCCGGGACCGGGCTGCCCGCCCCCGTGTGACTCCCATTTGTCGAGCCAGTGATTGCAAACGGCTCGGCAGCCCCCCGCCCGCCTCCCGCGCCCAGCCAGTACCTCCCGCCTCCCAGCGGCCGGAGGCACCTGCGGAGACGCGCGCAAGTCGGGCCCCCAGACCCGCGCGCTCCTGCGGCCTCGCGCGCGCCGTTCCCGCTGCGGCGCTAACCCGCGCCCGCGAGCCCTTGCCCGGATGCTCCCTGACATCCCGCAGCCGCGGGGCTGCCCCTATCCACTCTCCCGCGCTGCAAGGCCGAGTAGGAGGCGAAACCCGTATCCCCGGCGGGGTGCAAGCCCGAGCCGCTGCAAAGCCCGAGCCAAAAGCAGGCAGGGATTGCGGGAGAGGGGAGAACAGACTCGGGTGGAGTCTGGACAGGCGCCTGCCCACCAGCAGCCTTCGGTTGACGCCTGGTCTCCGTCCCCGCTCAAGGCACTGCAGTGTCAGGGTGCGCGGGAGGTGCGGGCTCCCAGGGCCTGAGCGTACCCGCCGGGGCGCACGGAGGCCGCGGGGCCCCAGGCAGCGCCCTCCATCTCCTCCTCCCGGCAGCCAACACGCCGAACCAAAGTTTCTCCAAGTGCAGCCCGCAGAGACGCCGTCGCACACGAACCTGGGACGCGCTGTCAAGTCGGCGTCGGCGCCTCCCACCCACGGGTAGCCTCAGACCTTCCGCGCCAGTCTCCCGGCTGCTGTCCGGGCTGGCTTGTCTTCGGGGTCTCCTCGGCGGTTGGACTCACGGATCCCGGTAGGTGCTGCCCTGTCCACGCCCCTGCGCGGCTGAGAGAGCGGGGCGGCGGGCCCGGAGCCGCGAAGCGTCGGAGCGGGGGCCGGGAGGCGCGCACCTCGCCAGACGCCCGGGCTGTGCGGCGTTTCCGCTGGGAGTGACGCGCTGGTTCCCAGCTGCGCGGCAGGTGGGGGCGGCGGGGCCAAAGTCTGTTGGGACCCTGGGGCTAAAGTCTGTCTCTGAAGCTCCTCCCTTTGTCCCCAAAAGTAGCCCCACCACACGCACACATTCACCTCACCACAGCCGCGGCGCTTTGGCGGGGCCGGCTTTGCCCAGGGCAGTGGCGGCAGGGTCTTCTCCACCGCAGGGAGACCGCCACCCCTACATCCCGGCTTCTGGTTTCCCCTATCCACACCTGCGTCTCTCCCTCCAGGTCATATTCGACCAGGCTGGCCCTGTATGTGACTCCCATGGCTCCTTCTTCCCACTTCTCGTCCTTCTACCCGCTTTAGATAGAACCTGAGTCTCGCTTCAGGTTGGGCTGTTGGAGGGAGCAATCGTTCTTGTTTATATGAGTTTATAACTTTATTACACTGTTATTAAAACATTAATGTAACACTTTAACAAAATGTAACAAAATGTGTATTTTATGTGTTAAACTGTGCTGTAGTGATCTTAACTCTTCATTTACCAGGGATCATCAGGGTGGAGAAAAGGCTATGACCAATTTTTGTTGTTGTTCAGTTAATGTCAATCAAAACTAGTTAGTAGTTTTGAGTTCTCAAAGGGGTAAGTAAACTTATCTGTGGGCAGGCTTCTTTCATTTAGGAAAATAACCCGCTGAAATGGGCCCTTTAGTAAAAATAGGTAAAGCAAGTTCACAGGACATTTTAACTTGGATTTGGCCACTCGAGAATTGGAATCCTGGATATGGGTTACCGTATAACCCCGTCCATTTTTGAGGGAAGATTGGAGGGTCCCAAGGGGGCTTCCTTTCCTTCATTTAAAAAAAAGTTTTTATTAATGTATAGTACCTGTTAAAAGGTGCACTTTTCACAGGCTCAACGGTATTGTGCAAAATGAAGCATCCTTAAGATCAAGGCACAGAACATTAGCAGCTTCCCAGAAGACTTCCTCATATCCTCCCTTTGGAGAGGGCAGGGTAGTAGCTTCACCCAACATAGACTTTTTGCTTATATTTGCACTTTATAACAATCAAATTATATGGAATTTACTCTGTTGTCTGACTTCTTCCACTTGAAATTATGTTAAAGAGATGCAAACTGTCTATGGTTATAGTTTGTTCTTTTCTTTCTGTAAAGAATTATGCTGTATGAATTTATCTAAGTTTATTCATTATACTACTGATAGACATTTGGGTAATTCTTAGGTTTGAGACATTATAAATAATGCTGCTAGGAATATAATAGTAGATGTCTTTGGTGAAAGTATATACACATTTTTTGTTGGGTATACATTGGAAACAGACATACGTAAATACATCCGTGTTCAACTTCTGCAGATATTGCGAAATGGTTTTTCAAAGTAGATGACCTAATTTTCACTCTATTAATTTTCTTTTGCTACTTGTAACAAATTACCATAAACTAAGTGACTTAAAACAACACAAATGTATTGTTTTAAAGTTTTGGAGGTCAGATGTCCTAACTGTTTGCCTTTTCTAGTTTTTAGAGGCTGACTACATTTTTTTGCTTGTGGCCCCTTCTCTGACTTCCAATCTCAATCTCTCTCTCTCTCTCTCAACTCTGCTGCTCTTGTCACATGTCTTTTTCTCCCTCTGCTTCCTTCTCTTCCTTTGATCCTCTTTGCCTCACTTTTATAAAGACCTTTGATATATTGTGTATATTGGGCCCACTCGGATAATCCACAATAATCTCCCATCTGAAGATCCTTAATTTAATCACATATGCAAAGTTCCTTTGTGATATAAGGTAACATATTCATAGATTCCAGAGACAAGGATGTGAAACTCTTTGGGGGCCATTATACACTCTACTACACCTATCAGCAGGGTATTGAAACCTGCTATGTTGAATGGGTAGAGAGAAGCTGGACTGGAAAAAAAAAAAAAAAAAAAAAAGGAAAGAGAAAAAGATAATGAAGCCCTGAGCTTCAGTTCACCTGGAGGATTGCCTCTCTTGCCCTAAGGGCTGTGCCAGGACTGGTAGGCAGGAAAGGGTGCCTGATGCTGGAAAATTACCTCTGACCAATATGATCCTGACCCCACCAAAAGGTCTGGGGCCCAGGGCTTTCATAAAGAGAATGAGAGCCCAGGTTGATTTTGTCTTGGGCACCCTGCCAAGTGAAATGTTAGGGAAGGATTCGTAACAGCAAGAAAACAATGGTGAACAGATCACATTATGCCCTGTGGGTAAGGTCCTATGGTCAGCAGACAGTGACCCACCCCATCCATATCACTGTCCATCCAACAAGCTCTGGGACTGATCCTTTTCAGTGTTGATGGTGGAATTATGGAGTAAGGTGAGAATGCAATGGGATGGCAGAGGCTGCCAATCTAGGCAGGCATGCCCATGCCTTCATTGTAACTTAAACGTTAAAGGATGATGGAGGGCTTTAACACTCTAGACTTAAGGATGGGGACATACAGTTTCTTTCTTTTTAAAAAGATTTCATTTAGGGACGCCTGGGTGGCTCAGTTGGTTAAGCGGCTGCCTTCGGCTCGGGTCGTGATCCCAGCATCCTGGGATGGAGAGCCACATCGGGCTCCCTGCTCAGTGGGGAGCCTGCTTCTCCCTCTGCCTCTGCCTGCCACTCTGTCTGCCTGTGCTCACTCTCTCTGGCAAATAAATAAAATATTTTTTAAAATTTCATTTAGTTATTTGGGAGAGAGAGAACAAATGGTAGGGAGGGGCAGAGGAAAAGGGAGCGAGAAAGAGACTCCCTGCTGAGCAGGAAGCCTGACACAGGGCTCAATCCCAGGACACAGACATCATGACCTGAGCAGAAGGCAGTTGTTTGACCAACTGAGCCACACAGGTGCCCCAAGGACATATAGTTTCTCCTTCCTTCTGGTCTCATTTTGGTTCAGGAACCACACCCTTGAAGGAGCTAGGATAGATGTCATCCCTGTTTTACCAACAAGAGCACTAGGGCTCCAAGCAGCTTTCTGATTTGCTCAAGGAGCCTTAGGAATGGGGCTAGAGCACAGTAATCCTTGTAGCTCTGCTTTCCTTAGCGCTGTCCCATCTCGCTGGTGTGTGAGACCCACTGACACCTGTAGTCATGGGAGCTGAGAGGCAGAGCTGACCCTACAGGCACAAACCAAATTGCACACATCCTACTCTGTGGGTGATATAGTGGGATTACCTGGTTTTATGCCACCAAGAATATGTTTTGGTGGGGTTTTAGGAATAAGTAAAGGTAGGTGCTTGTGTTTGATAAGCATCTTGATCAGAAATCCTTCCACCAATTTTCTGCCTTCCAGAAATAAGCTGAACATTGATCTATTGATGGAACCCCTCCATTTCCCTTCAAAATTGTGTTTTACACTACAAGTCATTTACAAATTCAGATCTCAAGACAGAGAGGAGATGTGTGATTAGTCATTTTGAATTTAAAATCCCTTGATTATCATCCTCATAGTCATAATCATCATTAATAAATGCTCTCCTGTCTTGAACAGCTTCTCCCTAACCTGGCCTTTTCAACTTCCCTTCTACCCCAGCCCCTTAGGTTTCTCTGCCTTTACCACTTACTTAAGTTGTTCCGAGTCCCCAAGGACAGTGTCAAATCGTTGGAATCTCCTTTTACCTCACCCATCTCAAATTTGGGTTGATGGCTTCCTGGGAAGACTGCTCTACTGTCACCCTGGGACCTTGTTCTGTGATTCTCCTGGATGGACCCCATTTTATAGGTCCCGTTTCTTCCTCTCTCTTAATTCACTTCCTCTATTTATGGATAATCTCTCTCTCCAGTAACTTCCTAAAAAGTGTATGTGGAAGGTAAATTTGGAGTCCTTGCTTACCTGAAAATGTCTTTATTCTACCCTAACACTGTTTGATTGCTTATGTGAGTATAAAATTCTAAGACGAAAATAATCATCCTTCAGAAATCTGAAGGCATTCCTTCTTTATTCTCTAGATCCCAGAGTAACTGAGAGAAAATCTGAAGCCTTCTGATTCCTGTTCTTTTATTTGGGACACTCCTACCCCTCCTCTCACTCCTCCTTTTGGAAACATGTAAGATTTACTCTTTTTCTACAGTGCTCCAAAATTTCACTATTATTTGTGTTCATCTGGGTTTGTTTATTTATTTAAAAGATTTATTTATTTATCTGAGAGAGATCATGTGAGTGCGAAGGGAGCTCGGCAGAGGGAGAGGGGGAGAATCTCACGCGGACTCCTTGCTGAGCCAGAATCTGGGCTCAACCCCGAGATCATGACCTGAGTGGCATTCAGAGCGTTAACTGACCGAGCTGCCCAGGCGCCCAAGGCTGGGTTTGTCTTTCTCTAATCTTTTCGGCACTTAGTAAGCCCTTCACATCTGGAAACTCATGTATTTCAGTTCTGGGAAATTTTCTTGGAAAGCAGTGATTAAAGAGTGCGGTGAACAACATGTAGATAGTCGGAGTGGTGTAAGCACTTGATATTTTAACTTTGAAGACACAACACAAGAAGATGTAGTTATGATTGTTGAAGAGACTAACGTTTTATGAAACTCAGTGATGTAAAGTATAGAAGGCAGAGCTGGGAGTTCAGAGAAGGAAAGGGAGTGAAAGGAGAGTGGGGTCTGTGATAGCCTCATGTTACAAAATAGGGAGTGACGGTGAAAAGATGCTATCCACATCTGACTGACTAGAAACGACAGATGTAACTACTGGAGACGCTGGACTAGTGACAGGATTGTCAAGGGAAGCAGTGGTTAGGGATGCTGTAATACTAAGGCCTAATACTAATACTAAGTCTTTAATACTATTTAAAATTAAATACTAGTTTAATACTTCATTAATACTAAATAAGGTTTGGGGGAAGGAGTGACCCATGAGGGGAGAAGTGCAGAGGGAGCAGCATTTAAACAGGCAACTCTTCTTGACTGCTTTTCTGCCTCTTTTTCCACAAATCCCATCTAATATCTTTCTTTAAAGAAAAAACAATTTAAAAAAATTTTATTTATTTATTTGACAGAGAGAGACACAGTGAGAGAGGGAACACAAGCAGGGATCCCCTGAGCAGAGAGCCTGACCTGGGGCTCGATCCCAGGACCTGAGCTGAAGGCAGATGCTTAACAACTATGCCACCCAGGCGCCTCAAGAAAAAACAATGTTTGAGGTAAAATTCACACAACAAAATAAACTTTTAAAATGAACTAATTTAGGGGCGCCTGGATGGCTCAGTGAGTTAAGCCCCTGCCTTCGGCTCATGTCATGATCTCAGGGTCCTGGGATCAAGCCCTGAGTCAGGCTCTCTGCTCAGCGGGGATCCTGCTTCCTCTTCTCTCTCTCTTTGCCTGCCTCTCTGCCTACTTGCGATCTCTATCTGCCAAATAAATAAAATAAAATAAAATCTTAAACAAACAAACAAACAATTCAGAAGTTTCAGAGATTGTTTTTGAAGAAAGCTTTAAGTGGTGTGCCCCAGAACAGTTCTGGCAGACTGGGGACAATTGGTGACCCCACTGAGTGGGTTTGGGAGAGCTCCAGACCCTCCAGCTTCTGGAACCCACTGGGCCTGGCTTGATGGGGAAGGGAGGCTCTGCCCTGGTCCTTGGGGGGCAGTGGGCGGGGATATCTCCTTGCTTCCCCTGTCAATGGCCCTGATATTCTCATCCATTCAGGAAAATATTTAGTTTTAGCGCTAGAGATGCAGATACATTTTTCAAGGACTTTTTCATGTGAGAAAAGATCCAAATACAATGAATATTATCTTTTAGGGATGCTTCTCTGTAGGACAGGAAAAGCTATAGGAAAACATTAAACAGTAAGCTCCTTGTCACACTGAGAGAAACAGCCTGTTTTATTCCCTATATTCATAATTTTCTTCCCCCCTGCTTTCTTTCCAGTCATTTTTTCATGTCTCCCTCTTTCTCCATACTGTCCTAGCATAAAGGGAAGCCCCCTGGCTGAGCTTTTCCCCAATATTTTCTAAACCATAACAGCTTAGTGTAGGGATGGATTGCTTGCTATTTCCAAGCTTGCCAGTATTTTTCTGATTCATCTTTGGAATCAGAAAGAAGATTGCTTTCCTGTTCTGGGAAGGGAAAAAATATATACTTCTGATGTGCTTGAAAGATCGTGAGGGCTAACACCTTCATTTTTTTTAAAGATTTTATTTATTTATTTGACAGAGAGAGACACAGTGAGAGAGAGAGAGAACACAAGAGAGAGAGAGAGAACACAAGCAGGGGGAAGTGGGAGAGGGAGAAGCTCCTGCTGAGCAGGGAGCCCGATGTAGGGCTCCATCCCAGGACCCTGGGATCATGCATGACCTAAGCTAAACCACCCAGGTGCCTCTAACACCTCTATTTAATAGTCTGTGCTTCAAATCTATAAGCCTTAGATTTCGATGTGCTCAGTCTCAAAACCCCGAGCTGTCCACAGAAGTCTCCCACACTGTGTGTTTCCTTATAGGAGGAAAGTTGCCTTAAATACTAGTTTTGGGGGTGCCTGGGTAGCTCAGTGGGTTAAGCCTCTGCCTTCGGCTCAGGTAATGATCTCAGGGTCCTGGGATGGAGTCCCACATCGGACTCTCTGTTTGGCAGGGAGCCTGCTTCCTCCTCTCTCTCTCTGCCTGCCTCTCTGCCTACTTGTGATCTCTCTCTGTCAAATAAATAAATAAAATCTTTAAAAATTAAAAAAAAAAAACTAGGGTGCCTGGTAAAAAAATTTAGGGTGCCTGGATGGTTTGGTCGGTTAAGTATCTGCCTTCCGCTCAGGTCCTGAACCAGAGTCCTGGGATTGAACCCCACATTGGGCTCCCGGCTCAGTGGGGAGCCTGCTTCTCCTTCTTCTTCTGACACACCCTTCCCTACTCATGCTCTCTCTCTCTCACTCCCTATCTCAAAAAAATAAATAAAATCTTAAAAGAGAGAGAGAGAGAGAGAATAGTTTCATGATATATTGGAGAACAATAGAATCTGTTTTGTGTGCAACCCTTTGTCCCTAAGCAGCAATCCTTAGGCCTGGCAATCTTTTCCCTCGTGGTAGGAGCTGATCCTCTGTATTTGCTCTATATCCTAGCAGAGGAACATGTAAATGGCTCTTTTGGATTGAAGACTAAGTCCTTCAGAGTTGAGAGGCCAATTGTTTTTCATTCCCTCTGCATACTGGCTTCTGTGATATTATGAAAAGGCTAGAATTTTCTAAAATTTAGGAGATACCTGTGAGTCTTTCCTTGAACTTTGTAAATAGCTTAGCAAATACAACTGCAGGGATGGCAGTGAAACAGGGCTACCCAGTTTAAGTGGGTAGATCCAAATCCTCTGCTGGAATTCTGAATTTCAAGACCACGAAGAATGACTATGCATTATGATGAGAAAGATTGTCCTTGTTGAGGGTAGACCGGTGCTGGGGCCTGAAATATAGAGAAAATGAGTGTTGGATTCTGAGAAGAAGATACAGGGCCTAATGGAGAGGCCTAAAGGAGAGGCCAGTCGGGGTACCCCTAAAAAGAAGTAATTGACCTGTGGACTTTGGGGCAGTCAGGAACAGGATCTAGTTTTAAGTGTCAGTGAAGATGGCTTTGGGCCCAATTCAAATGGGGGTCTCTCTCTCTCTCTCTCTATATATATATATATATATACACACATACATATATATTCATTCACAGATCAAAGAAATCCATGGCTGGTGCAGCTGATTCTTTCCAACTTCCTGTTCAGCCATCCTCACTTTTCATCTCATGGTCACAAAATGGTTGCTTGACTTCCAGGCATCTTGTCCACATTCCAAAGCTGAAGTAGGATAAGGGTCAAAGGGCAAAATGTACACCATCTGTATCTCTCCTGTTTTGTTTTTGTTGTTGTTATTGTTGTTATTTGTTTGTTTTAGCAAAACAATAGTTTTCTTTGGTGCCTAACCCCAAACTGGATCATATGGCTAGCTCTGCTTGTCAGGGAAGCAAGATCTTTTTTTACAGAGTTCACTGAAATTACAATAAAATCAAGGTTCTGTTGGTAAAACGGGCAGACTAACAGAAGTTTCTGTGACCCTGAACAAAAGTAACCTCTCTGTTTCCTGGTTTTCTCATCTGTAAACTGGAAATTGGACCATGACTGTGCCTGTCTTGGAGAATTACTGTGAAGATTAAATGAGTCAATTTCCATAAATCACACAAAACTCTATAAAAGTGTTGGTGATTGATTGATCAAGGGGAGAGTGGGCAGTCAATGGGGCCTACCATTGACCATGGCTGTTCTGCATGGTACTTCTCTTCTGCCAGAACAGCCGTTTGAACATTACAACCTGGTATTAGCTTTTCTTCAGGGATTAAGGGAAGGGCTGCTGCCCTCACTTGGCAGAGGTGCTGGGCAGCAGTCTGGGAAAGCATTGTAAGGTGATCTGTAGAGAGTGGGCCAGGGGCTAACCTCCTTAAAGGAACGAAGCACAACTATAAGAGCAGTAGCAGAGCAGCCCCTGGCATAGAGCTGCCTTTCCCAGCCTCCCTTGCAGCCATTGTGGCCAAGTGACCAAGCTTCTGCCAACAGTGAATGAAGGGCAGGGCAGTGCATGGAAGGGAAAATCCCCGGCTTTTGCCTTCTACTCTTTCTCTGACCCAGTGGCGGTGCTGGAGCTCCTCTGTGAAGATGGCAAACCTGCCAGGAAGCCTGGATCTCTGAATGTGCAATACTTAGCCACACATAGGCTTGGACCACCTACCCTGGACGCTTATATGAGAAAGAAAGAAACTTCTTTTTTGTTTGAGCCACTGCCTTTGGGACTTATTCATTCCAGCCTTTTACCTCAACTAATACAATGACTATCATCATTTAAAACACTGAAGCTATTTAGGAAATGATAATAATAACATAGGCTACCTGTAGGGAGAGGAAACTGAGGTGGAGGAGGGGTTGTGGGAGGAAGTGTCCTTTTGTGTTTACTCCATACCTAGAATTGCTGAAATTTGAACCCTATAAATGTAATACTTACAAAATTTAAAATAAAAAATTTCAACTCTACATCAATTAAAAAACCTTAAAATGGAAATTATTCAATTAAGGAGAAAGGTTAGTCTTGCACCACAGAAGTTTGTCTGTGATTGGCGCTCAACCAGCACTTGACTGCCTTATCTACGAATTCTATGAACTGGGGAGAGGAGAAAGGGGATGGATAAAGCTGGCAGAATGGAGCAGCCAGGTGAATCCCTGAGGGGAAGGCAGAGCTGCGGCACTCAGCCTGTCTCTGCCCAGGAGTACTCATCTGCATGCCAGCAGTCAGACTCCTCAAGCCCCAATTAGACTGTGCATGCAGGAGGTGGTTCCTGCATGCAGATTGATGTCACATCCATTTCCTGAGCATCCTAGGTGCCAAGATGGTATCTTTTAATAGGAGGCGCTCCAAGAGACTTGTCCTGAATTTTTGGTTGGATGAGCAAGGTGACATTTTATGCCAACTGAAGGAGAATTCAGTTTTCGTCTTCCTAACTTGGGTTGATATTTCCTGCTGCCTGTATTTTATGGTGCTATGAAAGAATGATTTATTGTTTTCCTACTGATGATTTCCAACAAAGCTCCCATTTCAGAGACAAAAGGGAAAAGGCAGTATAATATTGAGTGATTTTCTCCTTAGGGGCAAAATAGGAGTGTCTTTTTTTGTTTCCTTTTTTAAAATATTTTATTCATTTACTTGAGAGAGAGAGAGAGAGCATGAGAAGGGGGAGGGTTAGAGGGAGAAGCAGACTCCCTGCTGAGCAGGGAGTGGGATCCTGGGACTCCAGGATCATGACCTGAGCCAAAAGGAATTGCTTAACCAACTGAGCCACCCAGGAGTTTCCTATTTAATGTGCAGCTAAGAAGGGCATTGTGTGATTGATAGTTCAGCTTCCCCAAAATCTAATGAATATTTGAAATTACTATTTTATTCTTGGCTTTCTATTTTCTTTTACCATACAATGGCTCCTTTTATAAGCTCTGCCCCTGGGAAAACACAGATGGCATTTCCCCCTCCCAGGTGCCCTTGAACTTCATGTATTTCTCCCAGGAGAGTTTGTCAGTTGAAATATTTGGTAAATTAGTAACAGAAAAAAGGAATCGAATAGCTTCAGAAACCACTTTTTAATAGTTTGAAAAGTGAGAACGTTAAAAGAACCAATGCATTGTTGTTACCAGTTCAATTCCCTCAGTTTAATCACCCCCTTTAGTTCTCCGTTGCCCACCAGACGGAGCTCTATGCTGGTCCCTGAGGGTCCCTCAGACAGTTGATACACGCGCTCCTAGCCTTACTGCGCAGCATTCGCTCCGGGATTCATCCAGACCTGCACCCAGACTGAGTGCTTCTGGTTCCTGGAGGAACACAGCCCATGACCTACCCCTCAGGTGCCACCTTGTCATGAAGTAACCTCCCTCCATCAGCCAGACGCTGCAACCACAGCTGGTGGATTTGGATGCCTGTCGCGTAAACTTAGTGGCACAGAGCTAGTCTTAACCATCTTTGCTGCCCTGCAGCCTCTGGCCTGGCACTGCACTGAGAGGCATAAGAAATGAACCAAGGCCAGATTCTTCTCCACCAAAAATGTGCTCTCTGACAGGGCTGGCACACCACAGCCTGCGGGCCAAACCTAGCTGCTGCCTTTATTGCAAGGCTCATGAACTAAGAATGCCTCATGTTTTTAAATGGTTGGAAACAATTAAAAGAATATTTCATGACATTTGAAAATGAGGTGAAATTTACATTTCAGCATTCATGAATCAAGTTGTATTGGAACCCAGCCACACCATTAGTTTACATCTTGGTTGTTGCCGCCTTCCTAGTTTTACGGCAGAGTGGAGTCGTGGCGATCATATGGCCCGCCAAATGTGAAATAATTCACTGTCACTTTACAGGAAGTTTGCCAACCCTGCTCTATAGACTAAGGTCTTCAGTTATACATAAACAATGAATCTTGGAACACTACATTAAAAAGAAATGATGTATTATGTGGTGACTAACATAAAACAATAAAAAATGGAAATATTTGTTTTTGCTCTTTCTCAAATCCACAGCTGTGCAAGGAGCATAAATGGCTATTATTTCCCCATTTAAAAAATATTGTTTACTTGGGTGCCTGGATGTCTCAGTCGGTTAAGCATCGACTCTTGGTTTTGACTCAGGTCATGATCTCAGGGGTGTGGGTTGGAACCCCGCATCAAGCCCTGGGTTGGGCTCCTTGCTTAACACGGAGTGTTTGTCCCTTCCCTCCCACCCCCCACACCTGTGTGCACACACTCTGTCTCATAACTAAATAAAAAAAAATACCATTTACTATTTTTGAATTTTCTGAGCATGAACCCTATGTATGATAAGCCAGAAGTATTCGGTTCCTGCCACCCTCAAGAACATTCAGCAGAGGTACCATTCAGTACCTCAAATAAGTACCTGTGCTGTGCAGGTGGGGGGTGGCTCTCTGGAGATATGCTGATGAGCAGGATTAACATAGTCCTTACCCTTGTGTTGCTAATGCTAATGTGGAGAAAATTAAACAATCAATAACACAAAATATGATCATTGTTTTGATAGAGAAGGGACTCAGAGAACAGAAGGTAAGAATACTTTAGCTTGTCTAGGTAACATCAGGGAAGGCTTCTCAGAGGAGATGACATTTCCAGTGAGACCCAGAGGATGAGTAGGTATCATATTAGTGAAGAGTCTTTTACATGGAAAGAGACAAGCTTCCATCTTATTTAAGCTACTGTTATTCACGCCTTTGTTATATGCATCCAAACTTGTATCATAATGAATACATTCCTTTTTTAAAAAGTTTTTATTTTTATGTAATCTCTACACCCAACATGGGGCTCAAACTCACAATCCTGAGATCAAGAGTTGCACGCTCCACTGATGGAGCCAGCCAGGTGCCCCCATTCTGTGTACCACTGTAGACACTTCCTTAAGCAATTGGAAGGACACACTTCTCCTGTGGGACTAGGAGTCCAAACCACTATATGACCCAGTACAGGAAGGAGCTTTGCGTTCCAGGATAGAAGACTCTGGGTTGCTGGCTGCTTGGTTCTCTTTAAGGGAGGCTTTCTTTGGTCGGCCCCTGAATATCTTAAAAACATAACAAAACTAGAAGGCCTCTTATGTGAGGATGCCTCTGCAGTTTGTCAGACAAGTTCCTCTCTGATCTTAACATTTATTCTAGAAGATTGTCTCAATCTCTGAGCTCCTTGACAAAATTCTCTTTTCTTCTCTCTTCTAAATTTTGCTTCCACGTTGGCCATGGAAGGGGTCCTACTTAATGGCCAGCAATCTGGTGGGAGTCTGCATGCCACTTTTGTTTCAGGGTGGAAAAATTGTTTCTGAAGCTTAAGGGATTTGTTTTGGGATGAGGCTGACAGGACTTACCTCTGGTGTCTCTTCCAACATCTGTCACCTAAATTCCAGGTAATTCAGACATCCCAGCCGATCTCAAAAACAAGGACAATGCAAAGTCTTAGGGAAATTAACATCATCTCTTTGAAGAACTTTACTAGGACTAAATACCAGATATTACTTTTTACTCTAAAAATCAGTGACAGCTTGTGCTCTGAATGAAGATGTGCTTTTTTCTTCCAGTGGCTCATTATTCATTTCAGATACTCACTTTGTCTTCCAGAGGAGTCAAGTAAATATGAAAAGTCAGCCCAATAAATTGGTCAGTATCCTGATGAATATGTTTTCATTAACTGGACCAACCACTGATTCATATAAATCGATGAAGAGATGAAATAATGCTGGAATAATCGATCAGCTATAAACCTTTCCAGAATATAATTAACCTCTTACAGATGCTTCCAGGATGTGTTGACTTTGTGATCACAAGTGAGAAAACTGTGTAGTGAACATTTGTCATTTTTGGTTGTCCAGCATCTAAACACTCTTTCTATTTTCATGAGTGCAAGATGAATAGAGGTCAGGATCAGGCTTCCTACTCTGGAAGCTGGAGAGGATAATCCAGGTTTGGACTCATTGGTCCCATGTATGGATATTTGACCAAGGCTCATCCAAACAGAGGCTTTTTCCCAAGACTTTGGCCCTTCAGGAAGTGGTAATGAGGCCAGAGACAGTCAAAGAGCATTCAAGTGGCTGGACGGCATTAAGACATCTGTGGGTGGTGTGACAAATGTTGGGGGCTGGTGATACCAGAACCAGCACCCTACATGCACTGAACCTCTGGTGGAAACTTGACTGTGCCATGAGTTCCTGTTTCCAAGACTAATTCTCCAGTTTCCCTGAAATTGATATACCCAATGTCTTTCCAATAAATTTCTTTTTTGTGTAAGTTAGCCAATGTTGGTTTTATTATTCCAAACTGGCTGTTTCATACGCTATGTGAAAATAGGATATGTGATATTATTCTGTACCTGGTCCGTTTCTAGACCAGGAAGAATTAATTTTAAAACTACAGTTACATTAAGGGTCCAACTGACAGGAAAGCATATATTTTACAAAGAATGTTGAGTTGTAACATGTTTGTTCAGTGCACTTAATTGCTACTCATTCTTTGAAAGGACAAAGGACCAATCAGAGACAGGCCACAGTCTCCGAGAGCCTGACAGAAAGGCGGTGGTGTTTTAGGATTCAAAGGGCCCTTTGAAACCATCTCATCCAAACCCTTTATTTTACAAATAAGAAAATTGAGGTTCAGGCTGGCTAAATGATTTACCCCAAATTGCATAGGCAATTATGGAAGAACAGGGATTGTAATCAGACACCCACTCCTAGAGAATTGTTTTATTTGGCAGGAAAGACAGGCAGGGTGAAGAAGGGAGTGGCAAAGACAGGTATCTCGTTTGCAGAACTGGGATCAGAGAGTGTCTGTTTGGTTCCAAGGCCAGGGCAGTCACAGAATCAGAGCTTGGGGTCAGAGTGTTACCACACAGAAAGGCTGGCTGGGGGTCGAGATGTTGCTGGAATGCAGGGTTGGCTAAGAACAGGTTAGTCTCAACGCTAGAGCCAAGCCTGAATTTTTCTCATCCCTGAGATGTGTGGACAATTAGCTTAAGTGTTTTAACACCTTTTTTTTTTTTTTTTAACCCTGTAGGAAATGGTTGCTTTCTGAAACTCTCATGAATCCAACTTTGATACCCTCTTTTTCTGGTCTGATATTGACATGCCTAGTAGAATCTCATTGCAGATGGACTTCTCACTGGTTGGTCACACTATCTAGTTGATGGGTAGAATTATCCCTTCAGTTTGAGATATTTGCTTTACTTTGTTGGGCAGATATTTGTTATATGGACACTTCCCCCCCCCCAAATTAACTAATTAATTATTTAGAAGGATGGAATTTGACTCCTTTAGGCTTGACAATCAACATTTTAAAATAAATCTGCTTTGGGGCCCCTGGGTGGCTCAGTCAGTTGAGCATCTGCCTTTGGCTCAGGTCATGATCCCAGGGTCCTGGGATTGAGTTTCACCTCCAGCTCTCTGCTCAGTGGGGAACCTGTTTCTCCCTCTCCCTCTAACCTTCCCCCCACTCTTGTTCTCTCTCTGTCTTTCTCAAGTAAATGGATGAATAGAATCTTTTTTTAAAAGTGGGTTTTATTAAAAAAAAAAGAAAAAGTAATACATAAGCCGCTTTCTTGAGCATCACTACCATACAGCATGCTTTCATGTCACATTATTGACAGATTAGATGTTTCCAAAGCACTGTTGTATTTCAGGATAACTCATCTCTTCTGTATGCTATTGCCACTTAAAGTTGCTTTTTGTTTACCATTTGATACACGCCCAATATAGATCTACTTCCTCTTTTTTAAAGTCACATTGCTGGATGAGCAAAGGATCTGCAACCCAAGCTGGTGACTCTGTTGGGAACAGGGGTCTCCAAGAACAGAGAAGACTAGAGAATCTGGGCAAGACTGGGACAACCTTAGTGGGAGAAATCCAACACAAGCTTTGCCAGGAAGGAGAGCTGAGACAAGAGCTGTTCTTACAAGGCTGAAGTCATAGACAGCTCCTACTTAACAAATATGCAGAAGGAAGAAAGAAAACTAAGTGAACACCTGGTTAATACACTACATTAAAAAAATTTTTTTTTAAACTTTGAAAATATTTGGTGAGCATTTTTACAATGTAAAATAGTAGTGTGATGAAAACAAGTAATTGTTATATTCTACATTAACATAATGTTTAGGAGATGATAACTAATCATGGTACAATAGGGTTCTTTGATGGCTTATGGATTTAAGTCAGGGGTGTTCCATTTCTTAAAGAATGAGGAGGTTAAGAATGAGAACATTTACTAAGAATTACTATCACTTTCAGTTTTGTTTTCAACTCAAAGGAAAGAATTTTATTTATTTTTTTTAAAAGATTTATTTATTTATTTGAGAGAGAGGACAAGTGGGAGGGGTAGAGGGAAAGGGAGAGAGAATCTCTAGCATACTCCATGCTGAGCGCAGAGCCTGATGTGAGGCTTGATCTTAGATCCCCCGATCCTGAGATCATGACCTGAGCCAAAACCAAGAGTCAGTCGCTCGACCAACTGCGTCACCCAGGTGCCTCTCAAGGGAAATAATTTTAAAGCACAAGCATGCAGTGTTAAAATTAATTATGAAGCCTCATACAAATGTCATACAGTCCATATCTTCAAATTCTGTGGAAAGCTATCTGTGTGTCATGGCTCCCTGGAAAAGAAAGCTCCTTTTCTTTTTGGTCAGAACCCCTTTCTTGTGGATGAATTCTTAGTGTTCCTTGATCCCAGTTAAGGCTGATTATGGTGGGGCGTCTGAGTAGTGCAGTCAGTTAGCTGGTTTCCGCTTTGGTTTTGGCTCAGGTTGTAATCTCAGGGTTGTGAGATCAAGCCCCACCAAGGGCTCTGTGCTTAGCTCAGAGTCTGCTTAGGACCGTCATCCCTCTCCCTGCCCCTTCCGCTTCTCCGCTCTCTCTCTCTCAAATAAACAAATAAACCTTAAAAAATAATAATAATAAAAAAGCCCTCTCCTTTTCTCTCTGCCCTTCCCATCTGCACTCTCTCTCTCCAAATAAATTAATTAATTAAAAAAATCGATTATGTTTGTGACTAAGTAAGAGAGTTCACCCAGGTATTCTGCGCCGTTTTCAAGATCTTATGCAAGGTAAGACAGTGACTGAATTCTAATGTGAGAAGACCGGGAAGACGTTCCTAGGATTCTAATAGGTTCCAGTTTGCCATCTTGACCAGCATTCGGTAATGCATTTATCAGCGTGGATGGAGTTGCCACTGGGCAGGTCATTTCTTAGAAGCAGACTGGGCACATTCATTCCTCCAAGCTCTTGCTTGCACATTTTGTCCTTTCCTGCCTCCTCTTCTCCACTGCACTTTTCTAACTCTTGTAGCTCCTTGCCAATGCAGCTCACCTCCTCCGTGGGGACTTTGCTGACCATCTCAGCATACCCCTTTAGTGTGCTCCTATAATACTTGTAAGTAGCAGTCATTTGATCCTCACTTTGTATGCAGACTTCTCTTTATGTGCCTTCTCGGCAAAATGCTAATCTCTAACATCCAGGGTCCTATCTCCCATCTCTCCATGGCTAACAGGGCCACCTCAGTGCAGGCAATGAGCAGTGGATGCTTGACTGACAGTCCACTCAGCATGGTGGCTCATTTTAAACTCTGTAGGAGAAAAAAAAAAAAAAAAAACCAGCATGCAGAGAAGAGGGCTGCCTTCAGATTTCCAAATTCAAACTCAGCTTGGCACTTATGTTGGGATTTCCAAGATATTCCCATAATCTAATAATAAATATCCTGTTAGGTTAGGCTGACATGAAAAGGCGTCTATTACTTGCCTTAAGAAGACACATGGACCTGACAAAATGACGTAAGGTTCTAGAATGTGGTTATAAAAGGCAATGTAGAACTTCCCAGGTGATCACTGGTTTGAATAGGAAGCCTTGGGAGCACTGGAATTGATTAAATGACTCAGAAAGCTTTTACTGAGTCTTGAGTGTAGGGCAAGATTCTAGTTATCTGAGTATAGCAGATGTTTTCGGAGCTCACGTCATATCCCCTTGGGCCACTCAAATTTTAGTCCAGCCCTAATGACCTAAAAGTGACATTGAGAATGCACAATTTATTATTTTTTAAAAGATTTTATTTATTTGACAGAGAGAGAGAGCACAAACAGGGGGAGCAGCAGAGGGAGAGGGAGAAGCAGGATCCCCACTTAGCAAGGAGCACAATGTGGGACTTGATCCCAGGACCCTGCGATCATGACCTGAACTGAAGGCAAATGTTTCACTGACTGAGCCACCCAGGTGCCCTGAGAATGTACCCTTTAAAGAATTTTCATCCTTTTCTGTTTTATTCCCTCATTTCTGCTTCCTAGGATCACATCCCAAACAAACTATGTGTTTCCAGACCTTGTCTAGGCTCTGTGTTAGGGGGATCTTGAGCTAAGACAGAGAGATATATAGGATGTGGTATTTGTTCATAAGGCTCTTATAAGCTTAGATGGAGTATTTGGACACATATTCTTGGAAACAAGGAAAATAAAAGGCAGATTTCAATTAAATGACACACAAGTGGTACATATTCTAGTCCATTATGATTGATACAGATTGTATTAAATTTTATTAATAATTCTTCCAGCTCTGGTAGCTCTAACTAGGAAGACTTGGTTCTTCCAGAATTATTATTTCTTTTGATATTTTATTAATCTCATATCTTACTAAAGTGTTCTGTTCTTAGCTAAGTATGAAGAGGTGGGATTGGGTACATTTTGTACCACATCCTTAGTTATCTGTAATTATATCCTGTCATTCAAATGCTATTCTATTCAACTTTGCAGAGCTTAAACATCTTTTAACATTTTACTTCTCCTAATACTAAATGGAACACTTAGGTGTTCACAAAATTATCTTGGAACATGTCATGAGAATAAACAAAATGAATTGAAGTTATCATTTTGTACTTGGGGCCAATTATTTTAAAGGAAAAAAGAAAGGGAGCTTAATATTTTCATCACAAAACTAATATAATAATATTTTAAAAATTGGGGAATGAATAAATATATCACCCATAGAAACATACTATTAAAGCTTGTTTTATTTTTGCAAATTTTTATGATTGGCCATATTACAGATACGTTTTTTACACAGTTGTAACACTCAAAAATTTTTGGTTTGAATCCTTTATTGAGGCAATTTTGGAGCTTCAAGAAGTCATCTTGAGAAACCTGTTCATCACATATAGTATTCTGGGATTATAGGCCTTCATTATCCACTAGACAGAGTTCTTTTTTTTTTTTTTTTTTAAAGATTTTATTTATTTATTTGACAGAGAGACAGTGAGAGAGAACATGAGCGAGGAGAAGGTCAGAGAGAGAAGCAGACTCCCCGTGGAGCTGGGAGCCCGATGCAGGACTCAATCCCGGTACTCCGGGACCATGACCTGAGCCGAAGGCAGTCGTCCAACCAACTGAGCCACCCACGCGTCCCACTAGACAGAGTTCTAAGGGAAGGTGGTTTTCCTGATTCCCTTTCTTGAGTCACCTATGTCTTCTAGCCTCTTCTAGATCGAAGGATCTTGATAGCCATGTTTATGAAGGAGGTCACTATAAAATTTCTTAAAATACCAAGCTATTAAAATGTTTTAATGATTTTTTTCAAAGCTTTGTTTAAGAGAAATATGCACCATGAAAGCAAAGCATTGCATGGATTTGCATTTCAGAGTCTGGGAAGACCCTTCTTGACTCTTACGTTTTTATTTTTATTTTCTTCCAAGTCTTATGATAAAAAGAATTTACTTTTAGGATGGTGGTAGGCCTTAGTGTGGGTCTTCGGCATTTATTTTCACTCTGCTTCAGTGAATTTTTACTATGAATACTCCTGTCCTCGGGAGTTTTTCTTGTATTATTTCTCTAATAGTTTATTTGTTTCCATTTTCTCTATTCTGGTTTTTTTATCTTATATTTTTAGCATATTAACCCTCCTGAATTAATCATGTATATAATTTCTCTCCTATTACATATCTTTGTCTTTTCTACTTTTGTCAAGATTTTGTCAGATTTATCTATCAACTTTTTAAGAGTTTTATTTCAAGACTACTATTATATTTAAAATTTTTATTCATTAACTTATAACAACTGAGATTTATTGAAAATATCAGAAGAAAAGACTTCGTATACACAGTTGCCTGCAGAACCAGGCAGCTCAGTAGTCTAATAAAAGGTGGCTTATCAGGCAGTCTGTTGAACGGCATATGCAGCTAGGGAAGCTGAAGCATAACCAGGATACGCTGATCATCAGTTTTTTTTCTTTTCTTTTCCTTAATGAGAACTAACACCACATTTTTTAATTTCTAAGAACTCTTTTCCGGCACCTGAATATTTTTTCTCTGTAGCATCGGTCTTTTATTTCACAGATACATTATCTTGTTTACTCTAAGGCTATTGATAAGATCATTTTGAAATTCTCCTCTTTTCATTTCCTCCGAGTTCCTATTTTCCACATCACATTGTCATGATTTTAAATCTACTGGAAGAGTCTTTAACAATGTAAGCAAAATTCCCAGAGTTGGATTTCATGGCCTCTGATGGGCTCCACTTGGGTTATTTGCTCATTTTTGGACCAGGTACTGTGTAGGGAGATGCAGATTTCACAGTTGGTTGGGGGTGGATCAGTGTTCTTCCTCTAGCGCCAGACAGAGAGCTCTATCAGAACTGAAAGTGAGAGAAAAGCCAGCCTTCAAAGAAGCCGAAGAGGCTGTTACTAGGAAAAGAGCCAAGGGATATTGGATGGCTAAAACTTAGTAAATATGTGCACTGAAGTGCCTGGCATTGAGGTTTCCTCTGCAACACACTGGCCCAGAGCTCAAAAAGCCAGTTTCGGAATTCTGGCAGTGACGCCTTACTCTCAATTTCAGGGCACCCAGCTAATACCCAGACATCACTGCTTTTTCACAAATCTTACATCACGCTGAAGTCTAGCTTCCTTCAGCTTCTTCTGTGATCTCTGTCCTTCGGCAGGCCTTTGAGTTAAGTGAAGGCAGTACTCATGCTCCCAGGTCTGTCTTTTCAGACTCAGCATCTCCTGTTGCTATAGCTATTCCTTGCTTAACAGCCTTTTGAATCCTTTCTCTATCTTAGATCTCTCTTTTTTCCTCCAGGTTTGTGCATTCTGGTGGAGCACAAACAGCCTAGATCCTAGAAAACCATCATGGAGCACAGTTGATTCAAACTGGTTTCTGAGTGTAACCTAGGAGTATGTAAATAACTCACTTATTCACTCACTAAATGACAACTTATTCGTTTACGCACTCACTATGGAGCTACTACAGGATTATAATAATAATAATAATTCTTAAACCTAGAACACAAGTCCACCAGAACTACTAATGAAACCCACAGATCCTGCTTTTGTTTGGCAGCCCTGGGCAGCGGAGCTCACTGGCCCTCGCCTGTCTTCGTTGTTGTCCCTAGCCAGGGCCCTCACTGTTGTGGTCATTTATGGTGGCACCTGAGACTACAAGGGTTGGTACCTTAATTTCAAGAAGAAGTTAGAGGATGAGTTCCCCAGACGCCTGGACATCTGCAGCAAGGGGGCTCCCCAGGCCACCGGCTATGTGGACATGGAAAGCTAGTTTCTGAGGCTGGTGGTGGCCATCAAGGCCACCTTGGCTCAGGGCTAATATGCCCTGAAAGGGCTAATATAGCTAATATGCCAAATCCAGCGACCTTGGCCCAGCCTCTGTGGCAGGTGCTTCAGGACAGGAAGGACTGAAATGTCTTGTGGATGCCTGGGCTTTCCCTGATGTCTTTGCAGTCACCTTGTAGGAGCAGAGAGATTGATGCCTCTGGTCCCTGCCCTCGTGAGTGCGTGTGTGTGCGCACGCGCGCACCGAAGTTTAGCTCTGCACCCTGCCTGCCTTGCTCCTTCCTCTCCCCACATTTCCCCATATCTCCGTATCCCCCAGCCCTGTGATTACTCTCCGGCATTTGGGGTGATCAGGTTTGAGGGTTCCTTTTCAGGGAGTGGCCGAGAGAGGCATCTGGGTGAGCGAGCAGCAGATTTCAGTAGTGTTGGCAACGGTTCACTATTCAGTAAATATTGCATGAGTTTAACAAGGAAGGAAGGAAGTGAAAAATCCTGATAGCCAGGCCATACACCAGACCAAAACTGGGCTCTCTGGGATGAGGAGGATGAGAACTCAGGCATTTTTTAAGCTCCCCAGGTGATCCTAGTGTGCACCTAGAGTGATCCCCACTGTTCTACTATGTCACAGACCTCTGTAAAAAAAAAAAAATCTCGGTGCTAACAGGTTTTTTTAACGTATTTTTTTTAGAAAATGAATTTGAAGCCTATTTGCATCATTTGCCTCTGGCTAACCTTATTCCCTTTGTGTAAAGACTATATTTATATTCTTCAAGTCACGTCAGGGAAACCTAGGGCAAAGTAGCCAGTTGGCCACATGTATTTATTAAAGTTTCTGAAAAAGGTGATTATATCAATACTAGTTAAGGCCTTCCTTTTATGTAATTTTTTCAGTTTGGTTGATAACTCCTAGAGGATAGTGCTGAGTTTATTTAATGGACCTCACAGCATCAGGAGTACCGTTATGTTTCGGCTTTTGAAATTACTTTGAAGAGCTTTTAAAATTATTTTCAACCAAAAATGTAGTCTTTTAGGACTATAAATTAGAAGCCATCTGTGAAGCTGCTGAGTTTTATAGAAAAGCCTTCATTTAGATTGACATTTATCTTGTAATGTGGCAGTAGAAAAAATTCTGAAACATTTGCAGAACAAAGGTTAAGGCCAGACTTACTCAGTGTGATGTTTATAAAGCATAAATCTGCACAGAAAGGGGGTAGATTTATTATTTATGTTTAACTACAGTGTCTATTGTGCTTTGCAAAATCTCATATTAAACAAAGTAGATTCACTGAGGAAAAAGGGAAAGGAGGGAGGCTGAGAATAAGGGAGGGAGGAAGTCTAGTGAATCTTTGTGGCAGCCTTCTTTAAACTGTCTCCTGACATTTCCTGACTTTAGAACATTTTTGCCAATTTTTATTTTGAATATTTTCAAACAAGGAGAAAAGTTGAAAAGTTGAAAAGAATCTTGCCATGACATCTGTATATCCTTACGTATCTCTGAAAAACAGGAGAGCTGATGGTGTAGCCTTTATTCAAAGAACAGCACGCTTGAGATCCAGGAAGAACCAGTATTTCAGTTCCCGTATGAAAGTAGCAACAAAAAGTGATATTCCACTTCAAAGGCAAGGTCAACCTTTCATTCTATCAGGTCTTCAACTGATTGGATGAGGCCCACTCACTTGAGGAAGGTAAACCGTTTAAATGCTAATCTCATCCAAAAACACCCTCACAGAAACATCCAGACTAATATTTGACCAAATAGACCTGGAGATCTTGGGGCTCAGTTGACACATAAAATTATTAATTGTATTAGTTATCTATTGCTGCCTGAAAGTATTATTACATACTTTGCAGCCTAAAGCAACACATATTTGTTATCTCATGATTTCTGTGAGTCAGGATCCTGGGCATGGCTTCACTGGGTCCTGTTCTTAGTGTCCCACCAGGCTGCGCAAGGTGTCCACCATGGCTTGGGTCTCATCTGAGACTTGACTGGGAAGGGATCTCTTTCTAAGTTCACTCAGGCTGTTGGTAGACTTCAGTTCCTTGAGGGCTTATCTTTCTTTCTTTTTTTTTTTTTTAAGATTCTATTTATTTATTTGACAGAGAGAATGCCTGAGCAGGGGGACCAACAAAGGGAATGAGAGAAGTAGACTCTCTGCTGATCATTAACTGAGCCAAAGGGAGACACTTAACCCACTGAGCCCCCCAGGCACCCAGAGGGCTCTGATCTCTTGTTGGCTGTCAGCTGGAAGCCATCCTCAGCTCCCAGAGGCCACTACCGTTCTTTGTCATTGGGATTCCCTGACATGGCCAATTACTTCCTCAGAGGTAACAAGGCGTAGGTCAGAAGCCACCATCTCAAGTAATTTAATTACATAATCATATGCATAAACATTCATATCCTGTCACGTTCACCATATTTTATTGTCTAGAAGCAAGTCACAGGTCCTGCTTACACTCAAGGAGAAGTCACGTAAGAGCATGAACACCACGAGATGATGGGACCTACTTTAAGCCTGTGCACCACAATTCTTTATTTAAACTTAAGAATTGTTCACATTTTGCCACATTTGCCTTCTCTCTGTCTAGACACACACACACACACACACGCACATTTTTGCTGAACTTTTTTTTTAAGAGTTTTTTTTTTTTTTTTAAAGAGTTTATTTATGTATTTGACAGACAGAGATCTCAAGCTGGGGGAGAGGTAGGCGGAGAGAGGGGGAAGCAGGCTCCCAGCTGAGCAGGGAGCCTGATGTGGGGCTCGGTCTCAGGACCCTGGGATCATGACCTGAGCCGAAGGTAGAAGCTTTAACCAACTGGGCCACCCAGGTGACCCTTCGGCTGAACTTTTAAAAAATACTTGTCATGATTAATATTACCCTGTAAATACTCATTAGTCTCTTAATAATAGTGCATTTGTATATAACTATGATACTATTTTCAAGAAAATTAAAAATTCCTTTCAAGAAAATTAACAATAATTCCATTCAATCATTTAATATTCAGATCAGGTTCAGATATCCCCAAACACATTTTTTGTAAAATTTTTTTATTAATTATTTTTATTAACATATAATGTATTATTTGCCCCAGGGGTACAGATCTGTGAATCGTCAGGCTCACACACTTCATAGCACTCACACTTTCACATACCCTCCCCAATGTCCATAAACCAACCACTCTCTCCATAACCCCCCTTGCCCCAGCAACCCTCAGTTTGTTTTGCGAGATTAAGAGTCTCTTATGGTTTGTCTCCCTCCCAGTCCCATCTTGTTTCATTTTTTCCTTCTGTACCCCCAGCCCCCCGACTCTGCCTCTCAGAGTCCTCATATCAGGGTGATCATATGATAATTGTCTTTCTCTGATTGACTTATTTTGCTCAGCATAATACCATCTAGTTCCATCCACATGATTGCAAAAAGCAAGATTTCATTTCTTTTGATGGCTGCATTTTATATATATATATATGTATATATATATACATATATATATATATACACCAGCTCTTCTTTATTCATTCATCTGTTGGATCACAAGTGAATCACAGAACTTGGACATCTAGGTTCTTTCCATAGTTTTCCATAGTTTGGCTATTGTGAACATTGCTGCCATAAACAGTGGGGTGCACATGCCCCTTTGGATCACTACATTTGTGTCTTTAGGGTAAATACCTAATAGTGCAATTGCCGGGTCGCAGGGTAGCTCTATTTTCAACTTTTTGAGGAACCTCCATGCTGTTTTCCAGAGTGGCTGCAACTTTTGTAAATTTTTGAAAACCAAGATTCAGTCATATTTCATTCATTACATTTGGTCATGTCATTTTAGTTTTTTAGTCTACCTTAGTTACACCACCAAATTAAAAAATAAACTTGGATTATATTATACATACAGAAAAGCACAAAAATCATTGGAAATGGTAGTCAGCATTATAAGAAAGAAAAAGAAAGAATGGGTCTAAAATTGTAAAAGAAGAAAGAAAACTGTCTTTGCAGAAGACATGATTGTGTATCTATAAAGACAACTCCAAAGAATCTGTAAGCCATTACCATAAAAAATTCAGCAAGATATCTTGATATAAGGTCATTGTACAGAAATAATTTCTACATATTAGCAACAAAAAATGAGAATGAAATGTAAAAAATATCAATTATAATACGAGGACAAAGTTGCAAGTTCCCAGAAACAAACCCAACAGAACATGTGTAAGCCTCTCCTCTACACTTAAAACTATAAAATGTTGATAGGGGAAAATAGAGATTACCTAAATAAATGAAAAGATGTTAATTTTTCAAAAATTGGTCTTTCGATTCATAATAATGCCAATCAAAGTTCCAGCAGGTATTTTTGTGGAAATTGGCAAGTTGATTCTAAAATTCATGTGGAACTGCAAACCATCAGGTGCGGCAATGCTGAATAAGAACAAATTTGGAGGATTTACACTGTAAAATTTCAAGACTGACAATAAATCTAGAATAATCAAGATGCTTTGGTATTAGCTTAAGGAAAGACAAATAGTTCAATGGAGTAAAATAGAGTCTGGAAATATATGCAAGCATATGTCATCACTTGATATATGGCAAATGCATGACTGCAATCCATGGGGGAAAGTATAACCATTTCATAGACAGCCTTGGAGCAAAGGAGTATTTATGTAGAAAAAAAAAAGGAAACTTGATCCCATCTCACATCATATGCAAAAATTAATTTCAGGTGGATCACAGACCTGGAGCTGGGAAGTGCAATAATACAACCTCTAAAGGAGAACAGGGGAAAGGGTCCTCCTGAACATATAGAGGCAAACATTTCTAAAACAGTAAACAGAAAGCATTAATCATAACAGAAGAAAAAACCCTGATAATTGAATTTCATTAAAATAAAGCATGTCTGTTCATTCAATTCATTCATTTCAATTAGGAAAGAAAAAGAAAGTCAAAGACTATTTGTCTAAGTTCTAAGATATCCAGAGCACATGGAAATACAAATCACCAAAAATAAACAAAGAAAAAAAATAAAAACAACTGAAGCTTGAAAAAAATGGGCAGAAGCATTAACAATCATTTTATAAACAACTATTCCCAAATGACTGATAAACATATGGGAAGGAGTTCAACATCACTGGTTATAAGAGAAATGCAAATTAAGCTCACAATGAAATACCATTACACACTCATCAAAATGGCTAAAATGAAAATGATGACAAATTTAAGAGCTGATGAGATTATGGAAATGTTGGATTTGGCATATATTTGCTGGTGAGACTAAAGCTGGTACAACCACTTTGGAAGAGTGTTTGGCGCCCTGTACTAAAGCTAAGCGTATGCCTGCCCAGTGACTCTAGAGAGTCCGTGTGCACCAAAGGGACGCAGAGGAAACATTCATAATGCCAAACTGGGAACACCCCAAATATCCATTGATAGGAGAATACAAAATATAATGTGCTATATTCATATAATGGACTACTATATAATTAAAAAATCACTACTGATAGATGCAGGAATAAAGATGAACATGACAGCCATTATGCTGAGCAAAAAAAAGACACCAGTCAGACACGGAAGTCTGATGGAGTTCATAGGAAAAAATTAATCAAATGAAATAGGACTTGGAATAGTGTGTGTGTGATACAGACTGGGAAGGTTATCATGGATCTTTCTGAGATACTGAAAATGTTTTATATCTTGATGTGGGTGGTGGTGAGAGGTTGCATATAAGTCTAAAAATCCATCTAATGGTATACATTAAGATTATTGCACTTTATGGGGTGCCTGGGTGGCTCAGTCATTAAGTGTCTGCCTTGGGCTCAGGTCATGATCCCAGGGACCTG
This sequence comes from Mustela erminea, assembly GCF_009829155.1. Classification (NCBI taxonomy): domain Eukaryota; kingdom Metazoa; phylum Chordata; class Mammalia; order Carnivora; family Mustelidae; genus Mustela; species Mustela erminea. The sequence continues at coordinate 59,176,826 of NC_045616.1, read as the reverse complement.
ATCGAGCCCCACATCAGGCTCCCAGCTCAGTGGGACACCTGCTTCTCTCTCTCCCACTCCCCCTGCTTGAGTTCCCTCTCTCACTGTGGCTCTCTCTGTGAAATAAGTATTTACTTGACAGAGAGAGAGAGAGATCACAAGCGGGCAGAAAGGCAGGCAGAGAGGGAGGGGGAATCAGGCTCCCCGCTTGAGCAGAGAGCCTGATGCAGGGTTTGATCCCAGGACCCTGAGACCATGACCTGAGCTGAAGGCAGAGGCTTAACCCACCGAGCCACCCAGGTGCCCCTAAATAAATAAAATCTTAAAAAAGAAAGATTATTGCACCTTATGAATGTCACCATATGTGTTTACCCCACAATAAAAAAGTTGTAAAAGAAAATAAATATAAACAAACCCAAAGTTTATAACTCTAAATTTTCCCAAATTGAACAGCCCCTGCTATTTTCCCATCACTGTCCCCGTAAGTGTAACCATGATCATGATTTCCAACACCACAGATTAGTTTTGCCCGTTTATGAATTTTATGTAAGATAAACTTTAGAGTATCAATTCTGTTTTTTATTTATTTTACTAAACATATTTGTGAAATTTGTCCCCTCTGTTATATGTAGTTGAAGTTCATTTATTCTTGCTGTATAACATTCCACGTATGACTGTACCAACATTTATCCATGCCGCTGTAGATGGGGGTTTGGGTCATTTCTAATTTATGGCATTGATCGTTTTTAGGGTCCAGTCTGGTTTTCCTAAAAATTGTCCAACATTCTGCTTTTATGATGCTACCACTTGACTTGTTCTTTTATCCTCTATATTTCTAATAAATTGGAATTTGTGTCTGGAGGCTTGTTCCAAATCCGATTCATTTTACAGTGCATTTCTGACATAGCTCTTACTTCTCATGATGTAAGCAGGGCCATTTGCATCTTTTTCCATGACGTTGGTTTTTGTCCATTTTTCTATCAGCTATTTTCTTTTCTATTCCTCAGTACTTTTTATATATTGTGGAGATGGAAACTTTTTTAAAAAATGTACTTGCTTGCCCAAACTTCAATCCCTGTATTTTCTCTGAGTACTCACTATGAATCATTCTGAATTCATTAAAAGAGAAATGACACTCAGAGCGCCTGGGTGGCTCAGTGGGTTAAAGCCTCTGCCTTCGGCTCAGGGCATGATCCCAGGTCCTGTGGTCGAGCCCTGCATCAGGCTCTCTGCTTAGCGGGGAGCCTGCTTCCCCCTCTCTCTCTGCCTGCCTCTCTGCCTACTTGTGATCTCGGTCTATCAAATAAAGGAACAAAACCTTAAAAAAAAAAAAAAGAAATTACTCTCTCTGGGTCTTTTTCTACTGAAAAGCTGGAATACATGAGATGTCCACTTTCATCCCCAAATATAACCTTGACAGATACTTTACACACTTCATGGTGAATATGGTAAATATGGTTGGGTTTTTCTTCATGTTTCTGTGGTCCCTGGCCTGCTCCATGCTACATTGCTGCCTGCTCGGGAACCCAGGTTGAGTAAACATGGGTTCCCTATCCTCAGAAGGCCTTGCTCTTTCTCTCCATATTCACAGGGATTTACTTCAGCTGTGAACATCTTTTCTTCCGCCGTTGACTTCCTTTCCCTTCACCTCCTCTGTGAGGTGGGCCACCCTCCTGATTCCTTCCCTCTTGCACCTCCTCTCAAGACCCACGCCTTTCTCTCTGCTGTGGAGCCCTCAGGGGCGTTCTCCATCTCCATCGCTTACTTTTCTCATTTTTGTCTTCAGTCTCTGCTTCATTGACGTCTTTCAGCTAGCCTGTGAGTATGTATTTTCCTCCCTCTTAATCCTTCTCCAGAACAAATGTTTCCCAGTGCAGTTTCTCGTGTCCACAATGGGGATAGCCAAGTATTTTACTAGGCAGAGTAGTAGGAGTTGGGGATTGGGCCAGCCTCATGGAGCCCATTACCGAGACTTTCAGAGAATACTCACCCCTAGCGTTCCTTCCCTGTGCCACAGACTTTGAAACTACAACTTATCCTTGCTCTGGGCCAGATCAGATTCTTAGTTAAGGGAAGCTACCACTGAACCTTGTCAGGGAATAATGATTTATTCTGTCTTTGCCTTTATACTCCTAAGTGGCAGGACAGGAGTGAGCAGCTTCTCTTAGGGAAGGTGGGGTTTCTTCGGATTACAATAAGTTTTCCTTTACTGTCCTCACTCTGCACACAAGTGTCTGCCCATGGTCCCCATATGGGTCCTCTCACTCTCACACTTCACCTTCTCTGGGCCCATCATCTCAGAGGCTTCCCACATTTTGATGTGTCCATGTCTAGACGTCCATCCAGCCTTCAGTGTGGAGTGGAGCTGCAGGGCCACTCACCATTCTTCACAGTCTAGAGGCACTTCAAACTCCACCTGCCCAAATTAATGTCTCCCTGTTGGCTTCCTTTCTGAAGCCCCTCTCTCTCTGGGGTTCGGCACCCCTCCCTCTAGTGTCTCAGGCTTGAAACGTGGGAGTGATCTTCTCATCCTTTCTCTTCCATCTTCCAAGATTATTGCTTGATCGCTTGACAAAACAATCACCAACTTCTGCCAGTTCTTTCTACCTTTTAAAATTCTCTGGAGATGCTCACCTACTCTCCTACCCACTCTTGCCTCTTAAGTTCAGGTCCTTGTCCTCCCTCCTTGAGACCATCGTATCTGTGTCTACTGCCTCACTGCCTCTGGTCGCCCCTTTCTAGTCCAGACTTCCTCTGTCTTCTATCATGCTCATTATAAAAAGTAAATCGGAGCTGATTCAGATTAATTACTAAGATTAATTCATTACTCTAAATTCTTTCATGACTCCCCATAGGGCATGAGGCAAAATTAAACTACATAGCAAGGCATCCAAGATTCTATGTGATAATCTGGCCTCTTGCCATACTTCTTAATGTTCTAGCAATTCTAGAATGTTCCTACTTTGAACTCTCCATAATCTTTACAACTTCTTTGCTTTGCATGTTATTTTCTTTGCTTGGAACATCCATAGTCCTTCTTCACCCTACACCCTCTCCCATGGTTGAACACCTGACAAACTCCTTTCCATCCTTTAGATCTCACCTCAGCTATCACCTCCTCTGAGAAGTCTCCTCAGCCAAGCTGAGGTCTCCTTTCCCACTTGTCCTGCTCTACCTGCTAATTTGTGCTTTTGCATCATCACCGTTTACTTGCATGTTTGTTTCTCAGATGAACCATGAGCTCCTTGAGATCAGAAACTGTGTTTTATCTTTGGATTGCAAGTGCTGGTGTGACTTACGAAGATGCTCAAGAACGTTTTAATGAATGAAGGAAGGGATCTTAAAATGGGTCTGCAGTGGGGCTTCGGGGCGGGGGGAGGGGTTGTGTTTTCATAGATAGGATCTTGCTTGATCCTGGACTGTAAACTCCATGTGGGCTGATGCAACAGTTTTGCTCACGCCTATATCCCCATTGCTGAGTACAGTACCTGGAAAGTACATGGTAGCTCAATAAATAATGGATGCATGAATGGTAACTGTGGGCTCGCACGGGTACTACCATCATAATGTAGTGGAAGAACCGGGGTCTTGGGGAGGTTAAGTAACCTGTGCAAGTGTTGGACAAAGCAAGCCTCAGAGTGCCTGACCTGCCACCCCTTTCAGAGAGGAAGAGAAGTAGGCTGCTCAATGCACTTGGTTGACCTGGGGAGGGCCTTTGTTCCGCAAGGGGTCGGTCCCTACGGGGTTATTTTAAGGCTTGACTTTAAAAGATGAGGTGGGGGGCGCCTGGGTGACTCAGTCGTTAGGTGTCTGCCTTCGGCTCAGGTCACAATCCCAGGGTCCTGGGAATCGAGCCCCGCATTGGACTCCCTGCTCACTGGGAGGTCTGCTTCTCCTTCTCCCTCTCTCTGCCTGCCACGCCTCCTGCTTGTGTGCTTTCTAGCTCTTTCAAATAAATAAATAAATAAATCTTAAAAAAAAAAAAAAAAAAGATGAGGTGGGACCATCGTATTACTGGTTGAGAATTTGAATTAAGAAACAGAGAAGAGGGGGTGCCTGAGTGGTTCAGTGGGTTAAAGCCTCTGCCTTCCACTCAGGTCATGATCTCAGGGTCTTGGGATGGAGCCCCACATCAGGTTCTCTGCTCAGTGGGAGCCTGCTTCCTCCTCTCTCTCTGTGCCTGCCTCTCTGCTTACTTGTGATCTCTGTCAAATAAATAAATAAAATCTTAAAAAAAAAAAAAAAGAAACAGAGAAGAGGGGCGCCTGGCTACCTTAGTCGGAGGAGCATGCAACTCTTAATCTTGGGGTTGTGAGTTTGAGCCCCACGTTAGGTATAGAGATTACTTAAAAAGAAAATATTTTAAAAAAATGAGAAAAGAAACTGAAGATGAGTGAGTAGTGGGATCCCCACGAGAAGACTTTAGAGATGGCGGGCTGGAGTTACAAGGGGTACACAGTGCAAATCAGACACAGCAGGAAAGAAACCATTACTGACAGCCAGCGGAGCCCCCCCGCCCCCCACTCGTTCCCAATGGCCTTCACATTCTTGTTTCAGTGTGTGTCTTTACAATCACCCAAGGTAATTCCAGTGAGGGTTTGTTTCTTGCACCTAAGGTTTTTAATGAATGGTCCTAGGTGGACCCTGGATTGAAACCCAGGCCTTCTCTTTGAGCTCAGTGCTCTTTCCTATTATTCCAGGGCTTAGGGACATTGTCTTTGTGCATATTTTAGCAGAGGGCCATGCAAAAATGGTACATATTAAATGTATTTTAATGACAATGAGAAAAGCTGTAATTGTGAATATGAGTGGGAGGAAACAGCCAGTGAGGCAAACCAAATCCCCTCTCAATTTAAGCTAGACCAGTAGGAGAGTCCCAAGAAACTGAAAATAGGCCTTTAACAGGGTACTTATTTGTACGAGGCCTCTGCTTTATCCGCTCTTTTCTAACACAAATCTCCGGGAGTTCAGGCCGCCCCCTCCCACCACCTCCACCTGCCACCAGGCTTGCTGGGCAGGTGGGGCCCTGAGAGGAGGACAGGAGGCCACTTGAGCATGTGGGCTCCTGCCCTTCAAGTCTCAAGGCTGTGTGTGAAGAATGCCAAGACCTTGGTTTCTATCCATGTGTGGCCTTTTGACACACAAGCTAATGAATGTATTCCAGGTGCAAATCGTTCTTTCCCACGAACTGTTTTGCAGGTCTCCAGTGAGACAATTACCCAGTACCACTTAGCAGAATGACTCAAGGACAGATCTGAGGGCTGACTGGTGATGAAGCTGGATGTTTTCCTGCCCTCTTCCCCAGCTTTAGAAATTGTATTGAAAAGGTAACATACAGAATGTCGAGGCTACCCTTGTCGCACCCACACACCTGCTTGTGGGGGCAGCAGGCTCTCCAATGTTCTGGCAGGTACTGCTTTTCAAGCGCTCAATGGGCAGGTTCATGGCGCCGGGCGAAGAGAACGGTGGGCCCAGAGGGGCTTGCTCACCTCTTCATTTCTCTGCAGAGACGCCTCTCCTTGACGGTTACCTAGCTGGGGTCACCTTTTGAAACCGACTGAAAAGAGTTTATCTTATAAGCTTAGAAGAGTATATTTTATAAGTGATTTCCCAGAAATCACTCACAAGCCTCGGACTGTGAAAATAAACAGATTCTGACAAATCTCATTTAATGTACATTATGGTCAAAAGTTTGCAGAGCTGAAGGCCAGCACTTTGAAGACTTTCAGATTAGATTTGCCAAAGAAATGCTTTTTGAGACTGCAGATATCTGGAGGCACTGATAAAAAGCAAGAGTGAGATGTCCTATTGGAGCTGAATTTTCAGGAGCATAGGGGAGACGATCTTAAAAGTTAGACTTCAACTTTCATTTTTAATCTAATCTTGAAAAATCACTGAACTATGGAGAAGGAGATAATTAAGATTCAATTATAAATAAAGAACTTCTACAGGGGTTGACATTCAGCTCAGACTGAACTACACACTCTTTAAGAAAAAGCATTCTCTGGGGTACCTGGGTGGCTCACTGGATTGGGCCTCTGCCTTTAGCTCAGGTCAGTCTCAGGGTCCTGGGATCAAGCCCCACATGGGGTTCTCTGCTCAGCTGGGAGCTTGCTTCCACTCTCTCTCTGCCTGCCTCTGCCTACTTGTGATCTTTCTCTCTCTCTTTAAATAAATAAAATCTTAAAAAGAAAAAAGAAAAAGCATTCTGATAGACCCACAAATGTGATATTTAGTGCTTAAGAGACTGTTGCCTTTTTTCAAAAAATGTTCTGATGCAAAAAGGAAGTGACTCCAAGGAGGCATATAGCATAGTTATTTTTTTGATTAGTTTCATTACCGTGATAGTTCGTTTTCTGGGTTTACTTAATTACGCTGTACTACTGTACTACTTGGTGATTTAATCACAAGATATAGGTATTTTGTATATACAGCTAACACCTCCAGTCAGTTGACCTTAAGTAAAGGCTATTACCCTTGACAACTGGCCCAATGTAATCCAGAGCAAGAATAGTTTTCCAGAAAGGAAATTGTCTCAAGTTTCCAACATTAGCTCCTGGTTGAATTTCCAACCTACCGGTCTGCCGTATGGATTTCAGATTTGCCAGCCCGCACAACCGCATGAGTCAATTCCTTAAAATTAATCTCTTAATATGTATTTCTTATTGTTTTTCTTTCTATGGAAAATCCTGACCAATACAATGACACGTATGCACTTGAGTAATAGCTAAAATTTTTTGAGCTGGAAATTCAGAACCGTTCAATCTGGGTGAGCCAGATCCAGGCTCTTCCTACCTTGGGGCTTCTCTCTTCAACTAGGGATTTCCAAGGTTCTTGTACAAAAAGAAAGAACATGGAGGATCACAAGTGGGGAGGTCTGGAGGTGAGGGCAAGCTGGGAAGGGCACACACCACTTTTTACCACATTTCACTGACCCACACTTTGTCACATAACTACACACTGATGCTAGGAACTTGGGAACTGTGGTCTAGTTTGTGGATCATCAAGGAAGAGGAAACAGGTTTGGTGAACAGCTAGCTAGGCTCTGCCACATGCGTAAGGCAAAAGAGACAGATAACAGACTAAAACTTGACTTCCACTTCCTCCAATTTTTGTTTTTTCCTGTTTCTTTTTTTTTTTCCTTTGTGAAAGATCTAGTCTTGAAGCAGAGTTGCACCCAATGTTACATTAGTATATTTTATATGCTATAAAAATATATTTAACAATATTTATATAGTATAATTTAAAAATGTATTAAAATATAATATATAAAATTACATAAAAATATATATCATTAAACATATATAGTATATTTTTTGAAGTATGCTTGACACACAATGTGTGTACACGATGTGTACAACATAGTGATTCAAGTCTGTACATTATGCTGTGCTCACAAGTGTAGCTACCCTCTGTCACCATACAAACCTATTACAATGTCATTGACTGTGTTCCCTACACTGTATCTTTTATTCCCATGGCTTGTGTATGACATGTAGGGAGTAGAAATTTTAGATAACAAGTCTGAAAAGATGGATCAGTGCCATCTGTAGAGGGTCCTAAAGGCCAAGGTGGAGTTTGGTCTTAGCTGGGTCAGCATGAGGAGGAGAAAACGGCATAGTCAGCGGCGTAGTTCAGAGAGATTGTCTTGGTGGCCATGGTTATGATAGTTTATTTGGGAGGGAGGTCAGAGATGAAAAAACCACCAATTTATGGTACCCCAGCAATCCAAGTGAGAGAAAATAAAGACCTAAACTGGATGTGGTTATGAGAAGGAGAGAACAGGAGCACCTGGGTGGCTCAGGTGGTTAAAAGTCTGGTTTTGGTTTCACCTCAGGTAGTGATCTGAGGGTCGTAACGATGGAGCATCCAGTCTGGCTCCGCGCTCAGCTCAGAGTCTGCTGGGGATTCTCTCCTCTACTTCTGCCACTCCTGCTAGTGCTCTCTCCAATAAATCACTCTTTTAAACACACACACACACACACACACACACGGAAGAAAAGAGAAGACAACAGATTGAGAGGTGCCTCAAACAAGAAGCAGGTGTTTAGCACTTGATGGACCTGATGACACTTTTCCTTCTTTGTTAAGACCCTGTCCTGGGTTTTGGAATCCAGAGATGAAGTTTCTTCACGACTTTTCCTCTGCCTGGAGCATGTATCTGCCTCCCCACTGACTCTCAGTACCCACCACCTCCCTAGATCCTTCAATACGAAGCTCAAATCCCTTTAAGAGCCCACATATTCGGGGCGCCTGGGTGGCTCAGTGGATTAAGCCGCTGCCTTCGGCTCAGGTCATGATCTCAGTGTCCTGGGATCGAGCCCCGCATCGGGCTCTTTGCTCAGCGGGAGCCTGCTTCTCTCTCTCTCTCTCTGCCTGACTCTCCGCCTACTTGTGATTTCTCTCTCTGTCAAATAAATAAATAAAATCTTTAAAAAAAAAAAAAAAAAAGAGCCCACATATTCATCAAGAGAATGGAAAAACAAATGGTAATGCGGCTCTACAATGGAAGGCCTGTCAGTTATGAAAAGGAACAAACCTGTGAAGCATGTGACTTGGGGGACTCTCAGTTAAATGATGCTGAGCGCAATGAGCCAGACCCAAGCACACACCCTAAGCTTCCATTCATAGGAAGTTCAGAAACAGGCAGAAGTAATCTACAATGAAGAAAAAAACCCAGAGTAACCCACTTGCTTTTGGGGGCGGGGGACTGACTGTCAAGGGGTATAAAGGAGTTTCCTGGGGTGACGGACAGAGGTTTAGGTCACATAGGCACATGGGTTTATTAAAATCTGTACAATGCTACACTTCAGATCTGCATTTCTACGTATAAATTTTATAACCCCCCATGTAAACAAAGATTGTACGGTCACTGACAATGTGCAAGCTGCTGGCCGGCCGGCTAAGTATGTGGAAAAGCAGAGATAGGAGTGTTAATAATGATAGACTCTAGGTGATGGATAAATGGGTGCTTAATGTATATTTCTCTCAACTTCTCTGTGTGCTTGAAAGAGTTCGTCATAAAACTCTATGGGGAAACTTCTGAGTTTAGGATTTGATAATTCACCTATCAAAGAGGACTGACAATCAAAAACCACCCTGCAGACAAAATGTTGGCCATTTGTAGGGCGCTATGACCAGGGGCTGGAAAAAGGCACAGTCTCATGCAGGATGCCTTCCCAAATGATTTTGGCTGTTTAGGTGCTGTAGAAATCTTCTTTGCACTTTTTCCTGAGTTTCAGCATCACTAAATCTTCTCCTTCTTGCAGACTAACCCTCTATTCCCTCACGGTTTGTGTGTCCTATTGCCCTGGCGACAAAGAAGTACCGACCACCTAAAATGTGTTATCCAATAGTAAATTTCACATCTAGTTTGATTACTGACTGCAAAGTTATTTGAAATACCACACAAACTGATTTGTTCTCTTTTTTATTCCAAGAATAAAGAGATTCAACAGAAATGTCAGTGTATGGACAGAAAAACTTCCTGGTCCATCTGAGGTCTCCTGGGGAACAGAAATGTCGGGAGCAAATAATTAGAAATGGCCAGCAGTACAATCTCGCTTTGCCACACAAATAGCACAGTCACACAGACTGTAGGTCTTTTTCCCTCTGTGTTTAGCCAGAGGCTCTATCCCTTTTGTGAGCAATCCTTTTTCATTAGAATCTCTAATTCCATCCTCAGACTCATTTAATTATATATTTCTTTTTTGTCCCAACTGGAAAATCCTAGATCACAAGTTTCGGTCTTTCAGAAATCATTTTTCTGAATGTTTTTCAGCGGCTGGCTGGCCAACTTTTTCCTCACAAAGTCATGGTGCCTAATTAGGTCATTTCCTGTACAGTTTTTAGTTTACTACCTATAAAAAAAGCATCTTGTTAAAGGACATCTGTTCTTGCATTTGTTTACTATGTACCTTTTTGAGTCGCTGACATTACTTTCATATGTATTTTTATTACATATTTAATTAAGTGAAAATCCTTACTTCTTAAAATAGATCAGCAACACACAGGTCTAATCTTTACAATTTTACTTTCTCCCATCCCATACATGTTGACTTACAATTCACTCATTTTTCTATTTTGCTTTACTTAGATGCCCTAGTATAGGAAATAACAGTTCAGGTTTTTTTTTTTCCTCAGAGGGCAGAAGCACTCTATAACCTGGTGATTTACATTGTTGGGTAGTTTTCAGAATCATATGGGGTGCTGGTTTGCGCTGCAGATTCTTCTTCTTTTTTTTTTTTTTTTTTTTTTAGTGGAGTGGGAGGGGCAGAAGGAGAGCGAAAGAGAGAATTTTAAGCAGGCTCTATGTTGAGTGGAGCCAGACCTGGGGCTTGATCTCAGGATCCTGAGATCATGATCTGTGCGAAAATCAGGAGTCCGATGCTCAACTGACTGAGCCACCCAGGTGCCCCTGTACTGCAGATTCTGGGACCCATTCCCCATACAGGTATAATGGGGATGACATTTCGAGAAACACTGTCTGTTAGGACTTGGGTTATGTTACATAATTTCAACCTCACAGCAACAAAATGGGCTAACCTAAATATTTAAAACACATGTGTATGTGATACCATTTACATTTTGGTCTCAAATTATCATCACTTTACAGTGCTGTTTCATAAATCAACCTGGAAAAAGTAAGACTTGATTTTTTGTCTTGAAAGATGAACAAACCAGAGACAGCTTGGTGGTTCCCTAGCAATCAGTCTTTGGAATGTTGTGTGACCCTTGAAAATAAATGGCTCAATTATTAAGTGACTGTGCATGAAAACAAACACATAGTGCTTCAAAAAAAAAATCTAATCACAATAGGCAGACCTAATGCGTCAAATAACACACCCAACTCTGATACTCTCGACAGTTTACAGCACATATTTTCCAATGCATACTACATACACTTATTAAAAATTTTAGGTACTATACACAATGTGCTTCTTTTATTTAGTAGTCTTTGGCATTTTCCTGTTAGTACCTCATTGCTTTTAACTGCTACAGACAATATTAAATTTTGTAGCCATACTGGTTAGTTACTTCTTTCTTGTCATTTGGGCTATTTCCAAGTTTAAAAAAGTGGTGCAACAAATATTCTTGGGTCCATCTCTTTATTCAGGATTAACTTCTAGAAGTGGAAACTCTGGGCCCAAACGCAGAATATTTTGAATTTTAATTGATATTGCTACTTAAACTCTAAGAGGTTGGATTAATTTATAAGGCATAAAATGCTATTTCTTTGGATACATAACAATCCACATCTTTGCTAACATGACAGGTAAAATGTGTTTTAATTTTCATTTTTTAATTCAGTGAAGTTTAATTTAGTTTCCCATCTTTGTAATTTTGGTTTCTAGCTTTATCCATTTTCAATTCATTACCTTTTAAATTTCTAGTTCTAGCCATGTACTTGTTACTAAATCTCTTTTTATATAGGCCAGCTTCTTCTATCATTGTAACATGCCACGGAATCTCACTGAAGATTGCAGAGTTTTTAGAGGTCTCAGACCTTCTCTTTTAACCTTTGGAAAGGTAGTATCCTACCTGCCTCTTTACTATGCCTATGGAATATACTAGAGTTCTCACCTTACAGATTCTCTGAATGAACAGAACTTTTTTTCAGAAGTGTCATATGCATAGAGAATTCAAAGTTCCTATTTTGATCTAATTTTGTTTTAATATCTGAGTTCTAGCTCTTCTATTTATAATCCATTTCTGACCTTTGGACAATCTGTCTAGTCCTATCTTTCTAAGTCCTGGTTTCAACGTATGCTATCAGGGGATTGTCTCACTTAGGCTCTTGGTAGATATGCTACCCTAGGAAGGTGCTGTTGATGGGCAACATACAGTTATAGCCAGAAATGTTTCACAAATGGTATCTGATATGGTCTAGTTAAGATTAGTCTTAACTATAGCCTAAGTAAGATTAATAAAATTTCATTGCTTAGAGGTAATTATCCACTGACCTAAAGTCAACAAAAGTCTTTTTTTTCTAATATTAAAATCTATAATAGTTTGGAGAGGAGGGGGAACAACTAACTTGAAATAAACCAGAAAACACCTTCACATTAATCGTTCTTCTCATATACTTCAAATTTGTACTTAATGCCTTTTTCCTCCTGGACATCAGAAAGAACTCCTGGGTATCTGTAAAAGAAAAACATGCATAATAATGTGTCAATTAAAAAGCTTCCTTGTGGGGTGCCTGGGTGGCTCAGTGGGTTAAGCCTCTGTCTTTGGCTCAGGTCATGATCTCAGGGTCCTGGGATCAGGCCCCACAACGGGCTCCCTGCTTGGTGGGAAGCCTGCTTCTGCCTCTCTCTCCGCCTGCCTCTCTGCCTACTTGTGATCTCTCTCTGTCAAATAAATAAAATCTTAAAAAAAAAAAAAAGATAAAAATAAAAAGATTCCCTGACTCTCGGCCAAGAGGCATAAATAGTGCATAAGGTAAATAAAAGTTCTCCTTTCCTTTTTTTCTTCACAATGGTAAGCCACTGTGAAACTGGGTATTATGCAAGTACACTACATATAGGAATGGAAAGAAAAACTTTCAAACTATATAGAAAGTTAGAAAACAAAAAGGGCAATTTCTCCTTTCTTCTGACCCCTAATTCTTTTGTCCAAAAACTAACCACTGTCAGCAGTTTCTCTTTTCTTTCTACTACCAATCAGCCAGTATGAAATTGCTTAATAACATTTTGCAAATCTCACACCTAGTATCAAATTTCTCATCTGAGCAAAGGAAAAACAAAATACAACCATCAGCTGCTTAGAGCAGAACTGAAGTTCTGTGTCCTCCATGCCGCTCAATGCTCAGTTTCCCAGTGTATGGCTTACTGCAATTCTTTTCCTGGCATCACTCTTTATGTGGTATTTTCTAACTCTCAGTAAGCTCTGTGTTCCCTCCACTTTCCAATTCAAAACCCAGGACCTCCTTTGGGTGAACACCAAGAAGTGGAACTGCTGGATCTTAGGCAGTTCTCTTTTTTAATTTTTGAGGAACTTCTGTACTGTTTTCCACAGTGGCTCCACCATTTTACATTCCCACCAACATGTATAACCGAGTTTCAATTTCTCTACCTCCTCACCAACACTTGTTATCTCTTGGGGGCTTTTTTGATAACAAATCATGATCTCAAAGAGATATACGCCCTCCCATGTTCACAGCGGCCTAATTCACAATAGCTACTTAAATGCCCATCAACAGATGAATAAAGAAAATGTGCTGTATACATACAATAGAATATTATTCTTCCCCAAAAAAGAAGGAAATCCTGCCATATGCAGCAACATGATGAGCCCGGAGGACACTGGGCTACATGAAATAAGCTAGTCACAGAAGGACAAATACTGCAGTATCTACAATGGTGAAACTAATAAGAACAGAGAGTAGAATGGTGGTTGACAAGGCTGGGGGAAGGGAAGACGGAACTGCTGTTCAAAGGGAAGAAAGCTTGTTGTGCAAGATGATTAAGTTCTAGAGATGCGCTGTGCAACAGTGTGCCTACAGTTAACAACACTGTATTGTATAATTAAAATTTTCTTGAGAGTGGGTTTCATGTTTATTCTCACCACAATAAATTTTTTTCCCCACACTGAAAAATAACCACCACGGGCCAAGAAAACCAAAACCCTGGTTCTCCATTTGAAGGCTGTACTGACCACTCCCATCTCCAACCCAAATCTTGTACTTCATCAGTATTTGTGGGCTACCCCCCCCCCATATGCTCCAGGTGGTGAGGAGGAACACTGCTTTACTCAGATTCGTATCTCACTTTGGTTCTACTGTGTGATACTTAGTTATGAACACAGTCTTCGTCTTTAGGAATAATTTAGCACTGAGTTCATGATTTTTTCTTTTTTTTTTTTTGAGTTCATGATTTTACATTAAGTGCTCTACAAATGTTACCTTTTAATATTTTCACTTGGTTTCATCTCCATATTTTCTAAACTCAATGTAGCAAGGATAATACAGGAAAAAAATTAAATCTGTTTTGATATCCAGTACAATGCTGAGTAATAACAGGTATTGACTTTTTGTTGACTAATGAGAGGTGATGCCATGTGATAAAAAAAATATAATTAGAGACATAAAGTAACAGCATAATGATGTATAAGGAGATGAAAAAGCTGTTTTTTCTTGAAAAACTTATATTTCAGAGGGAGAAGCTATGTTTCTATTACTAACCATTTTCTAAGCTGTTTCTGTTTCACTGTTTTATTTTTTTTAATTTTCATCTTTTTAAAGATTTTATTGGTTTATTTGACAGGGAGAGATCACAAGTAGGCAGAGAGGCAGGCAGAGAGAGACAGAGGTGGAAGCAGGCTCCCCGCTGAGCAGAGAGCTCAATGAGGGGCTTGATCCCAGAACTCTGGGATCATGACCTGAGCTGAAGGCAGAGGCTTAACCCACTGAGCCACCCAGGCGCCCTGTTCCACTGTTGTAATAGCAATAAGCATTTTTCCTTAATTTTTAAAGAAATGATTTTATGAGGCCAATGTTTAACCATGACTTTAGTTTCTTTGGAATGAGTCAGCAAAAGCAACATTTACATTTTTGTCTGTGTGTAAAATTCTCAAGAGTATCAAGATTCTGGGATGCCTGGGTGGCTCAGTTGGTTAAGCAGCTGCCTTCGGCTCAGGTCATGATCCCAGGGTCCTGGGATCGAGTCCCACATGGGGCTCCTTGCTCGGCAGGGAGCCTGCTTCTCCCTCTGCCTCTGCCTGCCTCTCTGTCTGCCTGTGCTCACTCGCTCTCTCTCCCTCTGTCTCTGACAAATAAATAAAATCTTAAAAAAAAAAAAAAAAAGAGTATCAAGATTCTCAGTTAATAAAATAAAAGCAAAGCATCAAAATTATTTCTAAAATCATGAATAAGGGGCGCCTGTGTAGCTCAGTGGGTTAAGCCTCTGCTTTCAGCTCAGGTCATGATCTCAGGGTCCTGGCATTGAGCCCCGCATCCGGCTCTCCACCAGCGGGGAGCTTGCTTCTCCCCTCTCTCTGCCTGCCTCTCTGCCTATTTGTGATCTCTGTCAAATAAATAAATAAAATGTTAAAAAAAAATAAAAATAAAACCATGAATAATAGTAACAGAAATACCATGCTATTGGCTGGCTATGGTCACTAGCTGCAGTATTCATGTTAATCTGCTCTGTGAAACTGAAATTCATTTCTATTTACCTTTAATTTTACTTTCTACAATATTCACATATACAGTCTATTTTAATAATGACCATAACTACCCCACCATCATATTTCCCAATGGCCTAGGAGCCACATATGAACTCTGAGTTTAAGCCTAACAGGATTGGGAAATACCTCCTATATGAACCACCCAGAAAGAAATCCAGCTCTAGAATCTTCAAGCAGTAAGGAATCCAATGAATATGAAAAGATATTAAGATCTGAAATGACAAAGTATCATGAGACTATTACAGAGATGATTTAATGTAAAGTCTAAGAGGTAAACAGAGTTCCTAAAGCAGTTATCCATAAGAAACAACTCACAACTAAAATAAAATGAAAGCTCTACAGCAAGCACAGGCTCAGGAGAAAGACAGACAAATAACATGAATAAGGATCCTGTTGACTTGTTAGGACGTCGTGGGAACAGAAGAGGAAACGTCAGCCAAAAACCCTTCTTGAGTTGTCCATTGATAAGGGACATCTGTACCAGCTCTGGAGCCAACTACTATTTCAAGACCTCATCTGGTCTTTATCCTCTTTGACTGAAAGGTTAATACAGAAGATTGTTAACTAAAAGGAAAACCTGTTTGGGGTTCATTAAGCAGAAAACTGCTGATAGCAAATATTTGGGCCTGCTGGTTTGGTTGAAGCCTTGTGCGAAATTGAGGCAGAAAGATTTCTTCCAGACAAGAAGAATGAGGGCAGAGCCTTAGAGGACAGGCTGGCATGGTGCTGTCATTAAAAAAAAGAAAAAGAAAAAGAAAAAAAGAAAAAATGAATTGCACAGACAATGACCCATGGGGGAAAAAGGCAGACACAAAGTCAAACCTTACTTTGTTAAGACTAATTTCTGCTTTGAGGTTTCTACCGCTTGTGGTTTCACCTAACTTCTAATTTTATTCTCTTTGCACTTTACAACAGTCTTCTCATCTTTATTTCCTTTTACTAATGCTTTTATTATCAGGAAGTATGGTGTTAATAAAAGATAACTGTGTTTGAACTGAAACTTATGGAACCACAAGAGGCCCACTAATAGGGATAATGGGTCTAAACGAAGTGTAGCTGTGGGGAAAGAAGAAGGGGAGGGTAGAGAATGATCAGAGTTCATTTCTGGACAGTAGGGAGCAATTCTAAGTTCCTCAGTATATAGAGATTTGGAGAGAAAGCAGCTCAAGAATTGAGCAACATTACAAACTTCCAGGAACAAGGTATATTCCCTTTGTTTTCCTTTTTCTCTACTTCATCAAAGATTGACCTACTCCAGATTTACCCTTAGGGGATTCCTTCCACCTCACCTTTAAGAGGCTATTATTATGTTGGTTCAGGCTTGAAGGTAAGATAACCATCAAATGATGCAATGAAAAAAGACTTTTCATTCTCTTTCATAGCCTTGTTTAGAATGTCCATTTTAGAGCGAATTCCTTGGATTTTGGCTTTGGCTAGCAATTTCCTATCTGAATCTACCCACAATTAAAATTTTCTAGGGGTGTCTGAGTGGCATCCAACTCTTGATTTTGGCTCAGGTCATGATCTTGGAGTCATAAGATGGAGCCCCATGCCAGGCTCAATGATAAGCATGGACTTCACTTGGGATTCTCTCTCTCCTTCTTCTTCTGTCCGCCCCCCCCATCTTAAAAATGCTTCCTAAAACATTTATTTTATTTTTTAGAGATTTTATCTATTTATTTGACAGAGAGAGAGAGATCACAAGTAGGCAGAGGCAGACAGAGAGGGAGGGGAAAGAGGCTCCCTGCTGAGCAGAGAGCCCAACACTGGCTGGATCCCATGGGATCATGACCTGAACCACCCAGGTGCCCCTTTCTAAAACATTTAAAGAAGAACCAATACCAATCCTTCACAAACTCTTCCAAAAAAATACAAGAGGAATGAAACCGTTTCCTAACATGTTCTGTGAGGCTGGTAATTCTTCTGACATCAAAACCAGGTGAAGACATTACAGAAAAAGAAAATTATAGACCAATATTCCATTATGAATATAAATGCAAAAATCCTTAACAAAATATTAGCAAACTGAATTCAAGAACATATAGAAAGGACTGTGTATTACTAAAAAATGGATTTATCCTGGAAATGTAGGAATAGTTTAACATGAAAATCAATGTAATACACCGTATTAATAACCTTTTAAAGACAAAGACCACATGATTATCTCAATAGACTCAGAGAAAGCATTTGACAAATCCAACACTTCCTCATGATAAAAATATTCAATGAGGTAGAAATAGAACAAATCTTCCTCAATGAGATAAATGGCATGTATGACAAGTCCACAGGTAATATACTTAATGGTAAGACTGAATACCTTCCCTTAAGAGGAGGAACAAGACAAGGATGTCTTACTCTTGCCATTTCTGTTCATAACTGCACAGGAGGATCTAGCCAGAGCAAGTGGCAGGAAAAAGAAATTTTAAAAATGCAGATTAGGAAGAAGTAAAACTACCTCTATTTGTAAATGTATATCCTGCATACAAAAAATCCCAAGGAATTCACTAACATTAGAATAAACGAGTTCAGCAAGGTTGTAGGATACAAGATCAATAAACAAAAATCAATTGTATATCTATTACAATTGTTTCTATTGGTTTTATTACCAATGAACAGTTTGAAAATAAAATGATGAAAAAGCTCCATTTATAATAGTATCTAAATAAGGAGAAAGACGTCACACATTCATGGTTTAGAAAAATAAATACTGCTTAGATAGCAAAATTCTTTAAGGGAATCCCTGTAGAAACGGCTGCACAAATCTGAATATATTCAAACCACTGAACATATACTTTCAATGGGTGAATGGTGTGATGTGTGAATCATCACTCAGTAAAGATGTTAAATTCTTCATTTCTAAGGGCTGAGAGCCAGAATGGTAGTAAAATATTTTAAGTTATCAAGGATCCCAGAGTCGGTTCTGAAAAGAGGTCTGATGGAGAGCAACAGGATTTGGAAAGGTAAATTCACATAGTAATTTTTTCTTTTTGTTAGCAAAGATGGAATGAGGGACAGCAGAGATCAATATTCACGTAATATGAGAATCAGCAACCTAAGCAGTATAAGAGAAAACATATAAGATGTGACAAAGAAATATAGCTGATTTCATAAATATATACAAAATCACTAAGTGTGATTTTTCTATGTGGTCACCTTTGGAGACCAAGCAAAAGGCTGTACTTCAGCTGTTTAGAATACTTATAAAGCTCTTAAAATTTTCAGTTTTCTTTACAGCTAGTTAAAAGCCCAAGGAAATCAGTCACACACTTCATTAGATTCATGACTATTACCTATTACTCTATGGATGGTTACTTTAAAGCCTGGCCATCCACGTATTCAGACTTGACTCTGAATGTTCTTTTAGGAGGTATTTCCCAAAACAAACTCAAACTTAAATAATGACTGGATTCAACTGAGACTATTTGAAAGAATGTGTTAAAACCTAGTCTGCAAGTATGGATACAATTAATCTTTTACTCTCCATAGCCAAGAGCTGAAAATTGCTTTTTAAATTTTCTTTTATATACTGAAGTATGAAAGTGCTTTAAACTAAAATGCTAGGAGTCTTCAAAATCAGGCAGTTTCATGTTAAAATCACAACTCCATAGTAAAACAAGTGTAACCCCTTCTGTTCATTTCCACCACTGCTATCCAAATCCTTTACTCTTTTGCTTCAACTCTCATAGCCAACTGGTCTCCCAGATTCACTCTTGCTCCCTCCTGTCAGTTCTCCACAAACAGCTGGAACAGTATCACTCGCTCTCTATTCAAACCCTCTAAACCTGCATCTGGTCTGACCCCTTCTGGCCTCCTGCTTGCTTACAATGCTCACGGTGGCTTGCAGGGTTAGGGAGCACACCATAATTGTTCCTGCCCTCTGGTGTCTACACTATTTCTGGTTTCTGGAATGCTCTTTTCTGCTCTTTGTATGGCTGGCTTCTTGCCATTTTAGATCTCAGCGTAGATACCACTTTTCAGAGAGGACTTCTCAGACAATACAGTATTTACCACATCACTGTATTTCAATTCAGACAATACAGTATCTACCACATCACTGTATTTCAATTCTCCATATAGCAACTTTCTTGATGTTTCTCATTTGCTACCCTCTTCCTCTACTACAAAGAATCTAATCTTAGAGAGCAGGGATAGCATCTGTCTTGTAAGCACTGTTTCTCCAGTGCCTAAGAGAGCATCTGATGCTCAGCACAGATTTCGTGGAATGAACTAATGACTACTCTCTAGATTTCAGCAAGATGATTAGAACTTAAACATTCCCAAATTTGTTAGAGCAGATTTCCAAAAATTCCCAATGTATTTGTCTACAGAAAACATAACTACTCCAAATTCAATCTGAAGAGTATTACTCTTTCTATAATTCTTAAGCAGGAAATCCAAAAGTCCTTCAGACAAATTAATAACATTTTACTTACTCTGGCAGAAGTTTATATTTCTCCAAATCAATTTCTGGAAAAAATGTATCACTTTCAAATTCCTGCATAATCCTTGTCACAAATAGTCTAAGATGGCCTGGTTTGTTCATGGCTTCCTTTGGGGGGAAAAAAAAAAGGCATTAATTTCCTAATTTATCTGTCAAAAGAAATAGAAACTCTAAGATTTCTGTTTAATTATACAGTCAAGTTCGTACTAGGTATTAGAGACATGCTACATAACTGTTACCTCCAAAGCATGCTATTTAAATATCCCATTCTTTATTTTGGGGTCCTGAAAAGTACATCTTAGTTACTTTGAGAATTATTGATAATTATCAATAATTATGACAGTGAGTTTAAATATATTCTGGCCTCTAGTTTGCTGACATGAACTCTTTTTTTTTTCATTTAAGCATTCAGTATTATCTTTTTTCTTTGGTAGTTGTTTAAGAATTAAGAACTATAAATTATTTAGTTATTCTCCATAGAAAAATTTGCATATATATGGACAAAATAGTATAATTTCAAGAGCCTTTGATTATTGAAAACCCCAAGGGCATACTTAGTACATTTACACAGAACTTAATAATGCTTCCATTTCTTAGGAGATAGTAATAATGCTAGTAGGTAATTTACTTTCTTAGCCCCTTGTTGCTAATGACTGTATTTGGCCTTATATTGTTAATGGCTTTTCTAACTACTGTCTATGGTACTGTTGATAGTTTCTACAGAAAAAACCGGCTCCCTGCTCAGCAGGAAGCCTGAATCTCCCTCTCCCACTCCCCCTGCTTCTGTTCCTTCTCTCACTGTGTCTTCCTCTATTAAATAAATAGATAAAACTTAAAAATAAAACAAAACAAAACTGCCCTCAAACAAGTATCTTAAAACTCTAATAAAAAGTCAAGAGTCCTAACTGCATCTCCAAGAAAGCAATAACCCTTGATTTTCAAATAGCTTGTGGAAGGAAAAAAAAATAATGGGTAATTCAAGTGTGTTAGCCTTGAAATTCCAAATAAGGGCATATAACCAATATTACTTTTTATTTTTGGCTTTTTACTACAGCATATATTAAATCATAAATTCCCTTGCCCCAGTCAAAAAATTCTACCAATTCTTACTGTATCAAATTAGAGAAACTGAATGGGACCAATTACAGAAGGATTTTAAGGTCTGTATCCAAGTAAATGCTATATGGTAAAGGTTTTCTATAAAGGGTCAGATGCTAAATATTTTAGGCTTTGTGGACTGTATGGTTTCTTTCTTACCTTTGTGGGCAAGAGCAGCCATAGATAATACTAAACCAATGGGCATCGCTGTGTTACAGTGAAACTTTGTTTACAAAAACAGGCTGGCCCCAGGGAAGATAAGCCTAAATGTTCTACAAACTATTGTGATGTGAGGCAGGTGGAAAAAGCAAAATTATCAGCTAGAGGTTCTACTTCCTTATGACTTATATAGATATAGATATACCAAGTTATATAATTATATTTAATTTTGAATATTTATAAAGAATGTATTTTGAAGTCAATATGGTATTAATTTATTCAAAATGCATATTGAACAAAATAAAAAAACGACTTGTTTTTCTTAGAAATTCATTCTCGGTTGCAAGATCAAAGGAAAATGTCCAGTTCCTCATAATACAAATAAAGCAAACCAAAGGTTGTAGAAACAGGTCTGGGATCCTGGCATCTCTGGGGATGCCTGGGTGGCTCAGTTGGTTAAGCGGCTGCCTTTGGCTCAGTCATGATCCCAGCATCCTGGGATCGAGTCCCACATCAGGCTCCTTGCTTGGCAGGGAGCCTGCTTTTCCCTCTGCCTCTAGCCCGCCACTCTGTCTGCCTGTGCTTGTGCTCTCTAACAAATAAATAAAATCTTTAAGAAAAAAAAAAAAAAATCTTTGGGTATATATGTCACCACAAGCCACCAAAGTGTAGGGCTAGTTTTTTTCCTTCCCACAAAATATTAATCTCTCATTAGTGTTTTAAGAGTCAAAAAATTCTATTTAATATTCTCAAAAATTTTGAAAGCTGAAAGTCATTTGGTATCAAGAATAAGGAATATTTTGGGATACCTGGTTGGCTCTGTCTGTGGAGTGTGTGACTCTTGATCTTGCAAGTTGTGGGTTTGAACCCCACATTGGGTACAGGGATTACTTAAAAATAAAATCTTACCAAAAAAAAAAAAGCTTTGGATCAGAGTCTCCGTCTTCCAGTAATTTACCAAAATGACTAGAATCAAGGGAAAGAGGAGAGGTATCTGCCATATGTTCTCTTGGCCTTTTAGAAAACATGGAGTTGTTCCTGTGACCACATACATGGGCATCTACAAGAAAGGTGATATTGTGGACATCAAGGGAAAGGGCACTGTTCAAACAGGAACACTCCACGAATGCTGACATGGCAAAGCTAGAAGAGTCTACGGCAAAGCTAGAAGAGTCTACAAGGGTACAGCATGCCGTTGGCAGTGTTGAAAACAACTGAAGGACAAGATTCTTGCCAAGAGAATTAATGTGCATATTCATCATATTTAGCCCTCAAGAGCTGAGATAACTTCCTGAAGTGTATGAAAGAAAATGGTCAGGAAAAGAAGGAACCATAGAGAAAGGTACTTGGGTTCAAGTGAAGCACCAGCCTGCTGTGCCCAGGGAAGGAGGCTGAGATGCTGGAACCCATTCCCTATGAATTCATGGCATGATGAGTGTACAAAAAAAAAAGTGCAGACTATTTTCTTTTTTACCTGTTTTTCCTTGTATTATGAAATCATATAGTATTTTCCCCATGTCCTCATATTATATAAAAATTGTTAAGGGAAAGTTTTCTGCTTTTCACAAATTCATATACATCTAGTCAGTATACAACTAAGAGCCCCATCCCTTGATCAGTGAGAACATATATATCCTTGGAAAAAAGGGGAATAATTCAGTATATCAAGGCACATCCAGAGAGCAGAAAACAGTGCGATGCAAGTATGATTCTAAGGGAAGGATTTGGAATGTTTTTAAATTAGAAACATCAACTATTTTGAATTGAAAATAAACTCCAACAGGCTTAAAAACTCACTTTTATATTTTTATTTAGTTTTCACGATAGTATCTAAAATGAATAATTCAAATTGACAATATGTCTAGCTAACAGTGAGAATAATATGCTTCCTTTGCTCATGGCTTAATTTTTTTAAAGTTCAGATGGCAGGGGAGCTGAAAGAAAGTGGGGTAGAACATTTCTTTATAATTTTACCTACCTTATAAACAGAACTGCCTCCCACTATCCAAACCATGTCCACTTTATTTGCTAATTCTGGTTGCTCAATAAGTTTTAAGGCATCATCCAAACTTTTGGCAAGAAAATGAGCTCCCTGGGGAGGTTCCCTGTGGTTAAAAAAAGAATTAGAAATAATTTCTATAAAACCTAATCATATTAAGCAATTAATTATAAAACCTAAATCATCATAAATATGAATCCTTTAAAGAAACCACATTTGTGTATGTATGGTTCACAATGAATCAAGAAACAGAAACACTTCTGGTGTCTTGTGATATTTATGGTGGAAAAATAGTATAAGAATAGTTGTCTCCAGAGGGATGGGGTTAAGATGGACTGGGAAGAGGCATAAGGGAACTTTTGAAGGGTTATGGTAATGTTCTCTATTTTTGATATGGGATTATAAAGGTGCATACATTTATCAAAATTTAGCAAAACACATTTAAGACTTGTATATTTCACTGTATATATTTATTTATATTTTCACTGTATATATTTATCTCAAAAGAATAAAGCTAATGCAATACTGAACTCTAGTTACTCATATGTATGCTGAAGTATTTAAGGGAAAACATACTAATGTCTACAAATGACTCTGAAATGCATGAAAAAAAAAAAAGACCAATTAATGTATGAGTGAATGGTAAAACAAGCATAGAAGAACATTAATGGTAGAATGTATGTGGTGAATATACAGGTATTTACTGTAAGGTTTTTTCTGTACGTTTGAAAGATTTATAATAAAATGTTAGAGATTAGTATGTTTGAATGACTAGTATGGAATGTTTTTTCTGTTTGCTTGTTTTTTTTTGAGGGAGAGTATGCTCATGAGTGTGGCGGGAGGCGGGGGTGGTTAGGGCAGAGGCAGAGGGAGAGGGAGAATCTTAGGCAGGCTCAAAGCTCCGCTCAGAGCCTGATGTGGGGCTTGATCTCACCACCTGAGATGATGACGAGAGCCAAAATCGAGGGTCAGAAGCTCAACTGACTAAGGCACCCAGGAGGCCCTAGAATAATTTTCATACTCTTAATATGTGATGAATGGGGAATGAGTTTAAAATATCTTTCATGTTTCAAACATGTAGAGATGGATGAAGTATTAATAAATTATCATGATGTGTTCTGTAATTAAAAATCCAAAAGAAGGCACCTGGGTGGCTTAGTTGGCTAAGCATCTGGATGTCTGACTCTTGATTTCAGCTCAGGTCATGATCTCAAGGGTTGTGAGATCAAGCCCTATGTTGAGCTCTGTGCTGGGCATGGAGCCTGCTTGGGATTGTCTCTCTCCCTTTGTCCCTCCATAGCCCAACCCCAATTTTAAAAATTTAAAAAAGTCCAAAGGAGGAAAAGTTAATTAATTTCAGGGTTAGATCTTCAGGTTAATCTCTCCCCCACAACTTTTTTGGGGGGTTGGTTGTTGGAGTTGGGGGAGGGCTGTAATTCCCTTTATAAATGTTGAAACATGTAGAATTTGGCTTCCATTGTAATTAGAGAACAGAAATTACAATTCAATGTCAAGTTCTCAGACTGATGCTTTAAAAAATTATGTAACTGCCTTTGAACTTGTAGTTATAACAATGATTAATCAAGATCTAATGGAGACATTCATTCTTTTGGCTGCCTCCTCCCTCACCTTCTTGACAGACATTTTACTTATTTCACTCTTTGTCATCTCTAAAGGAGTTAAGAGCACCAAGAGTATATTTTGACTAAAAGCTGGAAAAGATATGGAGGCCTGTGTGAGGTTAAATGAGCCAAGAGATTCTCTAAGATGTCAGGGCAGCTGCAGCAACTAGGTTGGATGAGGCTAGGGGAAGAACTGAGTAAGAAACAGATTTGAACTTGGAGAGAAGATAGTCTAGTTAAAGTCTAGAATGCCTGAAATAGAGTTAAGGTGGTGTTAATATTTGAGGATGCTAAAATCAGGAATGATGATAGGAGTCGCGGTAGAATGGAAAATGCTGACTTAGGAACTGACATATGAGAAGAACTGGAAGGGGCATCCTAGAAGTTGATGGGTTATAGCAAAATAATTTAGAAGGTGGTATAAATAGTTGGTGTGGACTTTAAATTAACGGGGTACACATTTTGTATAGATTGTGGAACAATGGCTTGAAACGGTGCAAGGGCTTCAGGTGAAGACTACATCTTTGCCCTTTCATAGTGAGTCTGGAAAAGGAAAAAAAAGGATTTGTTTCAGATTTTAGTTATCATAGAGACATAGAGGAAATGATTCTGCAAAATGTTGCTACTTAGCAGTTTAGGAATAAGTTTCACAGAAAACCCTTGATCCAAGACGGGTAGAAAAAAATTAGCAAGAAGTTGAGCTAATGTTTGAGTTCATTAGTCCACTGTATTCATTCTGTGAAAGCACAAATCCTAGAAACTACCAAAGTAAACAGAATATAGCAAGCACTCAATATTGTGACTTATTTCATTGCTAAATTTCCTTCCTATATTTATCCTAAGCTAACAGAGACTGTATTCCCTGACAAGAGATAATTGGTATGTGGTTGTATGCAGTAAAGGAACAAGAGGATATGCTTGATATCTTGTTACAAACTTAAGAGTGAATTCTCTCAGAGGGCTGGGATGAGGATTAAAAGAAAGGTAATGTACATTATAGGCACTCTAATGATATTTCCATCCTGTTTTTTTTTTTTTTTAAGATTCTATTTATTTATTTGATAGAGAGAGAGAGGGGAGAGGGAGAAGCAGGTTTCCCTGATGAGCAGGGAGCCCAATGCTGGGCTTGATCCCAGGAATCTGGGATCATGACCTGAGCTGAAGGCAGATACTTAACCAACTGGGTCACCCAGGTGCCTCTCCATCCTTCTCTTTAAAGGCCCTATTCAAAAGAGGCTGCTTTTTACCTGATGGATAGTTATAGTAGAAAGAAAATATCTAACATTTATGCAGTGCCCCCTTGTTCTCCCATATAGTGGGATGAGGCAGTGCTTTACATGCATCATACCACTTAATGTGAATAGCAGTCCTTTGTAAGTACTTTTATTCCTGTTTATAGAGG
Organism: Mustela erminea; assembly: GCF_009829155.1. Classification (NCBI taxonomy): domain Eukaryota; kingdom Metazoa; phylum Chordata; class Mammalia; order Carnivora; family Mustelidae; genus Mustela; species Mustela erminea. The sequence continues at coordinate 59,150,937 of NC_045616.1, read as the reverse complement.
ATACTGAGGCTGAGACATTAAGAAACCAGTGGTTAGAGAGCTAGGAAATGGTGGACCTGGGATTTGAACTCCAGCAGCCTGATGCTGGAGTCTTGAGCTGCAACATCCCACACAGACAATAGATTCTCAGCTGATGGTCACACACTACAAAGGTGTCCTATTCTAGAACCCTCAGACCTCAGGAGGGTGTGGTCTAATTTAGGCAATCCCTAAGACCAGTGTCCTCTGGCCTCGAGCAGCCTCATTTGATTACCGCAGGGTACCACATAAACATTATCTTTTCCACTGTGCCTGATGTGAAAGAGGATGATGTGGCAGATGAAATTTTGCCTCAATTTCCCTAGAGACTGTTGGGAAAGCTTATTGCAAAACAAAAAACCCTAGGCTAGAATCACATCAAAACCAAAAATTTAAAAAAAAAGTTCAATTTAAAGCCTTTCAAACTCAGTCTTTGAAATGGGATGTCCGACTATTGAAAATTGGTTCAAGTAGGTTCTGTCCTCTTAATTGAATACTATGCAGCCACTACAAATATTTACAGAAATTAATCTTTCAATATATCAAATGGGGGGGATAAAAGGCAGGTTAGAAAACAGGATGGTCCTAGATTTATAAATCACCTATTGGTCATTTATTCTATGAAAATTTCTGAATCCCTGCTTTGCTAAGGGATATGCTAAATGCTGGGAATAGAGACAAAAAGAAAAAGAACAGCACTCCCTGTACCACTGGCAGGCAGAGAAATTGAAGGACACGCAATGGGGACGCATGGAGGATGCCAGAGGAGCAGAGGGGATGTATCTTCTGGGTGCAGCGATGAGGGAGAATACTCCTTGGAGAAAGATCCCTTAGCAGAGCATCTCAGAGAGAAAAACATGTTCAAAACACAAAAGCGATAGATGACCATAGATATGACTGAGGTTTGTACTGAAGTCACTAAAGTTATTTAACAAAAAGCTCCAAGAAAGTTCAAAGTAGAAGTAATCTGTGGTGAGGTTTAATATGGTAAAGGGTGGTGGGTGGTTCAGTGGGTTAAACCTCTGCCTTCGGCTCAGGTCATGATCTCAGGGTCCTGGGATCGACCCCCGAATTAGGCTCTCTGGTTGGCAGGGAGCCTGATTTCCCCTCTCTCTCTCTGCCTTCTTGTGATCCCTTTCTGTCAAATAAATAAATAAAATCTTTAAAAATAATAATAATAAAGGGTGAGACAACACAGCAAGGGCTTGACGACATGAGAAAATGGAAGTCTAGAATAAAGTGGTGGGGGGAAGGGGAGGGTTCTGATTATGAACCTTAAAACTGAGGGAAAGAAGAACCAAGTTAGATGTTGGGGTAAAAGTAAGAACACAAGCCTGTTCACTGTGTTTCCATTAATATTAATATTTTCTGTAAGATATAAAATAAGGTAATTTAGCTCAAATAGCAAAGGTTGAGAGAGTAGGAGCTGATATTGATAGGGTACTATCTGTGTGCCAGAAATTTAATATACAAAATTTCAATTAACCCTCAAAATCACCCTAAGAAGTTCTCATTATTAATCCCATTTAGTAGATAAGGAAACTGGGTTTCGGCAAGGCTTAAAGTTAATAAAACTTGAAGCCACAAAATTAGTAGGTGCCAGAGCAGACATTAGAAGACAGATTAAGTCTTTGCTATACTAAATGTGTGAGTGGTGGTGAGAAAAGACAGAAAGCTTAAATCACTGTGGATGATAATAGTGAGACCATAAAAATTATACTACTATGAAATGTCAGGTAACTTTTATGGGCTGGAGACAATTTACAACATCTTATATCATGGAAGGAATTTTGGATTTATCAAAGATGCTGTCAAAGTTACAGCATTATGGTAAAATTTACATAAATTTTTGGTTCTGAAGCCTTAAAAAAATACTTTATTGAGATATAAATCATATACCATACAATCTACCCTTTCGTGTAGAACTTGGCAAATTTTTGGTGTAGTCACAGAGTTGTAAAACCATCACCACTACCTACTTTTATTTATTTATTTTTAACGATTTCATTTACTTATTTGACAGAGACAGAGATCACAAGTAGGCAGAGAGGCAGGCAGAGAGAGAGGGGGAAGCAGACTCCTCACTGAGCAGGGAGCCCAATGTGGGGCCCAATCCCAGGACCCTGAGATCATGAACCCAGCCAAAGGCAGAGGCTTAACCCACTGAGCCACCCAGGTGCTCCACCACTACCTACTTTTAGAACATTTCTATCCCCCCAAAAAGAAACCCTGTATCTGTTAGCATTCATTCCCCATGCCCATCCTCTCCAAGAAAACCAGTAATCTAGTTTGTCTATGAATCTGATTCTAGGAATTTCACATAGATGGAATTATGTGGCCTTTTTCTTCTGGCTTTTTTCACTCAGCATACTGTTTTCAAACATTATCCATGTTGTAGCATACATTGGTTCTACTTTTATTGTGGAATAATATTCCATTCTATGGATATAAGCTACTTTGTTTATCCATTCATTAGCTGATGGACATCTGGGATGTTTCTATTTTGGCAATTATGTATGATGCTGCTATGAACATCTAACCTTGTGTGGTCATATGTTTTTATTTTTTCTTCATTTTGTAAACCAAGAAGTAGAACTGCTGGGTCATACAATAACTCTTAACTCTATGTTTAACATTTTGAGAAAATGTCAATCTGGGTCCCAAATGTGGCTACATAATATTTCTTTTAAAGCCACAACTTGATTGTCTAGATAGCTTTGGAAAAGCACTCTCTCCCTATACTTTAGGGAACTAGTTATCCAAAATAATTAGTATTTGGCACCAAATTCTGGGATTACCTTGAGGACTCAGTTTCATCTTACATTAGAGGGTGGTGATGAAAAATTGAGTATTTCCAAGAGACTGCATGAGCTAGTGATTACAAGAATAAATCTAGCACTGTCTGGCACACAGCAGGTGCTCAGGTTATGTGTATAACTGACCTTCAAGTAGGGAACCAGAAGGAAGGGCAAAAAATAAACTGTAAGACATGTTCATAACTGATAACCTTTTTTCCTTGATAAAAAAGACTTTTGAAATTTTCTGCCTCTAAAAAAACAAGCAAAATATAGCAACAAATGTTATATATAAATACATAAGAAAACAACCAAACCCAATTACGTACAGCACAGGTGGGGGTCATAAAGAAGAAATTAGACTCATCATTTGAGATTTGCTGGCTCAACTGAGTATGTTCCCCACTGAGATTTCTTTATGTTTGTTTTAGCTCAAGCTAGCCATAAATAAACTTGAGTAGTATTCAAGAATATGCTACTAAAGAGTCTCTGGGAATGGCAATACAGTCTGTGAATTTGAATTCTACCAAGCGATGAGATAACCAGAATATCCTAGCAACCAAAAGGAAGAGAACAGTACGAAGACTGCAGCAGATGGCAAGATGCACATCAACATATTCCTCATGATCCAGAGGTAACCAGTGCAAATATTCTGGTAGATCTTCTTTCACGTTTTTACCTATGCTATCCTAGAAAGGACTTGGTAGAAAATCTATATAAGCCTGATCCCCCTTAGCCAATGGTGTATAATGTCTTTTCCTTCCCATGATGTGATGGTCTTTGAGGGGTTCACTTGGTTGGGCTATAGTCCTTGATTATTCAGACACTAATCTAGGTGTTGCTGTGAAGGCATATTATGGAAGTGATTAAAGTTGATAATTCGATAACTTCAGTATGGATGGGCAGAATTAAATCAGTTTTAAGCCTTCAGAGCAAATCTGAGGCTTCCTTGAGGAAGAAATTCCATCTGCAGTCAGCAACTTCAGCCCTTGCTGTAAAGCTCCAGCATGCCCTTCCCTATGGCTGGCCCCACAATTTTGGACTTGTCTAGCTGGCACCCAAAAATGTATAAACTAATTCCTTGGAATGAAATCCCCCGGACATTTCCAAGCATCAATGCAATCATCACTGGATTAACACATCATCACTGGAGTAACTATGTACTCCAGTGTTAGACTGGAGGACAGGAAAATTCCCAGCACAGGCCAAATGGAGACATTCCTTTCTCTCTAGGATCCTTAGGTTGACTTCAGTACTTTCAAATTTTTTACCTGTAGACACCGGGTAAGGAATACAAGTATAAAATGTTATTTGGGTGTTGTGGTAAACTAGGAATAGGACATAAGATTATGACTGATTTTTAGTCCATCCTAAAATTTCTATCTTATTATATTGAGGGCAGAGTCCAGAACAGGGATAAAACACTTAATCCTGGCAAATCCCAAAACATATGTGAAACTAGGAAAAAAGTTACTATTTATTTTATATAAATGATACTTGAGCCTACAGAGTAACAGTTTAAGGAAACTGGCAAATCTGTTACCACATTTGAGATTTAATGTGACTTTTTACAGTGGTGAAATCAATCCCTTAAATAGCAGAGTGAGTTACTGTCATGTAACTGCTTATTCATTTTCTGTAAATTACCTTTATGATATTAGGCAGCTTGATCAATAAACTGTATTTACACTGTCATACACTGACCTCCACCCTAAGAAATGAAACATGATTTTTTTGTGGTGAATTTATTATAGCACTTACTTGAGGTCTCTGCTGAGAACTAAATTAATTCTATCCTTTAAAGGTCGATTCTTCTCAGGAATAGAGAACCATGTCTTTCTACCCATAATCACCAAGTTCTGTTTACCTAGAAAATCACATAAAAAGAATATTTGGGGAGTATATAGTTCCATATATTCATACACACACACACACACACACACACACACACACACACACACACACACACAGATATGATTGTCATAGTGACATCTAGTGGATTTGTACTGAAAATAAAAATTTAAAACAGGCTTACCAAAATTTACATTTATCACCCATTTCCTAAATATAGTAACTTTTTCCCCCTCTGGTATTATCCAATTCATATCCAATATTTACTCAACTGCAATCATGTGTAATAGTGAAGAGACAAGATTCTGGGGCAAAGTGCCCAAGTTCAGTGTATTCAGTCATCTACTGAACAAGTCATGTTAATCTTCTGTGTCTTACTTTCCTTATTTATAAAATGGAGATAACAGTAGTTCCTACTTCTAGGGTTACTGTGGGGATTGAAGACTTGTTTAACTGTTTGATATGACAGTATTATTCATATTTGTATACTTTGTAGGCATATTAATAGTCATACTTTTATTTTATTTTATTAAAGATTTACTTATTTATTTATTTGACAGATAGAGAGAGAGATCACAAGTAGGCAGAGAGGCAGGCAGAGAGAGAGAGGGGGACTCAGGCTCCCCCACTGAGCAGAGAGCCAGATGTGGGGCTCGATCCCAGGACCCTGAGATCATGACTCGAGTTGAAGGCAGTGGCTTAACCCACTGAGCCACGCAGGCACCCCTAACAGTCATACTTTTAAAGATAAGTGCTTAATATTCCACTCAATTAAAAAGCTATAACACTTTCAATTGTGCTTCTTTCAAGTATAATGCTTTATGGAAACTTTATACACATAGCTTCCATTTTTGGTTTAATTACTTAGGAAAAAATCCTGGGAGTCAGATATCTGGATAAAGGAATATACATATTTCTATAATTCTTCATATATTCTGACAGGATAGCAAAAGAAGTACATGTGTCTGTTTCAAAGAATTATCATTAGCATGATTTTATTTAAAAATACTAACAGTTATAAATACAAGTAGTAAGACTAAGTGTTTTTCTGTATTTGGAAAGTTTTTTCCTCCAAGAATTAAAACCCCAATTATTCATGGTGCCCCTTACGTGATTTGCACTGCATTTTCAAAGACAGAGCTCTAGGTGCTAGTAAAGACATACCAAGTATCAAAAATAACAGAGCCATTAGGTGAGGAATTCTGGTGAGAGAAATGGTACAGACCTGGCCTAACAATTAAGGTGGACATAAGTGAAGAGCATACAAAGACGTTGGGGGGAAAAAGAAGAAAGGAAAAGAAAAAAGAAAAAAAGCCAACATACCTTCAATACCCTTCCATCCACTCATCCAACAAGTACTGTATTTACTGAACACTAGCAAACAAGCCAGACATTGGATGCTCTTTCTATGACTAGATCATACTTTGGATTCTAGAGAGTGGTTCATATCAATTCCTTAAGCTTCAAACTCTTGCTATCTTGTCTCTACCACGGACCTAAGTCCCAGATCCACGAACCTGTATCTGTCCTGTTAAAGTTATGCTGCATGTGCTTCTGGCTGACTTACCATTTCCCTTTTATTCTGCTATTCCTTCTCCTGTGACCAAATACATGTCTCTTAGGTTTTAAATGAGTATCCCACCACCATATTCTTTTCCTTGGTTATCCTCTTCTCTACAGTAGCTCAACTCATCTACTTGCCTGTATCTGCAATCCCCAAACCTCAAAATTAGCACTATTAACAACTGCACACTGTTGCCCACTCCTTTATTCTCCACTTCACCCAGGATTATTCAACTGTCATTAAACTTAGCATCTAATAGTTCATCCTGGATCCCTTCCTGCATCCCCTTCGCCTTCCTTATCTCCATACTGAGTATCATGGAACCGTTTTTTGGATTTCTCTCCTCTTCACTGCCCTCCTTCAGACCCTATCATATCCTGCAGGGACTATGGCAAAGGTCTCCTCTGATTTCTTTTCCATGCTCTAATCTTCACTGAAACCTGCAGCTAGATGCTAATTCTGCCCAGTACCTCAACTGTACGCCTGCCCATATAAAATTTGAAAGAACTTTTTTTTGGGGGGGGGTGGGGTGGGTGGTGGTATGACAAACCTTGGGAACTGCATACAAATGAGTGGTAAGGCAAAAAGTCCCAGATTAACACGGATAACTTTTCATTTAAGTAAAAATCTGCACTGGTAAGCTTACTCAGCAAGATGTTTCCCAAACCCCAATCTCCTAAAAATCCCACATTACCTTCTACTGAGGAGGTTGTGGTCATTCTTTGGAAAAACTTGAATTCGTTCCTACAAGTTAGACAAACAGCGTTACTCAAAATATCATCCCGCGGGCTCCAGCTCTAACGCGACCCACAGGCGCTGCGCTGGCGGGGAGGGGAGCGAGTGGAGTGGAGGGATCTCTAGGACAGGGACTTTGTTCTGAGGCAGGGAGCCGCGGGGGAACATGTCTTCGCCGGGCAGCAGGGGCAGACGGAAATCAATAACTTGGCCTCCCGGCTCCCGGTGGCGGAAGAAAGCCCAGGTCCAGCTCGCGTCCTCTCGGGTGCCAAGTCCGTCCCCCTCCTCCCGCCGCAAGTGTCTGCGCGACCCCGCGCTAGCTCTTCCAAACCCAATCGACCCCCCGGCCCAGCAGGTACCTGAGCGGGGGCCAGGGCAGGTCCCCGTTCTTGCCGATGCCCATGTTCTGGGAAACAGCGGCGATGCAGTTTAGCGTACGAACCATGACAGCAGCTGTAAACACCTCCTAGCTAGCTCGCCGCCACGGGAGGAAACGGGCCGCGCTTGGCGCGAAATTGCTGCCACCCCGCCTCTTCGGTCCCATTTGTGCAGCCGAGACTCCGCCCCCCGCCCCGGCGCTCCGCAGGGTCGTGACGTGCTCGCGCCCGCAGACGCCGGGGACCTGCGGCCGCGGGCTCGCGCTCTTGGCTCGGCCCTGCCTGGGTGGTGTTGCTCTGTATCGTGCGATGTCGGGCCGGAAACCTGCCTTTGGCCGTGCCGCTACCACCGGCCCAGCCCCTGCAGGGCAAGCGGTTTTGAGCAGATTCTTCCAGTCTACGGGAAGCCTGAAGTCCTCCTCGTCCACCACGGGTGCAGCCGACAAGGCCGACCCTGACTCTGACTCCGCAGCGCCCCTAGCGTCCACTTTCCCGTCTCACTTGCCGCCACACGTGGTGGGTTTGGTCTAGGACAGGGAGGGGCCAGCAGGAGATGGGGCGGGGCAAGGTGGGCGGGGGCGGGAACCGTACTTGTGGGTGGAGCGGGAGGAGGTGGGGATAGTGCGCGAGAATCGGCGAGATGAGATGGCCGGAAGAGAGAGGGGCAGGGCTCTGAAAGGAGAAGGCGGGAAAAGCCATGCTGGCCTCCATTCTCCGCGCAGTTCACGTTGTAGTTTCCACTAGGAGTAATAGACTTGAGGCCAAGGTCGCGCGGGTACTTAATGGCAGACTCGAAACAGGAGCTCAGGTCTCCGGACTTCCATTCTGATGAGGGTAGGGGCTTGTGGGCAAAGGATACATCTTTTAACCTCCATTTTACCTCCCCAGCCTTAAAAAAAAAAACTGGATTGAAGGTTAAAGAGGAGCTTTATTTACCTTATTTGTGTATACTTGGTTAAGTAACCGGAATAAATTGACGCTAAGTCTCTAGTTTTTAAGCATGCAACAGCAGTGCTCAATATTTCAAGCGAATAGGGTAAAAGCAGTCATATTGTACAGTTCCTCAGTGACTACACTTCTTTTGGCTGATTGTAAAGTTTGATACACAATTTGGCTGGATTAGGTTTAAAGGGGTGCGGATGTGAATGGTTGTCATTGAATCCTTCCTGTTGCTTACCACCGTTCACCTGAGTAAAATAGTTGGTTTTGTTTTTCCCAAACTGCCAGCAGGGAAAGTCCAAGGTTGAGCCCTCACCGAGGCTTCCTGATGCAGTAACTTCCTGATCCCAACACTTGTTGAGGATGTGTTGGGACGTCTGGGTGGCTCAGTTGGTAAAGCATCTGTTTTTAGCTCAGGTCATAATCCCAGGCTCCTGGGATCCAGTACTGCATTGGGCTCCTTGCTGAGCTGGAGCCTGCTTCTCCCTCTGTCTGCTGCTCCCCCTGCTTGTGCCCTCTCTCGCTGACAAATAAATAAATAAAATTTTAAAAAACAAACAATAACAACAGCTGAGGATGTGGAAAGGGATTGCAGACTGACTTTTAGCCACCCTCCAAGTTCTAATACGGATGACAGCCTAGCTACAAAGTCTTCATTTACATTTCTTTCACAGAGTGAGTTCTCTCCTGTTTTTGATTTTTGTTTAAAGATTGTATTTATTTGACAGAGAGCACTTGGGGAGAGAACACACAAGCAGGGGGAGGGGTAGAGGGAGAAGCAGACTCCCCCACCCAGCGGGGAGCCCATTTTGGGACTCCATCCCAGGACTTTGGGATCATGACCTGGGCTGAAGGCAGACGCTTAACCGACTGAACCATCCAGGTGCCCCTGGATTTTTTGATTTTTGATGATAGTTTACATTTCATTACTATACCAAGATTTTATTTTACACCTACTATGTAGAGGGTATTTTGTGAAGGACTTAATTTTTGACAGGATTCCTGCCAGTACATAGTTTATAGCCTTGTGGTATCTTTGGTGGTGAACATAAGCCAAGTTTGAACATGAAACAGTTAAATTACAATTAACACTGACGTTTCAAAAATGGTAGTGTTCTTTTGTTAGTATCTAATTTCACCTTTCCTAAATGGATATATTTTTTTAAAAGGTATTTTATTTAACATTGGTAAGTAGGGTGACTCAGGTTTTATAATCTGAGATAGGTGAAGGCTGATTGAGTAAAGAAAGGTATAAGCCCTGGTTCTAATTAATTCTAGCAGGGCTTGAAGTGCTGAGATTCATGACTTCTGGTCTCCACATTGTCTTTCATGACAGTATGGAGAGTATCTATATATATAGGTCTTTCCAAGTCTGAAGGTATGTGATTCCATAAGTAGTGGGATGGCGAGAACCTTGTTATTCAGAAGTGAAGCTTAAATTATTTCACATACATCAAGTTTTGAGATTAGAGATAACACATCATTTTCTAATATAGGTTGCAGAAGTTGGCAGCAGTAAAAAGAGACCACTGGAGAGTGATGGGCCTGTTCAAAAGAAAGCAAAGAAAGTCCAAGAAAAGGAAGGAGGAAGTGATTCAATAAAGTTTGGGAATGCTGGTGAGTCCTATGGTCATGATTGTTCGTTCTCACTAGTTGTGGCACAGATACTGTATTCTCCAGAGAGCAGAGGATGTTATTGGAGAGTTGTGCCATTTTTTTCCTTTATGGACAAAGGTCTCCATTGTGGTTGAGTAGAGTGGCCCTTCCATAAGTGGTGGTTTGAGTAGGGCTTTGGGGGTGTGGAGGTAGAGCTGGAGTTCTGCAATTTGCCTATAGTTCTCCCCATTTTCTCTTTTATTTCTCTTAGCTAATTTTTGTCCTGATTATAAAAGTAAAGCATTCTTGTTATAAAAATTTCAAATAATACAAATATGTAAAGGGTAGACAATGAAAGACCCAATCATCTTTCTCTTTTAGTGAGACCTTATGGTAATTTTAGGGGGCTACTGAATATTTTTCCAAGTTTCTCTATTTATACACATCTACATGTATACACAAAGACCCACAAATTACTTAGTAATAATACAGTTGGCCCTTGAACAACATGGGGGTGAGGGGCACTGATGCCCTGCACAGTTGAAAATCCATGTAGAACTTTTTGACTCCCCCAGAACTTAACTACTAATAGCCTACCATTGATAGGAAATCCTACTGATAACATAAACAGTCGATTAAAACATATTTTATATGTAATATATATTGCATACCATATTTTTACAATGAAGTAAGCTAAAGGAAAGAAAATGTTAAGAAAATCATAAGGAAGAGAAAATACATTTATAGTAGTGTACTGTATTTATTGAAAAAAAATCCCCAAGTAAGTGAACCCATGTAGTTTAAACAATGTTGTTTAAGTTCAACTGTATTTTGTAAATTGTATTATACTATGTGTATTAATTTGCAGCTATCATTTTCCACTTAACAGAACATTTTGAACAGTTTTCAATGTCAGGTTATGTAAATCTACCCTGTCCTTTTTTTAGCATGGAAGTGCTTGTTCTGTATGCTAAAAGTCTTTGGATAAAACCACCATTTCTGAGATAGTTGACTTCTAGGGATGGTGTTGGATTTATAGATGATTGAGCACTATTTCTTTAGTTGTTGGCCTCAGAGGATTTGTTATAAAGTCTAACAGAAAATCCTTCTTTTTTCATTATCCCCAGAAAATTAGGCAGAGAATGAGATAAAAAGAAAGCAAAAAAAAAAAGTCTCAGTTCAGTGAATCAAGAATGTAAGATATCTTTCCTTCCCCAAAAGGTGAAATTTAGGGTCAACATGAAAGTGTTAGTATTAAATAACTATAGAAATGGAGATGTATACTTAAAGAGAATGATAAATCTTTTTTGTTGTCAACAAGGCAATTGACTTAGAATGTTTTGAAACAAGAGTTTTTGTGACTTGTTAAAAATGGTGCTCAAAAAAAGGGAAAGGAGCATCTGTGAGTCCAGCTCCTTTATTTGTTTTCCAGTCTTAGGTCTCCTTGTGCTTCATTTTGGAACAGTTCTCCTACTATGTTTTCAAATTCCATAATCTTTTCTTTTGTGGTGTCTAATTTGCCATCCATCTCATTCAGTAAAATATTAATCTCAGATAGGTATATTTAACGTTTAGAAGTTCTGTTTTGTTCTTTTAAAAGAAATCACCTTTTTCTCTCTGTGAAACATAGTGAAAAGCTGTTACCAAAACCAAACAGAACTCCAAAATCCAAATCTTTCATTTTGCTTCTCTTTATGTTCATGTTTTTCTTTACCTTTTTGATTATGTGGAATGTATTTGTAATATGTTTTCATGTCCATATCTGTTAATTCTGTCATCTCTGTCATTTCTGGGTCTGTATCTCTTAATTATTATTTCCTGCTTTTTTTCATGTTTAGTAAGTAATTGTTTGGATCACAGATATTTTGAATTCTGTGTTATTGTGTGTTGGGTTTGGGATTTCTTTAAAGAATGTTGGAGTTTATTCTGGCATGCAGTTAAATTCTTTGTGCATCAGTTTGATCTTTTTAAGGATTGTTTTTAAATTTTGGAAGAGAAGGCTTAGAGTAGTTCTGTTCCTAAAGTTTGATTTTTCTAGAGTTGGGAAGGAATACATAGTAGCAGTAGCATATTATATAGTATTTCTACCATATTTAAAAAATGGATATTAATAACCTTTAGGACATAGGTAATTAAAAAAAAGAACATAGGTAATAGTAAAATGTAGTAACAGTTTTAAAAAATGATGTTTGATTATTTATTACCTTTGTTTTTAATACCTTTGTTTATTTAATTGTAAGTTGACATAATCTGTTTTTTTTTTTTTTAAAGATTTTATTTATTTATTTGACAGACAGATCACAAGTAGGCAGAGAGGCAGGCAGAGAGAGAGAGGGAGGAGGAAGCAGGCTCCCCGCTGAGCAGAGAGCCCAATGTGGGGCTCGATCCCAGGACCCTGGGATCATGACCTGAGCCGAAGGCAGAGGCTTTAACCCACTGAGCCACCCAGGCGCCCAACATAATCTAATTTGTAATCTAATTTGTAATTTGTAATCATGGCTGTGTTTGACTCTTGCCTCAGAAAATTCTTGAAGGTTTAACAGTTGCCTCTGGTAAGCCAGTATCAACTGGCTTCATTAAGCACACCACTGGTCTTTCTTTGTGAGCTAGTTTGAGTTTCCTTATAGCTTGAGTCTCCAAGGATGAGCACCCTGAGAGTCAGACAGAAGTTGTATTGACTTTTAAGATCTAGCTTCAGAAGTTAACATGCCTTACTCTGTTGGTTGAGTTAGTTAGGAAGGCCTGCCTTTATTCAAGGGAAGTGACCTTCGATTCCACCTCTCAACGCAGGAGTATCAGCGTCACGTTGTAGGAAGAGCAGATGAGACAGGGTATATATACTTGGCCCTCCTTAATAAATAAAATCTACATGGGTCAGAATGCAGAGTTGACTTTTTATGTTATTAATATTCTTTTTTTTTTTTTTTAAAGGTTTTATTTATTTATTTGACAGAGAGAAATCACAAGTAGATGGAGAGGCAGGCAGAGAGAGAGAGAGAGAGGGAAGCAGGCTCCCTGCTGAGCAGAGAGCCCGATGCGGGACTCGATCCCAGGACTCTGAGATCATGACCTGAGCCGAAGGCAGCGGCTTAACCCACTGAGCCACCCAGGCGCCCTATGTTATTAATATTCTTATTTGAATTACAGATAAACATAATATGGAATTCTATCTCAGAAGTATTTTGATAAATACAGATATTCACTATCTTAATGCTTATAGTATATGTGCTACTGAAGTGAGTACAATCATAATGCAGTATAAATAAATTCAGACTTTTAATGAGTACAGCCCCAAGACTGGAAAACCACCCCCATCCCAGGAAGGTTTTTTAATATCCATAGGAGGGAAGTCCTTGTATAATATACACACTTACAGTATACTTCTGAAGAGTGATTCAAGTATTTATTTTGAAAAGTGGAGAGAAATTTGAAAGAGATTCAAATATACATTATTCCAGCTACAAGATTATTAGGAGACAAGGTACAATTTGTGTGTGAAAAGAGGTTTAAATATAAATAAGCATATAAAGCTAAATATAAATATGAGAAGTTTTAAACTCATAGGAATGGACCAAACACAATTCTTGCTCTCAGAGTTGGTTTTTTTTGTTTTGTTTTGTTTTGTTTTCTTTTGGTTTGTTTGTTTTGGTTTTTTTGCTTTAATAGGAAAGGTAAGAGGTTATAAATGCAGTCCCTTTTTCATTATATTTAGAAGTGGCTACCTAATAGTATTACCCTAAAGGGAAAAATAATGTATTCTGGCATATAGTAGATAGTAGACAGTAAATGATAGTTTTCTTTCTTTTATGGATTGCTTGCTTAAGAAGAACTGCCAGTTGGCAGCCTGGGATAAGTGCTATGGAGAAATGTGATCTTATTGTAGGAACACAGACAAAAGATGATTTTAAGCTAAGGGAGTTAGCAGGAGTTTCATGGAAAAGTAATTTTGCAAGGGATGATATGGATGATAAGGATGAATGGATGATAAGATTTTGACGTGAAAATTGGGGTTAAGGGCCTTCAGGGAGAAAGCATAGCATGAGTAAAGCTGTGGAGGTGGGATAGTAGGCATGTTAGGGCAGGGTGATGATCAGCCTTCCTTGGAGAACTCTGGGGTCAGTATCTCTAAGTCTTTCCCATTAAGTTGATCAATTTCCCTGGTCTGGAGTCTTCCCAGCTCTTGGCTGGAGTGGGGAGCTCTGGCTGCCTGTGTTCTAGAGCTCATGAGGAAAAGGCTGGGTTTCTTAGCCTACAGTAAGCCCCTATTTCCCGTTATTCCTCTGGCTCAGGCACAGTTGTCCCATCTCAGCTGTGCCTGTTCTACCTCTTCCAGAGTAACTTCTAGTTCTCTGCTGATGTGGAGAAGAGCAGCTGCCCTTGAGCTTGGAGTAGGCTAGAGGTCAAGAGATCAACTTGCTTTGAACCAGTCTTCCTTATTTTAGAATCTCTCTTTAGTGCATATGGTATTGCTGCCCTGATTCCTGAGCCTTAAGCATTTTGTGTAGCAAATGGTATTGGTTCTTGGTTTCCTTCACTAGTGGTTTAGTATTTAGCTTTCAGGTATGCTAAATTGGTTATTATTCATCTATTTTTCCTTCTCTTTTCAGATTTTTTTTATTGGTATCTGTCACTTCACAGAGAGAAAAAGTCTCTGTTCTTATGTGCTTATATCTTAAAAAAAAAAAGAAAGAAAGAAAGAAAAAAAAACCCTACTGTAGTTTATAATGGGGTTTCAGGACCAAGTGAAATGACATGTATGTTTCAGTATGCTATCTTTACCCTAAATCCAAATGTTTATCTCCTTGTCACATTTTAGTTAGATTCATTGCTTTAATGAGAAGCTCCCTCTTTAAAAAGAGGTTTTAATACTACTCTAAAAAGAAGCAGTGGCTTCTTTACTCAGAAAAATACTCACACCAACACAATTTTGTATGTAATTTCCAGAAGCGTACATTCCTTCCCACAAAATCCGGGTTCATGAACTCCCCCTTCATCATACCCTGGTTATGAATTGACATAATGAGAACAAAATACTATTGTTATATTTTCTTCTGATTTGCTAACTAAGAGCCAAAGAAATGTCTGAGGACCAAGAATGTTTTAAAGTCTCTGGAAAAATTGAAAGAATTCTGCTGCGATTCCGCCCCTCCTCGAAATAGAGTCCAGACAGAACCTCTTCAGGAGAGATTGGCAGTTCTGCCAAAATGTACTGATTTTGACGATATCAATCATCTACTTGCAAAGAAGGCAGTTTCTTGTGAAGACTCCAAATCTCGTATTAGTCAAAAGGTATGTGTTCTGTAGATGAATATCCAGGTACTCAAATTAGTAGGTTCCGAAGTGCTGTAAGTTTCTGTGGGTTAATATAAGCCAGTGGTTCCCAAACTTGGCTAATCATCCAGATTAGCTTTGGGAGCATTTGCATTATAGCTTATTTGTTTTTTAAGTCTTTGGAGATTCTGATTTACTATGTATTAAGGAGGGAAGAATTGGTTTGTATTAAAATAGAACCACCCCCCCCCCCCCCCCCCCCCCCCGCAAAAAAAAAAGCCTTCAAGGTGATTCTGATGTACAGCCTTAGGAATCCTTGGCTTGGGAGGATTCTTTTTTTTTTTTTTAATTTTTTTTAAAGATTTTATTTATTTATTTGACACAGAGAGAGAGAGAGATCACAAGTAGGCGGAGAGGCAGGCAGAGAGAGAGGAGGAAGCAGGCTCCCCACTGAGCAGAGAGCCCAATACAGGACTCGATCCCAGGACCCTGGGATCATGACCTGAGCTAAAGGCAGAGGCTTTAACCCACTGAGCCACCCAGGTGCCCTGGCTTGGGGGGAATTCTTAATAATGAGTATAAGCACAAGTTTTCTAATCCTCCTTATAGTTATCATGATGGAAAATCTTAGGCAACATACATGGGTTTTGGGGTTTTTAGCTGAAAACTTGGTGATATAAAGTAAATTCAAAGGCAAACCAAATATATATGGCTCTTCACTTCCACTGCTAAATGATATATCAATGTTTGCAGCATTGCAGAATCAGAGAATTGAACTTTTGCTCTGTCACTAACATCCACAATTCAGAGCAGGGGTTTGCAGTCCAGCTTTAAATGAGAATCACCTGGAGAACTTAAAAAAAAATTCTGGTAACAAAAACTTTTCTTCAGAATCATACTGGTCTTTGCTAAGAACTGAGTATGGATATTGCTTAAAAGCTCTCATTTTAATGTGTAGCCATGGTGGTTGAGAGCTATTGAATTAAAGAAATAGTTCCTTTTTTCCCCTTTGAGTCATTTAAATGAAAAGCTATAGATTCTTAAAAATCTATGGACTGAAAGCAATGACTTCTTTACTCAGAAAAATACTCACACCAACACAATTTTATACGTAATTTTCAGAAGTTTACATTCCTTCCATCTGGGTTCATGAACTCCCTCTTCATCCAAGCTGAGATCCACTGACTTATCATTGGTCATCAGGAAAAAAGATGTTTTTGTTTTATTTTTAATCTGTTTCAATATTAAGAAGCAGTTCACCTGAGTGTAGTGGTCATAAAAATATAGATATCAAAATGTTTGTCTATTAAAGCTCATTTTATTAATTGGAGAATTTACTCTAGGGCTTCATTAGAGCTTATTTACCATTACTTATACGTAAAATGACCACGTTGGTATTTCTGATTCATAGCACACTAGCAGTCACCAGTTAGAAGGGACAACTAGAAGTGTAGTACATGGATGTCATTGTAGGACATAGCTGTTTGATGGCATGGAAGGACACAGATGAGCGGTAGAAGCTTCTAAGTGAAGTTAAATGGCCAGGGTTTAGGGGCTAGAACCATTAGTGTGGGAGTCCACAACCCCGTAAGTCTTGTTAGGTTTTGAAATTCCTATTTTAACATTCTGGGAAGCATTTCCACCCAAATGGTTAAAAAAAAAAAAAAAAAGTGGCTTAATACTCAAGTATTCAGATTGACTTCTTAGTATAAAAGGTTTTTTCTCCATGCCTATTCTCATTCCATATGTGAATAAAGCATTAAGTTAAGAACTTTTTTTCCTAGGAAATGTATTTTCTTCAAGTATGGATTAGGTGTTACAATATGTAGTATTCCTGGATTTTATGTAAAAGGCATGGTAACAAATGAGAGAATCCATCAAAGTTAAAAGTAAATGCATTCTCTCATCTGATACATTGACCTACTCTTCTGTTGCTACCCCTCCCCACACTTCCCCACCTCCCTGCTGAGATTTGGAGATTTGCTGGGCTGCACTATTCAGATAATTTACATCTCTGCCTCCTATTTCAGCTAAGCCACATTTTTAAATGCAGCTGTAAAGTACATATTGCTGGACTTTCTCTTGGAACAAGGTCCTCTCACTTGGCCATATAGGGCATTTCTTTTTTTCTCTTCCCTTCCCCTGCTGATCACCAGTCATATATATATATATATATATATATATATATATATATATTTTTTTTTTTTTTTTTAAGATTTATTTGTTTGAGTCAGTGAGGAGGGGGCAGAGGGAGAGGCAAAGAGTGAATCTGAAGCGGATTTACTGCTCTGGGCAGGGCTTCATCCCAGGACCCTGAGATCATGACCTGAGCTGAAAACAAGAGTCAGACACTTAACCAACAGAGCCATTCAGGTGCCTTGATAATTAGTCTTTTAAAGAATATTTATTTATTTTTTTAGTAATCTCTACACTCAACGTGGTGTTCAAACCCATGATCATGAGACCAAGAGTTACATAGTTTTCTGACTGAGCCAGCCAGACGCTAGTCTTTTATGCCATATATATATACATATATATATATATACATATATATATATATATTTTTTTTTAAATTTTTTATTTTTTTAAGATTTTATATTTTGTTTGACAGAGCAAGCCAGAGAGCACAAATGGGTGGGGGTAAGGCAAAGAGAGAGGGAGAAGCAGACTCCCTGTGGATCAAGGAGCTCCACTCGGGCTCTATCCCAGGACTCTGGGATCATGACCTGAGCTGACAGCAGGTGCTTAACTGACTAAGCCACCCAGGTGCCCCTTTTAGGCCATGTTTTTAATTCCAGGCGTAGCTGATAAATTTTTAGGTGATAGCAGTGATACAGTGACAGCTAGAAGTCAGATTTAGCTTACAAATTTGTCTCATTTTACCTTTTGTATTTATTTATAAGAAGCAAGGAATTTGCCCTAAGCTCTAAACTGGAGTTAGTTAATGGTTTTCACACGTGAAGGGAAGGCTAGCAGGAATACTGATGTTGAAACGTGACCATGCTTTATACTTCCCAAAAGCTCTCTGTCATATCTCTTTACCAAAAAAAAAAAAAAAAAAAAAAAAATCGTGCTTCTTTCTTGTGGTCAAGATTTATGGAATGTACTGTCTTTTGGCCTGTGCTTGGAAATTTGAAACATTCTTTAGCTGATGGTATGCTTATTGAAGGTGGTTTTACCGACTGTTGAGAGAGAGACATTCATCCCTCCTCACTTTTTGTGCCTTACACATCTAGGAATAAGGAAAAGAAAAATGTTAATTATGATAGATTTAATGAAATAAAATTTAAAAAGAGGTGTATAAAACTTTAAAATGTTTAGGTTTTTGAAATTTGCTTAAATATGCAGTAGTTTAGTTTGGTTCTTTTTTTTTTTTTTTTTTTTTTAAGTCTCTTACTCTGAAAAAAAATTTCAAACCTGTGAAAAAGTTTATCTGAATATACTACACACTTCTGTAAACTTTAACTTAAATTGACCAATTGTTAGGTTTTACCAAATTTGCATTCTCTGTCTTTCTGAAAACTGTTATTATGGTTAATACTTTCTTTTTTTTTTTTTTTAAGATTTTATTTATTAATTTGACAGAGAGAAATCACAAGTAGACGGAGAGGCAGCCAGAGAGAGAGAGATAGGGAAGCAGGCTCCCTGCTGAGCAGAGAGCCCGATGCGGGACTCGATCCCAGGACCCTGAGATCATGACCTGAGCCGAAGGCAGCGGCTTAACCCACTGAGCCACCCAGGCGCCCCATGGTTAATACTTTCTAAACTGTAAAAATCTTTCCATTGCCAGGGTACGACACTTTCTGATCTCAGTCCTTTTGGATCATCACACACGGGTAATGACAATTCACAGAAAACTTCTGATCCTAAGCCATCTAACAAACGGACAAAAAGCATTTATACACCTTTAGAATTGCAATACATAGAACTGAAACAACAGCAGAAAGATGCAATTTTGTGTGTGGAATGTGGATATAAATATAGATTCTTTGGGGAAGATGCAGAGGTAAGTTATTTTTTCAAATGCTCTTTCATGTTTTTCTTGTCCAGCCTTAAATATTTTCTGATATTTTTGTTTCATTTTCTGACTTTGTAAGAGAGCCAGTGTGATCAGTTGCCTTTTAAAATGCTGTCAAAGTCAAAACTGAGAATAAACACAGGTGAACTTGGCGGGGTTCTAGGCCCATAGGGGAGGACCAAAGGGACCTTTTTGAAATTTTGTGCCTTTTCTCCATGTTCTTGTCCAATAACTTCCATCCACTATGAAATGATTGGATGAATCAGATAGTGAATGAACCACAGTCCTGTATTTAATGTTTCCTGATGCAGACTCAAGCAAGAAAACATTTTGAGATGAGATGGCCCGTTTACTCTTTTTTTTTTTTTTTTTTTAAAGATTTTTGTTTATTTATTTGACAGAGATCACAAGTAGGCAGAGAGGCAGGCAGAGAGAGAGGAAGAAGCAGGCTCCCAGCTAAGCAGAGAGCCCGATGCGGGGCTCGATCCCAGGACCCTGGGATCATGACCCGAGCCAAAGGCAGAGGCTTTAACCCACTGGGCCACCCAGGTGCCCCTGGCCCATTTACTCTTAAAAATTTTGATAGCCTGGAATGTGGTTATGTCTCAGGGGAAGAGCACATTAAGTGCCCGACACCTGCAGAAGATGTTTGAAGTCTTATAGTTTCTTTTTAGGTCAGTCATCTTACTCTGTTAGTCCAAGTTGATTCTGTATTTAATTTTGAGGATTTGAAGTAGGCCAAAGTTAAGGTTAGAAGTGAATTTGAGCATTTTGTGGGCAAGTTTAAGGAAAGCATTGCTGTTGATGGTGTGTTGGAGTCATGCATGGTTGTGATGATTCCACAACTTCAGATCTGTATCAGATATCAGACATTATCGGAGAGCAATGAGGTGTCACAGCCAACGTCTACCTCATGGACAGGAAGTGAAGACTTAGCCAACTTTTCTTCCAGTTTTTAAAATCCTGTTGTGGGCCTGAAAGCCGTGGTCTTTGGTTGAGGTGGCTATTTGCTGTTATGAAGTTAGACTTTGAAGCAGAGTCTAACTGAGAACAGGGACAGTGTGTTCCTTGAGGACAGGGACAGATACATAGTTGGCATCGTATAGGTAAAGGGGTGAAAGAAAATGTCATTCTCTGCCCTTCTTTCCAGGTCAAGTGGTAAGTTCAGCCTTACCACAGTAAGGGCTAATGTCTTCTGGCCTTGCAGTGAGGAACTAATACAGTTCAGAGTTGGGTGGGGCAGGGGAGTGACAATGTTGGAATGAGAGTTCCATGACTCCAGTGGTCAATTTCTGAGCCTCTGAGCTTTCTAGAAGGTAGTGGGGAGTCAGGTGGTGGTGCTTGGTTCTGCATTCCTATCCTTTATTATGCATCGTACATTAGCTAACCAGACCACTTCCTCAAAGATGCTCTCTGTCCAAGTAGCTTCAGAATTTATGTAAAGTCCTCATTTTCAGTGTTTGGATGCTTTGTTGCAAATTCTTTCTCTTAGAGTTTCACACTCTGTGAATTGACTAGTCCTTGTGCAGGGAGAGCTCAGCACTTTAAGGTTTTGCTAGATCTAGGGACATAGAACACCTGTCCTGTTTTTCCCTGTCATTTATAGGTAGAGATGTTGGCCCTGAGGTTAGGCTTTGAGAACTGCCAAAAATCTATTAAACCATAGGCTTCTATATGGGAAATGTCTTCTAAACTTTTTATTGGTATACCACACAGATAGAGAAGTGTGCGGATCATAGGTGTATACCTTGATGGCTTTTTAGCAAAGTGAGCAAACACCACACAGGGACTCTTGAAAGAGAAATTTACTGATAACTCTCTTTTTAAATTTTTTAGATTGCAGCCCGGGAGCTCAATATTTATTGTCATTTAGATCACAACTTTATGACAGCAAGCATACCTACTCACAGACTGTTTGTTCACGTACGCCGCCTCGTGGCAAAGGGATATAAGGTCAGCTTTGGCTTTGGCTTGCACAAACGGGATTGGAATCCCTTCCAGAGAGTGAAAACATGTTCTGTAAGGTGGTAGGTTGTAATTGGAATTTGGGATTTGGGAAATGAAATTGTGTCACAGTTAATGGTGGTATATCTTCATCAGTTTCTAGTGTACTAGAATTTTAAGGTAAATTTAAAAAACCTCTGTGATAGAGACTGTTTCTTAGTGACTTATCCACACTTGCAAACTCTTTGTGGTGGTTATTACTAAAGCCCTATATCTGGACATTGTGGACAAATGTGTTTATTTTACATGTTTCAGAATTAATCTTTTGAAGTCTACAAATGTGTTTCTTTAAAACAATTTCCATCAGGTTTGATATTCAGTGTTTATTTTTATTGAAGGTGGGAGTTGTGAAGCAGACGGAAACTGCAGCATTAAAGGCAGTTGGGGACAACAGAAGTTCACTGTTTTCCCGGAAACTGACTGCTCTTTATACGAAATCTACACTCATTGGAGAAGATATCCTTTTTGAGTAGTTTTTCTCGTAACTGTTAGAGTCTTTGTTTTATTTATTTATTTATTTATTTAATTTATTAACATATAATGTATTATTTGCCTCAGGGGTACAGGTCTGTGACTCATCAGGTTTACACATTTCACAGCACTCACCATAGCACATACCCTCCCCAGTGTCCATCATCTAGCCACCCCATCCCTCTGCCTGCCATCCCCAAAGTCTTTGTTTTAAATAACATTTTTATTGAACTGTTCTTGAAATGGGTACCTTTCTGATGAGATGAGGCATTCTGGTTACCTTGCCATTTGATTAGTGTGTTAGTGAACAGGGAAAGGTTGGTAGGGGTTGGGAACAAGCATTTTCAAATGCAGTTGTGAAAAGAGAGTTATACTTTAAGAACAAAAGAAGAGAGCCTGGTGATAGCAGGTTGGCAGCTAATTTGAGCTGTACCTTCCCTAGACTTCCCTTCCCTGGTTAGGTGCTTAGGGCCTATAGGCTCCTCTGAATCTTCCTGAGGTAAGACCTAAAAAGACAGCTTATTAACTTCAGAATGTGAAAAGAATACTACAGAGTTAGCACAGAGTTGACTCCCTATAAAGGATAATAGATGGGCCATCCTCACTAATTATTAGCTTCATAAAAGTTTTATTTTATTTATTTTTTACTTTTTTTTTTTTTTTAAAGATTTTATTTATTTATTTGACAGAGAGAGATTACAAGTAGGCAGAGAGGCAGGCAGAGAGAGAGGAGGAAGCAGGCTCCCTGCTGAGCAGAGAGCCCGATGCAGGACTCGATCCCAGGACCCTGAGGTCATGACCTGAGCCGAAGGCAGCGGCTTAACCCACTGAGCCACCCAGGCGCCCCTATTTTTTACTTTTTTTTAGAAAGAGTGCTGGGGGGCGTGGCAGAGGAGAGAGGGAATCTTAAGCAGACTACGTGCTAAGCAGGGAGCCCAATGTGGGGCTCGGTCTCATGACCCTGAGATCATGACGTGAGCTGCATCATGACCAACCAAGAGTTGGATGCTTAACTGACTGTGCCACCCAGGTGTCCCCCAAATTTTGTTATTTTTGAAAATAGATTGTAGGTGAAGCTTTCTCACTTTGTAAGAATCCTCAGTGTGCACAGTGATTGCCCCCCCTCCCAATTTTATGGTCATTCATAAATTCAAATGAATTATGTGAAGCAAAATGATTCTAATGGCAAAATGTAAAATTCTGTCTATTTTTTAGAAACCAGAGGCACCTGTGTGGCTTAGTCGTTTAAGTGTTTCACTCTTGATTTAGGCTCATGATCTCAGGGTTGTGAGATCGAGCCCTGTATCAGGCCAACTGCTGGCTGTGGAGCCTGCTTCAGATTCTTTCTTTCCATTTGCTTCTGCCCCTCAAAACCTCTAAAAAAATAAAAAATAAAAATAAACCAAATAACTGTATATGAAATGGGACAAAGATGCATTTTAAAATGTGTTTCCTATGTGATGGAATCAGGTCTCAATAAAAATATAGAGATAAAGTCTTAGAAGTTATTGTGTGAAAGCAGTATTTCTTTTATGGTTTTTTACAAACCTGCCTATTAAGAGACTTGGTTAGCTTCTACCAAAATTACAAAGACTATTTTGTTCCATTAATATCGTGGATAGAAAGAGCTATTACTGAGTAGACCCCCAAACCGTTAACAGTTCTGTGTGGTTCTAAGCTGATCAGGCTGTAAGAACCTGGTAATTTTATCGCTTCTTTTGCTCAACTTGAGTCTTATTGAAGTCTGCTCCTAAGACGGTACACCTCCCTGCTTCTCTTTTGCTGTTGCTACAGCTCGTACCTGCTGATGTCACAGTTTGTTGTTTTCAGATTGACTTCTGAAAATGACCCAAATCAGCATTTATCCCTGAAAAGTTAATTAACGGACTCATTGCATATACATTCATGCATACACGCATTATGTTTCTCTTTTCTTCTTTGGTTTTCTTTAGTCATGTCTTTTAAAAGTTCTCTTGCTTTTTCTGAGAGCTTTAGGCACTTTAAAGGAGGAAAGTAATTTACACTATTTTAGTGTATTCATGCTTTGACTTGTGGAATTAAGCATTATGGGATTGTTAAGGATTCAAGTCTTAGCATTATCCAAGTAAAAAAGCAGATTACTATTTCAGCTTCCATGAGGGTACTCTCGTAGGCCTTTTGGGAGGTGAGAAGACGGTAGTTGTCTGTCCTTACAAGCCTCATATCTTAGAGAAGATAAGGCCTGTAACTATGATCAGAGTAAATCAGAAGAATGAAGGCTTTATGGAAGATTGTGCACAGAGCAAAAATGTCTGGGAAAGTGAACCATTATTTTAAAGGAGAAAGCAGATAATGGGAATGTGGCATATAATTTTCTTTAATGATTATTACATGTGAACCCTTTAGTCAAGCTGGATGATGCTGTAAATGTCGATGAGATAATCACTGATACTTCTACTAGCTTTCTTCTGTGTATCTGTGAAAATAAGGAAAACGTTAAGGACAGAAAAAAGGGGAACATTTTTATTGGAATTGTGGTAAGTGCTTTGTAGGTAAGGACGAATGATAGATGTTCTTGGTATGTGTCTCTGTGAGTACTCATGTATGGCTTACAGTGAGACTGTCTGATGAAATGTGCCCTCAAGTAAGTGTACTGGGAAGACATTTTCCTTATAATTTTATATGTTAAATCACTAGTTAAGATTTTCTTATGTGGCTACTTGGCACTCTGCGCTCTGGAGACATCCAGGTAGTTTCTGTCCGTGTGCTCTAGGAGTTTGGGTTCAGGATGGACACAGTGATGGGCATGGGTATGGATAAGATAGAGCAGAAGAAAACACTAAGCCGACACATGGCAAGGTAGTAAAGAGTTTTATAAATTTCCTCTAGGGTTTTAAAATTGAAATAATGATGGGATCGTTGAATGTCGATTTGGAGGAAAGGCAGTAGTTACGGGGAAATGATTCTTGGTGAATACAAAACTCTATGTATAATTAACATTAAGAATACTTATTGTCATTCTTCTAGAGAAATATAATTTGTGAATCATAGTTTTATTGATTTTTTTCCCTCTTGCAATTTGTGAATAAATTTGCCCATTTACAGACCTACCTGAACTCTGCTCAGAACCTTAAACTTTTTAGTGCCCTTCAGAACTATTACTCCCGTGTTCTGTTGTAGGTGAAGACAAAGTAGGACTCCTTGCCCAAGTAGTAACTCATTCTCTTTGTTTTTTCTAACTTTTAGAGTAAGCTGCAATATCAACAAAAATTCTTACAACCCAGATGTCTCCAAAGTACTTTTTAATACCTTATTCTGGTTGGATAACTCTTTGCTAACTTGACGTTTGCTTAGCCAATAAACCTTTGTTTCAGGGAGTCAGCATTACTGTTGGGTGGCTCTAAATGATTTTTTTTTTTCTTACCCTTGAGAAGTACTTTTTATCTAGCCACAGGAAAATTGGATCTATTTACAAACAGTAAGGTTATTTGTTTTTAAGCTTTAATATGTATAATGTGCTATTTTATATTTATCCTCAACTCAGTCTAAAGAACAGAGCAGATAGTATATACTTCCTCCTTAGTGCTTGCTGCCAGTGTTAATGATTGTGTATGAATTGGGATGTGAGAGAGAAATGCCTCTCCTGTGTTGTCCTATCCTTGAACTCAGTGACTGCTTTTGGGCTGATGACATCTAGGCTCTGAGTCGAGGCTGTTCCTCCCTCCTGAGCTCCAGCTTCCTGCATCGAACTTTATCCTGGGCACGGCACTCAGGATTTGTCTTCACTCCTCAAAATCAGTGTGGCTGTAATGGATCTCTTCTTTTTTTTTTTCCCTCAGGACTGTTATTTGCTGGGTCCCTATTGTGATGAGTGTCATGTGTTCCTCTTTTACTACCTAGGAGTTATCTGCTGGATAGTGGCAGTGTAAAATCAAAGGTTTAAATGTTGATAGTACTACTGCAATAGGGCCCTTGACCTTCACTTTGGGGAGCACACAGCTTTATACAGACTGACTTTGGATTTCTCAGTGTCACGTATCACATCATAATAAATGTTGCGAGCATTCTAATATAGACCATTTCTCTGATTTAAAAAAGGCAAAGGGTAATTAGGCTGATAAATTTGTTACTTGAACTTTCGTAGCTAGCTTTTGTAAATGTTTGATTTATAGATTGGGAGATAAATTTACTTATGTATATTAATATACTTATAGTCCAGCTATCTGGGCACTAGAGAAGCCCTCTGGCCTAGAATTAAGGAAGTTCCTTGAGCCAAAAATGAGGGACTTCAAAAACTTATATTCAAAAGAAAAAAATTCATAAAACAGAGTGCATAGTTATAGTAGTTATAGTAATGTGAGACAACCACGTAGGTCAGAAAATAGAATACTGTGTAGCAAAGGGCCCCATCCCTTCAGCAGAGGGAATTTTAATTTTTATTTTTAAATTTTTTTAAAGATTTTTATGTATTGATTTGACAGAGAGAGATCACAAGTGGGCAGAGAGGCAGGCAAAGAGAGAGGGGGAAGCAGGCTCCCCGCTGAGCAGAGAGCCGTATGCGGGGCTCAATCCCAGGACCCTGAGATCATGACCCGAGCTGAAGGCAGAGGCTTAACCCACTGAGCCACCCAGGCATCCCGAGCAGAGGGAATTTTAATGCAGACTTTAATGATAATAATTTCTTTGCTTTAAGTTCCAGTTTTACCACCTTAAACTATATATAAATGTAAATATAGTGTGTGTATCTTTTTGGATCTTGCTCCTTTTCTTTACAAACTACTATTTGTATATGAGATTTATTTACCTGTGTTACTGTAGTAGTATTTTCATTGTCATTGCTCCATTGTATTTTATTGTATGTTTTATACTTTACTCATTCTTCCATTAATGGACATGTGGGTTCTTTGTAGTTTTTGGTTGTACAGAGAAGGCTGTTAGAAACCTTTTTTGTGCATGCCTCTGAATATGTAGCTAGCTGAGTTTTGTGTATGGGTGTTCACGACTTACCGAGAAAATACCGTGTGGTTTTCCTAAGAGGCTGTGTCGGTTGACTTTGTCGGCAGTGTTTGAGTATAGGGATGAGTGTCGCTAAGGCCGGCTGTAGCTAGTGCCATGCCTTCCTTAAGCATCAGCAGTGGACAAGAGTGAGGTTGCATGACCCTGGGCTCCACCACTTTATCATCCTGCAGCCTTGCATAGATTCCTTAACTTTTTTCCTCTTCCAAATCATGATTTTTTTCCAGGTTATCTTTGCTATGGCTTAGGATGATAGGGCGTAGCTTTTAGTTTTCACAGTTGTTTCCCTGGATAGATTCGCTACTTGGGATTCAGAGTTTGTTATACATACACACACACACACACACGTCTGTTTTTTTTTGCAAAAATTATAATTTCATTGATTAATTTTATATAATGAAGTAGAAATTTACTACTACTCTGGTGGCCACATTACTAGGAACTTATTACTTTTAGTTGTGATAACTGCTAAGTGTACAGAACTGTATACTTTGTAAAGCTTTCATGATTCTTTTCTAATTTGGCCCTTGCAGTAATCTGAAGATTAGAGCTGGCTGGTTTATTCCCACCTCAAGAGGAGGAAACTGAGGGTCTGGGGACTTGTCAGAGTCACTCTGTCAGTTTTGTTGGATCTAAGACTTAACTCAGAGTGTCTCTAAAATCCCATCTAGCATAGTTTATATATTGGTGAGTCTGACTTCCTACATAAGAGTCTTGGAAAGTACACAGGTTTTCAAACGCTTTAGAAATGGACTACCTGCTAAAGAGTTTATCCTCTTTACTGTTTCCATGTTTATAATGTGTCAGGGTTATAATTGGGCAACATATTTTGTCTGTGACATAGTGTTTTGCTTTCAGGGAGTGCAGCCTGCCACAGGTGAGGTGGTGTTTGACAGTTTCCAGGACTCTGCTTCCCGTTCGGAGCTGGAGACACGGATACTGTGCCTGCAGCCGGTGGAGCTGCTGCTTCCCTCACACTTGTCAGAGCAGACGGAGACGCTCGTGCACAGAGCTACAGCTGCCAGGTAAGACGGCACCGCACTGGAGAATAACACTGAGTTTGAAATCTGATCTGAAATCAGATTTAATTCCTGAATTGGTGCTTACTAAATTTATTAAGGTTGTTAAAAAGTTTTTACTTACAAAAATGTTTTAACAGTAGTCCTGGAAATGTCAAAAAAGAAAAAAAAATTACCCTTAATATCACCTTAATGTAGGTCTTTTAAAAGGGTGTAATAGTATTTGGTAATGAATCTTCAGTTTCTGGAGGTAATTTAGAGTTCATTTCTTATAAAGGTTAAGTAAATTTGTAAGTGCTTTATCTGCGCTGCGAGTTTTAATTTGTGGTTCTGTAGGAATGTTACTAATTAGATTTAAGGTCGCACTTATGAGGCAGTGCGCTAGGCACTGGCATACAGAAGAAGGGGGTGTGGTTGTGGTCTGCATCTTGCAGAATTTATAATCCAGCAGGAGAGGCATATGTGTACATACCTAACTGGATTCACAAAGCCTGGTGTGTTAAGTTACAAACATGAAGATACCTTTTTGAGAGCATTTCATACCGCTACCTGGAGGAGTGTCAGGGGAGAAAAGACACTGGAAAGGTGGACTGGGGGTCCAGTGGAGAGGATTCTAGATGGAGGAATTTGGACTTTAGATGAGGCAGGAGAGCCCCTAAAGACTGTCAGGTTGGCAGATCAGTCAGAAAATAAAACTAATTGATTAAGTGAAGTTCCATATATATATATATATTTTTTCGAGTTAGGAGTGTTCTGTTTTCATTTGAATTGAACTTCTTTCTAGGTAGCTTTCATAATGTATTTTTTTGATTCTGCTAATCCATGGTCATTTGGGAAAAACTGGGAGTTACCAGAAAAAAACAAAAGAAAGAGCTAAAAATAAGTCAAATCCTATAACAGAGAAATAATTACTCTTAAACGTCTCGGTGTATTATTTCTATGTATGTCATCTTTATAAACTTGGATTCATGTTGCAAAATCAGTTTTGTGTTGTTTTTTTTACCTTAAATTCCTCATACTTTTTTTGTGGAAAATTTTATTTTATTTTATTTTGTTATGGTAAATTTCAAATATATACAAAATTATACAGAATATGGCAGTGAACCCCCCATGAATCCATCAATCAGCTTAAACATTGCTCAACTCAGCCAATTTCATTTCTTGCATATTCCTACTCCCCCTCACGTTGATTTACTTGAAGCAAATTCTAGAGGGCATCATATCATCTACTAATATGTCAGTGAGTAGTCATTGAAAACAATGTGACTACATATCATTCAGTCATGTAAATGGATAATTTTTCCATTTCCCTTTTGTTATGCTGCATTCATTTTTCAGTTTTTCAAATATTGCTGTGATAAATATCCATGCATAGAAATACTTGTGTGCATTTTTGATTATTTCCTTAAGCTAAATTCCTATGAATGGAATTACTGGGTCAAAGATATAAGTACTAAAACTCTTGGTTGCTTGCTAGAATTAGTAATATCAGTTTATACTTCTGCCCCTACCAAATAGGAGAGTTGCTTGAACCTTGCTAACATTGGAGCATTTAAAGAATCTCTGCTGATTAGATAGATGAAAAATTCTGCATCAGATCCCCTTATTTTATTGTTCTTTTCTGACAGTGAGTTAAAACTTGAATAACTGAAGTGCCTGGGTGGCTCAGATGGTTAAGTGTCTGCCTTCGACTCTGGTCATGATCCCAGGGTCCTGGGCTCTCTGCTCGGTGGGGAGCCTGCTTCTCCCTCTACCTCTCCCTGCTGCTCTGCCGCCTGCCCCGTCAAATAAATAAATAAAATCTTTAAAAAAAAAAAAACCAACAACTTGAATAATTGAAAGTGAGGCAGTAGACTGATAAACGGTGCTGCTCTTGAAGACCTAAAAAAATTAAGTCTTCTAAAATTAGTCTTCTGTGTCCAATATTTTGTATCTTTTTTTTTCAGTTTTCTTTGTAACTGCATAAATATTCAATTGACTGAGGTATAACTGAGACTAAAGTCAGTCATTTGAATCAACACTTCCATTTTTCTCTGGGTCTAGAATGAGTCTCTTGTAAGAAGCATATTGATATGCCTTTTTTTTTGTTTTTAATCCATTCTGATACCCTGTATCTTTTTTGATTGGAGGATTTATTCTATTTATACTAAGAGCAATTATTGACAGATACGGATTTAGTACCATTGTGTTACCCGTAAAGTTGCTGTTCCTCTAGATTGTCTCTATTCCTTTCTATTTTTTGTTGGTTTTAATCCTTTTCCTGCTCAAAGGGTCAAATATTTCTTGCAGGGCTGGTTTAGTGTTCATGAACTCCTTTGTTTTTTGCTTGTTTTGGAAAACTCTATTTCTCCATTTATTCTGAATGACAGCCTTGCTGGATAAAGTATTCTTGGCTGTATACTTTCTCCATTCAGCATGTTGAATATATCCAGCAATTCTCTTCCGGCCTGCCAAGTTCCTGTGGACAGCTCTGCTGCTAACCTTATGTGTCTGTCCTTGTAGGTTGTGGACCTTTTGTCCCTAGCTGCTTACAGAATTCTCTCTTTATCTTTGTATTTTGCAAATTTCACTATGATAGGTCTTGGTATTGACCTGTTTTTGTTGATTTTGAGGGGAAATCTCTGTGCCTCTTTCCTTCCTTAGATTACTGACATTCTCAGCTATAATTTGTTCAAATAAACCTTCTGCCCCCACCCCCTTCTTCTAGGACTCCTATGATACGGACATTACTGTGCTTTGTGAAACTGCCGAGTTCCCTAAGTCTGTATTTGCGATCTAATAGTTTTCTTTCCCTCTTTTTGGCTTCATTATTTTCCATGATTTTATCTTCTGCATCACCTGTTCTATCCACTTCTTTTTCTATCCTCGTTGTGATTACCTCCAGTCAGTTTTGCATCTCAGTTTTAGCATTTTTATTTCAGTCTGACTAATTTTTAGGTGTTATTTTAAATTCTTGTTGAGCTATATGCTTTTATCTCTTTTAAGAAAATCCCTGGCTATGATTTCTTCTTGATCTTTCTTTTGGGGAGAATTTTTCTGCTTGTCATTATGTCTGGGCTTCTGTCTTTTGTGTTTTGTGGAAGTTTTTTGTGTTTCCTGCTCCTGAGAGTAATACTACATTAAGAATCTAGGGCCTGGCACTTCAGGAAGGGTTTCTGGTATATGTGTGTGCACTCTGCTGTTGTGTTTTGGTAGCTCTTTCCCACAGATGAGTCCTCTACAGAGTTCCTCTTTGCTTGCAGTGGGGAGTGTTTGGACCTTTTTTTTATTTTTATTTTTTTTAAAGATTTTATTTATTTATTTGACAGAGATCACAAGTAGGCAGAGTCAGGCAGAGAGAGAGGAGGAAGCAGGCTCCCTGCTGAGCTGAGAGCCCGATGTGGGACTCGATCCAAGGATCCTGGGATCATGACCTGAGCCGAAGGCAGAGGCTTTAACCCACTGAGCCACCCAGGCGCCCCAGTGTTTGGACCTTTAACTAGATGTACTTTAATTTGTTTGTGAAGGTAAGTCTGATTTAAAAAAAAAAAGAAAGAAAGAAAAAAAAAATCATGATCCAAGAAAAGAGAAAAGGAAATGGAACATTAAAGCAAATAGATGAACAAAAAACTATAAGCCTGATTCTAAAGAAAAAGTAAGAAAGAAATAAGGAAAGAAAGAAAGAAAAAAGCATGATCCAAAAAATAAGAAAAGGAAACAAACCAAGTAACACACAAAAACAATAAGCCTCATTCCAAAGGAAAAAAAAATTAAAAAAAGAATAAAAGCCTGGTCCTGTTTCCACTAGAACTGAAGCTGATTGTTTGGAGCACTCTGTGATCAGTAGATGGGCTTACATGCAGGGGGCCTGTGTTGGTCTTCTCAGGGAGAGGCCTGCTGCATTGGCTTGTGGCCAGACCTGCCTAGTAAAGAAGTCCCTGCCTGGAGCAACGGGGCAGGGTTTGGTGTAAGCCACTCCAGCTTCCACTGGCAGCGCTGTGTTTCTCTCAGGTTCTGCAGTGCTGGTTGTGCGGGCTAGGGAGAGTAGAAGATGGCATTACCCTTCCTTCTTGCCCCCAGGAAGGGAACTAGGGAACCCACAGTCACTGCTCTTTATGAGGTCCTCCCATGAAAGCAAATGATCCCCCATCCTGTGTCCCAGGCTTTCCTCAGATCACTCCTCCCAACCTGTCTGTGCTCTGCTGTGCGCACACCCAACCCCACAATTCTCCTGTGTTTTACCTCTGGTCAACCAATGGCTGGGATCAGAACTCCAAATCTTAAAGGACCTGGCTAAGCGCTGACCCACTCTCCCTACCACTGGGAGCAGAGCCTTGCGGCATTGTGCCTGTCACCGTTCTATCCCAGAAAAGCAGTTACGTGCCTTTGTTGCTGCCTGGAGTCTACAGTGAAGCACGGTGGAAAGCTGAGACCAGGTTCTGTGTCCTCTGCGTGTGTCTCTGTGGCCTGCTATTGAATGGCTGCTCATGGGTGCCTGGCGGGTCTTTCGTCCTTGGAGAGGCTAAATGCCCTCATCCTAATGTACTCTAAGAAGGGGAACGTTCTCTGTCAGTGTGACCCTGGGGATCCCCACACTGTGGCATCTTGTGTGAAACCCGGGTATGGCTTTCTCTCCTGCTCTCCCTCTCTCCAGTTCCACTCTGCGAAAAGTGTTCCCTCCATTTAGCAGCACTGTAGCTTTTCTCTCCCCTGGTCTCAGAACCTCCCATAGTCTCAGAACCTTGCATCTGCCATGTTCTCTCCTTCCAGTTGTGCACATTGTTTTCTTGATCCTCAGATCAATTTCCTAGTTGTTCTGAATGATTTTATGTCGATCTAGCTGTGTTCAAGGGACAAGGCAAGTTCAGGGGTCCGCTACTGTTCTGCCATCTTAACTCAAACAGCAACACTCCCATCTTTCTTATTTCTACTTTAAAAAAAAAAAATAATAAAGGCATAAATTAAATAAAATAGGAAAATATTCCACAAAGACATTGCCAAAAGTGAAGGGCTTTTTTTTTTTTTTTTTTTTTTTTTTTTTTTGCTGGCAAACATCTTTGGCTGTAGATATTCCTAAATGTTTATTCATCAAATGAGATTCAAGAGCCATGTGGCATACTAAAGATAGTTTGGGTGTCATATGTGGATTTTTCCTAATTTGATGGCTGCCTTTGTCTTGTTTTAATTTATATTTCTTTGCTTAGCATTGAGAGTATGTCGTTTTTTCCTATGTTTATTGAGAACGTATAATTTTTTTTTTAATTTTCATACTGGACTAAGCAAAGTCAAAAGTTAATCTACATTTCTGTGAGTGTCTAAAGCTAAGCTTTATCTATGGACAGAGTGGAGTGCTAGAGATTTAAAAGTCAAGCTGTCAAACATTGTGGCTCTTGTGACATGAGGTTTGGGTTAGAAGATTGGCTTTTCCCCTTAGTGACTTTTGTTGCTCAACTGTAGAGTTCTCTGTAGGGGGAAAGAATTCTCTCTGATCGTTACTTTATTATTGTTCCTGTCAGCCATTATCTTTTTGAATATTGTCTCTGGCTGTTCTCTTCCGGAATTTCTTCTTATCTGCTCCCTATGCATGGCACTTTATGGTGTTACCTCCCACCTACAGCTGTCTGGAATAGATGTCTCTCTTATTATTTTTGGTTTTGGCCCTTGGGGATTTCCCCTTTTTATTGTTGTTGTTTGACTCTGTTTAAGAGACATTTTTAAAAAGTTTTACTTATTTATTTGACAGAAAGAGCACAAGCAAGGGGAGTGGCAGGCAGAGGGAGAGGGAGAAGGCTCCCTGCTGAGCAGGGAGCTCAACACGGGGCTTGATCCCAGGCCCCTGGGATCATGACCTGAGCCAAAGGGAGACACCTAACCAACTGAGCCACCCAAGCATCCTGAAACATTTTTTATTGTATTTTAATTCACGATTTCTATGGGTTTTTAGTAGATGGTCTGGATCAAACAAGTTGTCCATGCTCACAGTAGTGTTTCTTTATTTTTGTACTTAGTTGTTTCCCCATTCTGAAGCTACTTCAGTCATCATCTGTATTTTATTCAATTTAATTTTATTTAAAATTTTATCTAATTTTTAGCATTTAAGTGTGGACTTTTTCTTTATTGTACTTTTATTGTGTGAGGTCTCCTACCCTAAGTTCCCCTATGAATGCTAGTTTGTGCATTTTAGCATTCATAAAACTTAGCCTTCATCAAACTGAGGTACAAATCACAGGCATATAAAGAAAAAAAAAGAAAACAATGAGGATAGGAAGTGCTTTTAATTAGGTATGAACAACATAGTGTTGCCAAATTTTGTTCCGTATTTACTACCAGTAAACCGTGTAGCCTGGAAATTTCAAGGAGAAAAGTTGTTTTATTTTTGATGGATTCTTGTCTGTTCTTAGCAACGATAAGTAGACTTTCATGTCTCAGACTTACCCCTCTTTTCTTTGGCTGTAAATCTGAAGATAAAAAGAGTAGTTTTTGTCAGTTACTGTTTGATATTTAAGAAATAATAAAATTGTGGGGCACCTGGCTGGCTCAGTGGGTTAAGCCTCTGCCTTCGGCTCAGGTCGTGATCTCAGGGTCCTGGGATCGAGCCCCACATTGGGCTCTCTGCTCAGCGGGAAGCCTGCTTCCCCCTCTCTCTCTGCCTGCCTCTCTGCCTACTTGTGACTTCTGTCTGTCAAATAAATAAATAATAAATCTAAAAAAAAGGGACGCCTGGGTGGCTCAGTTGGTTAAGCAGCTGCCTTCGGCTCAGGTCATGATCCCAGCGTCCTGGGATCGAGTCCCACATCGGGCTCCTTGCTCGGCAGGGAGTCTGCTTCTCCCTCTGCCTCTGCCGGCCATTCTGTCTGCCTGTGTTCACGCTCTCTCTCTCTCTGACAAATAAATTAAAAAAAAAAAAAATCTAAAAAAAAGAAAAAAAAAGAAATAATAAAGTTGTGTGAGAAAAGGCAGGAGAATGACTTGGAATTATGGAATATGCATTTTAAAGTATTAAGGCTTTTTGTATTTTTTGGCCACAAGAGGTCTCCAAAGGATTTTCTATTCTGTGGATTGTCATTTAAAGACTATTGGAACCTTCACATTTATTTTTATATAGTGGGGTAGACTGACTGACTTTGTTTCTTATGGTAATTATGGATAACTACATAGTATTCAAAGATGGTACTTAGATAAAATTGCTTTTTAATAATGATAAATAGTTTTTCTTAGGTGAATTTATGTAATTTTTATTTATGTAAAATATGTATATAAAGTTTCAGTCTGAATCTTAGAAAATCATTTTTATTATATTTTGTTACCTTGTCCATTTGTGTTAGGAATATACAGAAAGAAATAAAAGGAAATGGATGATTTTAAGCACTCTATTAGCTGTAGTTAAGCTTGCTTTAGCTTAGAGAACATTATGTTTATAAAAACTGGTTGAGAGGAAAACTATAGAAAATAATAAACAAATATTAGTCAATGTTTACTAATTGTCAAAGAAACTGGTATTTGAGGAAGATCAGATGAACAGAGCAGATGATGCTCTATTTTGTGATCAAAGAAGTGAGAGCTTCCTGGGCCTAGCACAGCCAAGGAAGACTTTGTGAAAGAGGTGGGCTGTGTAGGCAGCATTCCCAGGATGGGAGGCTTTGAATTGGTAATGGAGGAGAGAAGGTGTGCTGCGTGTGTGTGTGTGTGTGTGTGTGTGTGTGTGTGTGTGTGTGTAAAAACAGTATGAGTCCTGAGGCACTTAGGCTGGAAATATTAGAGGAGGTGTGAAGATAGAGGGGAGATTTTCTAATTGGAGGTGAACTTTAATGTTGAGAATGGAGGAAGAAAGGGTCAAGGACCTTAAAACCCAGGAAAGGCATCTGGAATCCTAATGGAAACTAAGGTTTCTGGGCAAAAGAATGGCAGAAGAAAAGAGGCGAGTCTACTACCTAAGACAGAGAATTGAACTTCAAAAAAATAAGTGATTCCCATAATGGGAAAAAGAATAAGACTAGGGAGTTTAATGGATATCATAGTTTAGGAGTAGGAGGAGGAAAAATAGAAAGAAACAGAAAGGAAGGGGAGAAAGAGCGAGGTAGAGAGCCAGGGCAAAGTAGGCCTACGTAGTTATAATTTATTTGTTGCAAATTATATGGCCAACAGTATGTGTTAATTTTATTGACTCCTAAAATTTTCTGAAGTTGCATGATATTCAGAAAGATAGTTGGTTATAAATTAATCCTAACCAGTTGATATCATTTATCCTTCTTATAGAAGAATGTTCCTCAGCACTACAATGATTGAAGAAATTTAACTTATGAAATAAAGGCTTGAACATATTAGCATTTACTGAAAGATGTTTACATTGCAGATTGAAGAAAACATTCAAATCTTGGTGTTGGGAGTTAAGAATGACCCTTACTGTGGATACTTCCAGTGTTAGAAAGAAATACAGGGACACCTGGGTGGCTCAGTCAGTTAAGCATCTGCCTTTGGCTTAGGTCATGATCCCAGGGTCCTGGGATCGAGTCCTCTATCTGGCTCCCTGCTCAGCGGGGGAGATTATAATGGAGATTGATATCTGAATGTCATTTATATACATTTGCAGTGTTTTAATTTTGTGTTTCTCTTTTATTGAATTAATTTTTGTCAGAGATTGATTCCCACCTTGGTGTTCTTGTACTTCAATTTTCAAGTTTTTTGTTTTAATTTTTATTTATTTATTTGACAGACACAGTGAGAGAGGGAATTCAAGCAGGGGGAGTGAGAGAGGGAGTAGCAGGCTCCTGGCCGAGCAAGGAGCCTGATGTGGGGCATGATATTGGGACCCCAGGATCGTGACCTGAGCTGAAGGCAGATGCTTAATGACTGAGCCACCCGGGCACCCCTGATTTTCAAATTTTTATTGGAAAGTGTTTTGTAGTTTCAGTATCAAAATGAAATTATTGCTGAGAATGTACACATACATAAGTATCAGAGGAATTGTTATGTAAGCACAGTATCTGTTTTATGGCTAAGATCCAACTTTTTTCTGTTATTAGTTGAATTTAGCCTTAGTTAAAAAGTATCAAATCTTTTTTAAAGGAGGAGAGAAAAAAGTAGGCAGGTATTACTGATTAACTTGGTTAAGAGGAAGGGCTCCACACAAAAGAAATGTTAAGTGGCCAGTACCTGATGGTCTGAATTTATTGATTGCAGTTTTCCAGTTTGTTCTCTGAGTGTTTAATAAGCTCAGTTTCTTGGGTTTTTATGGCATCATTTCCATGTGACTCTTATTTGTAGGTACTCAGATCCTAGTAAATGCGGCATGTATCAAACACTGGCTGGCACGCAGGTACAAACCACACAGTCCCTTTATGTAGTGGGAAGGGAGGCTGGGTAGGGCGAGGGCGAAGAGAGTGTGAACACAGGATGGAGTAAGGGATTGTGAACGTGGAGTTGATTGGAGTGTTTGGTGTATATGGCCAAAGTGTGTCCTGGGACAAAATCTAGCCCTTAAGAACTGCTTAGTGAGTGTTTGCTGTATAGCAGCGTGTTTAAGAATGAGGGGAGGGAGACTGCGGCTGTTTTATGGAGGATGCTCGGTGTGGGCAGAAAGAATTTGTGCTTTATTTTGATATTTCTCCACTTTGGCCTTCTGACTCCTTTCATTTATTATTTTGTGTTACAACTTTCTTCTTTTAAATTTGTTAAATTACAGAGGTAGTACTTTTTTTAAATAAAAGTAAAAATACTGATTTTATTTTGTTTTTTATTTATTTTTAAAGATTTTATTTATTTATTTGAGAGAGAGAGAGAGCGAGCAAGTGAGCGAGCATGATAAGGGGGTGGATCAGAGAGAGAGGCAAACTCCCCAGTGAGCAGGGAGCCCAATGTGGACTGGGTCCTGGGACTTCAGGATCATGACCTGAGAGGAAGGCATTCATTTAACCAACTGAGCCACCCAGGCACCCCTATTTTATTTATTTTTTTTTAAGTTTATTTATTTATTTTTTTTTAAGATTTTATTTATTTGACAGACAGAGACCACAAGTAGGCAGAGAGGCAGGCAGAGAGAGAGAAAGAGGGAAGCAGGCTCCGCACTGAGCAGAGAGCCTGATGTGGGACTTGATCCCAGGACCCTGGGATCATGACCTGAGCTGAAGTCAGAGGCTTAACCCACTGAGCCACCCAGACACCCCTAAAGTTTTGTTTTGTTTTTTTAATGATCTTTATATCGAGCATGGGGCTTGAAGTAGGACCTCAGTATCAAGAGTCCCACACTATACCAACCAAGTTGGCCAGATGTCCCCAAAATACCTGTTTTATTTGATTATTATTTTTTAAGATTCTTTTTTCTTCTTTTTAATTCATATTATTTTTTATCTATATCCATTTATTTATTTATCTGTTTATCTATTTATCTATCTATTTTGTTAATTAGTCAGTCAGTCAGGGGAGGGGCGGAGGAAAGAGAGAATCTCCAACAGGCTTCACTCCCACCACAGAGCCCGGGCCCGGCTCACTCTCATGACCTTGAGATCACAACTGAGCCACCCAGCTCCTCCACCCGCCAAAATACCAGTTTTAAGGGAAAATGTTATTGCTAACCTCCCCACCCAATTTGATTTAAAGTATTTTTATTACAATGTGACTTTATATAAACTTACATTTTCTTGCTTTAGCTTTATACCTTTTCTGTAGTAAAGAAGTCAAAATAAAATTTGATATTAAAATCGAACAAATGTATTAAGATCATAAACTATAAATGAACAATACTGTGGTACAAAGGATGATGTTTTTGTCTGAAAATAAACTGCTCCTCCCAATTTGAGAAGGACGTGTCCCCCACTGAGAAGCAGGTTCTTGGCAGTTCAATATTTCTATACGGTGATGTGCTGTGTAAAGACTCAGTTTGTTTCCCGCTGTTTTTCTCTTTGAACCACGGTGTAGCTTAAGTGATTTGCCCACCACTTTCATTGTAAGACTGCCTCTTTTTCCTTTTTTTTCCTCATTAAACCTTTAACACCTGAAGTGTTCCTTATTGCTAATGTGATGTTAAGGATAAACAGAAATGCAGGAATTGAAGTTGTGGCAGCATTCATTTTAAAAGCTGGTAATCCAATTGATCTAGCGTTTTTCAAACCAAAGGTCATGAAGTCAGTTTGGTAGGTTGCAACTAACAATGAAAATAATAAATTAGAGTTTATCAGAATGCATCACATGTGGTAAAGGTTAAGTGTTTTATGAAATGCTTTTTTTCAATTTTATCTGTCTTTGCATAATCTTTGTCTGTATGTATGACTTCTGATCCTCGTTAAAAACCTTATCTAGTTTTATAATTTTCCAAGAAGGGAATTAAACTCCTAATATGATATATTAATTAAATGTTATCTTAGATTGTCTTATATGCACATTCTTACTACCTAAAATTGATCACATATTGCCCAGAAGTATATTTTTAAATAGCACAAATGAAAGGTAATTAACATTTAAAGACTGGATTGAAAATTCTAAAGCTGACTTGACTCTCAGACTACGTATTGCCTACATAGAAAATGCAGAAGTGACAAATTATTAGAAGTAATAAGGATTCATCAAGAGCGTTAAATATAGGGGGCACCTGGGTGGCCCAGTGG
This sequence comes from Mustela erminea, assembly GCF_009829155.1. Taxonomy (NCBI): domain Eukaryota; kingdom Metazoa; phylum Chordata; class Mammalia; order Carnivora; family Mustelidae; genus Mustela; species Mustela erminea. Next base: position 59,111,705 of record NC_045616.1, on the reverse strand, counting down.
GTTAAAGCCTCTGCCTTCGGCTCAGGTCATGATCCCAGGGTCCTGGGATCGAGCCCCGCATCGGGCTCTCTGCTCAGCAAGAAGCCTGCTCCGCCTCTCTCTCTGCCTGCCTCTCTGCCTACTTGTGATCTCTTTCTGTCAAATAAATAAATAAAATCTTTAAAAAAAAAAAGAGTGTTAAATATAATCCATATATGCAAATGGATAGTATTATAATATGGCAGCAACAAATAATAAAATTTTTAAAAGAAGATACCACTTGGAATAGCAACAAAAGCAGTATTATTTAGGACTATGCTCACCAAAAGTAAAACAAGAAGACCTTAATGAAGAAAATTTCAAAACTCTATTTAAAGATAATAAGGAGGGGCGCCTGGGTGGCTCAGTGGTTTGGGCTGCTGCCTTTGGCCCGGGTCATGATCTCAGGGTCCTGGGATCGAGCCCCGCATCGGGCTCTCTGCTCCGCAGGAAGCCTGCTTCCCTCTTTCTCTCTCTCTCTCTCTGCTTGCCTCTCTGCCTACTTGTGATCTCTGTCTGTCAAATAAATAAATAAAATCTTTAAAAAAAAAAATAATAAGGAGAACTAAATAATGGAAAGAGGTGTATTAAAAACATGTAATTAGTGAATCAAACCAATGATTTTATAAATTTTTATGGTGACAGATTCCTAACTTGATATTTGAATTAAAAATGTGGGTTGATTTAACAGAAGCTCTTGGGTTGTAGTGATGATGCTTATAGATATAATATTTTTGAAGGTAGAGGGGATATGACTTAAGTTAGGGAAATGTGCTGGAACACGTTATAAGGGCAGTATATGCCACATTTATATGTTTCTTGTCATTTAGATTATGTGTGTTTGAGCTAAATCTAATATAAGTGGGACCATTGCTTGAATGAAATAAAGATTCAAACCAGAGTTTTAGGGAAATACAGAAGATGAATTTAAGGCCTAGAAAAGTCACTTAAACTCCCTGAAGATGGATTGCTCTCCATTTTTCATGATAGCCTGCCCTTTTAATTTTTTTAAAGCTTTATTTATTTATTAAAGCATGCAGGTGCAGGTGTGAGTGGGTGTGAGGGGCAGAGGGAGAGGGAGAGAAGCAGATTCCCCCACTGAGTGTGGAGCCCAGCACAGGGCCCAGTCCCAGGACCTCGAGATCATGACCTGAGCCAAAATTTAGAGTCCGACAGGCTGAGCCACCCAGGCATTCCAGTAGCTTACCTTTTAAATTAAGATATTTTTTTCTGCCTTCAAGTTCTTGTTACTAATTTAGCTAGCAGTTAATTCTAATTGATTATTATTTTCTTAGATGTATTATTTTATCAGTATCTGTATTGATAGATATTTCCAGTAGATTCTCAATTTATTGATACATCCTCTGAGTTATACATTATTATACATTCATTCATTCTTAAGACCATCAATTGGGTGCTTGCTGTATGCTCAGTTCATTATTAGATAGTGAAGATCTGAAAATGAATCAGATCCTTACCTTTCCAATTCTTAAAGAAGGGTGGTAGTCATGGAAACAAATAACTATAATGAAAGCACTGATTGTTAAGGTCTGATAGAATGACTGGTAGCATGAAAACATCAAGCTTTGCAGGAGTTAGGCGAGGCTTCCCAGAACAATGGGCCACAATTGAGACTTGAAAAATGACAGCCAGGGAGAAGGAGGCGTGGAACAGTGTGGTTTTTATAGGGAACAGAAACGAATTTGGTCAGCCAGGGTGGACATGGCAACCCGAGACAGGACAGATGTGGGGTGTGGGGAGAAAGGTTGTGTAAAGTGAAAAAGAACCAAAGAGAGAAAGTAATATCAAGGATGGAATAGATAAAGAATTTCCTGTGAAGAAGACTGGAACAAATGGCTGGTGGCAGAAACTGTATCATAATGATCTTTTGTGTCCCCAGAACCTATCTTAGTGGCTTGCACATAGTAGATACTTAATAAATGATCAATGAATGATTAAACAAGTGACTTTTGGAATAAAATGAAATGGGTATTTCCTATGTGTTTTTCTTAGGAAAAACGATTTAAGTTTTATAAATATGGAGGGATTGTTATAGTAGCTGGGAAATCATACATGTATGTGATGATAAATGTATATTTAAGTGGTGTGGATATAGCCAAATCATTTACTTCTTTTGTAAAGACTATGTATTAATTCCCTATCATTTTCTTCTATTATTTTTAGTCTTTAAAATTAAAAAAAGAATAATAATACTTTACATTAGTTTATTTAGGCTTCTTGACATTTCCATGGACATTCCCTTACAGAAGATACTAATGGAATCTACCTGGCTAAATTTTCCTGGACAAGAAATTATATAATATTTTAAAGATTGATATTAATGATAGCAAGGTCCCAACCTCATTTCTCACTTGAGACCTTTTCTGTGTTGTACTCATAGGAAGCCTTTTTTCTTTTTTTCTATTCTTTTTCATCTTCCTCGTTCCTTAATTCTAGAGTAGGAGATAAAGTTGACTCCTTTGTCACTGTATTTCATTATTTATTATTAATAATTTCACTTCACTATTTAGAAAATTCAGAATTAAGAAATTGCAGATGGTAGTAGATGAAGTAGCAGAAAAAAAAATCTCATACACCAGAAGAAAATGTCTTTAGGAAAGCATTTATTTATTTATTTTTTCTGAAGATTATATTTATTTATTTGACAGAGATCACAATTAAGCAGAGAGGCAGGCAGAGAGAGAGGAAGGGAAGCAGGCTCTGCTCAGCAGAGAGCCCGATTCGGGGCTCGATCCCAGGACCCTGGGATCATGACCTAAGCCGAAGGCAGAAGCTTTAACCCACTGAGCCAACCAGGCGCCCCCAGGAAAGCTTTTAAAGAGGATGTTTTCTTAATAATAATAATCTGTTTTATATTGATTTTTTTAAAAAAATATTAATTCCTTTCCTGCTAGAAATGCCATTGTATTTTCAGTATTTCTTGTTTTTCTTTTTAAAAACCAAATACAGGGGTGCCTGGGTGGTTCAATCGTTAAGCATCGGCCTTCAGCTCAGGTCGTGATCCCAAGGTCCTGGGAATGAGCCCCGCATCGGGCTCCCTGCTCAGTGGAGAGCCTGCTTCTCCCTCTCCCTCTGCCTGCAGCTCTGCCTGCTTGTGCTCTCTCTCCGTCAAATAAATAAATGAATTAAAAAACAAAACAAAACAAATACAAAATAAGTTTTAATAAGATTTTTTCCTTGTGATCTTTTTTTTTTTTTTTAAGATTTTATTTATTTATTTGACAGACGGAGTTCACAAGTAGGCAGAGAGAGAGGAGGAAGCAGGCTCCCTACTGAATAAGAGAGCAGAGAGCCCGATTCGGAGCTTGATCCCAGGAGCTTGGGATCATGACCTGAGCTGAAGGCAGAGGCTTTAACCCACTGAGCCACCCAGGTGCCCTCCTTGTGATCTTAATAAGAAAAAATTGTTTTTGTATTTAAGATTTATATTATCTTGTTAATTTTGTTTTTATTGAGGTTTAATTGACACAAAACATTATATTAGTTTCAGATGTACAATATAAGGATTTGATATTTATTTCAGAGTGAAATGACCACCACAATAAGGCCAGTTAACATCCATCACCATGTATAGTTACACAATTTTTTTTATGATGGGGACTTTTAAGATCTACTCTCTTAATAACTTCCAGTGTATAATACATTGTCATTAACTATAGTCACCATGCTGTATATTACATCCCCAATTGATAGTTTTTAGTACATGTAGTCAGTGCTTTTAATGGGTGTGCTTAATATATATGAAATGGGTATGTTCTTATATGTGAAAATTCAGATTTTGAAACATGGTAAATGAATAGGTCAACGTTACCATACAGAAGTGTTTGCTAGGGGTGGGAGTCAAGATGGCGGAGAAGTAGCAGGCTGAGACTACTTCAGCTAGCAGGAGATCAGCTAGATAGCTTATCTAAAGATTGCAAACAACTCCAAATCCATTGGCAGATCGAAGAGAAGAACAACAGCAATTCTAGAAACATAAGTGTTTGCTATAGGGTTTATCGAAATTCTAAGCCTTTGTGCATTTTCATTGAGTGTAACTCCACAGGAATGTCTTTGCTTGAAAAGTATAATGGGAGCATACATGTAATAGGCTTACTGGTAGTAGTTGAATAGGAAGAAACAGCATTTGAAGAGCCTGGAGGAATGACTTAACTGATTAATACAGAGAACCCCTAAGCTGGGTCCAGACTGCTTCAACAGAAAGTTTGAAAGCATTATGTGAGATAGGCATGATTATTTTACTACTTCTATATGACTTTGGTAAGTATACTTATTCATTTGGGGTTGCTACACTAAAACACTAATTGTATAAAGTGTTTTAATTAAAGCATTTTATTCTGAAGTTACAAGATCACTGAGGTAGTAAGGGGCAAAGGGATCCCCAGTCCTGTTTGATGCTTCTGCTATCATTAAGGTACAACCTAATGGCAACCTAAAACACAAATATGTCCATAATTGAACTCCTAATACAGGTAGCCATCTGTCCACAGGATCAATTATTTCTTTCTTCCCTTTCCCTCTTCATAGTTCAGAAAGAGATTCCTTTTACTCTTTCCTTGCAGCAAAGTTTCCTTTCATAATCTGTTTTAAGTAAAAAAAACCTTGTGGCTAGCTTGGTTCACAGCCTCTCTGGGCTTATGTCTAAGCCTTTGTGGACTTAGACTTATCCCTTAGTCTTTTTAGTGACTCCTTCCTGTCAAACTGCCCCACTACAGAGAGATTTCTTACTAATTTCCATTACTTTTCTTGATTACTCTGAGATTATTCTCTTATCTCTTGTTTTCAGGCCAGGAATTTCTTTTCTCTCTCATCTTTAATTTTGTGGGTTCTTTTTAACACTAGCCGAAGTTTTGATCTCTAGAGCAATAAAAGCCTATGAAGTCCTGCTATGTTTTTTCTCTCTACCATTTTTCTTCCCTCTCTCTCTCACCCCTCCTTCTGTTTTCTGTTAGGTATTTGATTTAATATATAATTTGACTTAATATACATAGTACTGAGGTTGATAATGTTTCTCCAGGTTTGCTTGGGAGCTCCTATATACCCCAACAATTTAGAAAACTCAGACAAGTCCTGGGGACTGTTACCCTCAATGTTATCTTAAACTCTATTTTTGTACCTTCAGTACTGACCAACTCTTCTTGGTCAGGCTGAGCTGGACTGTGCATCTCATGGGAGTGGACGTGACCGCACAGCACGCAATGTAGTTATGCTAGGTTGCCCCTAACCCTAATAGGAAGACTGGTAGAGAGGGAAATGCGTGAGTGGATCTGCCTTTCTTCTCTGAAGGCCATGTTGGACCATGACCATCCACAGGGTTAGTCCTTACCTGGTGGGGCCATTGAGATCAGGGTGGTGTCTTTAGGGTGCTTTGTGTCTAGCCAGGAAGGCCTGTACCTGACCCATCATGGCAGTGCATTTCGAACTGTGGTCACAGTTATTAATGAATCATGAAAACAATTTTATGGGTTGCAATTACCACTTTAAAGAATGAATTAGGATAGTGTAGGGTAGAAGATAGATGAATACACTGTATGTAAGAAGCTCAGTATTGTTCAATGAAACTTCTTCCATTTACTGTACATCCTAATCCTGTCTTTAACCCTAAAATAAGTTGCTTTGAAGAGTGCTATGCTGACTTTCGGTCATTCCTGTTAACAGTAAAATATTGTATACAAATAGACATTAACTGAGTGTTTCCCTTTTCATCCGGCTTCACAAACGTGTATTGTATAATTATCATGAATCTCATTGAGATTAGAAGATCCATTCCCTTTGCCTGGTAAGGGCTACCGATCTTTTTGAGGAGCCAGCACAGACACAGATGGCTCTAGTACAAAGTAGATCAATACAGCATGTGTTAGGAAAGCAAACTGAAAACTACGAATACATGAGGAGAGAATGGAGCAGGATATTTAGTAGATATATGATGTGATCCACAAATGTGACTCACTTTTTTTTTTTTTTTTTGTGGGGGGGAAGTCAGGTTGAAAACAGGACCTTACTTTGGTTTCAGGTGGACAACGTAGTGATTTCATGAGTTTATACATCATGCTATGCTGACCCCAAGTATAACTACCATCTCACCATGTAATACTGTTACTGCAATACCATTGAGTACATATATGTAATTTTAAATTTTCTGGTAGCCACATGAAAAAATAGAGAGACAAGTGAATTTAATTTTGATAGTACATTTATGTAATTCAGCATACCCCAAGCATCATTTTAATGTGTAATTTTTTTGCATTCTTTTTTGTACACTAATTCTTTACATTCCTTTTTACACACTAAATTTTCAAAATCTAATATGTGTTTTATACTTAGCAGCACATCTCAGTTCTGACTAGCTACATTTCAGGGGCTCAGTAGCCAGCCGCATGTGATGAATACTTATTCTATTAGACAATGCAGTTGTATAGAGTATAGGGAAACTTTATGTAAGAGAGGGCCTAGAACGATGGGTAGCACTTAACTAGACAGTACTGGGAACAGCATTCTGCAGGGAGAGAAAAGTGTAAACAAAGGTGAAATAAGAATTTGTTTAAAAAAAAAATATATATATATAGTGTCAGTGAAACTCTTACTGTATATGAGGTATATTCTCTGATCATTACTCTCTCTTTTTTAAAGATTTTATTTATTCATTTGACAGAGAAATCACAAGTAGGCAGAGAGGCAGGCAAGAGAGAGAGAGAGAGAGAGAGGAAGAGAAGCAGGCTCCCTGCTGAGCAGAGCCTGATGCGGAGCTTGATCCCAGGACCCTGATATTATGACCTGAGCCGAAGGCAGAGGCTTAACCCACTGAGCCACTCAGGCACTCCTCTGATCATTACTCTTACTAACTCATGTAATCTTCACAATAGCCCTTTGAAGTAGTTACTACCATTATATAGTAACTATATATTGTATAAACTACAAGTTTTTATAAACATGGAAGAAGGCATTAGGCATTAGTGGTCAAGTAACATGTATGTGTATATGTATATATGTATGTAAGTATCTGTCTACCTGTGGAAAGCAGGATGATGGCCCTCCAAAGATATCCACATCCCAATTTCTGGAGCCTGTGAATATGTCAGATTACATGGTAAGGGGAAATTAAGGTTGCTACTCAAGTAACTTTAAGAGGGGGAGATTGCCTTCAGTTATCCAGATGGGCCCAGTTACTCACAGGAGTCCTTTAAAAGTACAATAGGGAAGTAGAGGGGGGGTTAGAGTGATGGGTGATGTGGGTATTTGATACATAATCCTGGCTTTGAGACAGAGAAAGATGCCATGAGCCAAGGAACATAGCCTGCCTCTAGAAACTAGAAAAGACAAGGAACATTCTCACCAGGAACGTCCAGAAAGGAAATACTCCTGCCCAGTGAGACCAGTGTTAGAATTCTCACTTAAGTAAATGTCTGTTGTCTTAAGCCACAAAGTTTGTGGTAGTTTGTTTTAGTAGCAAAGAACAGTAATACACTGTCATTATGTGCGGGTTCGGGATAATGATATAAAATGTTCTTCTTAACCTTTTGTTCATGGGCAGCTATTTGCAGGAGTTAAGTCAGACCACTGTCTTTCTTGGATGCTCAGTTTCTCCTTCCTCATTTTTTAGAGTAAGTGGTAAATGACAGGTATCTAATACTGTTAACTAGACATAACTTTCTTGCAAATAGGAATATAAATACTAGCTGTGGTTCTGACTGAAATACTGGGAGTTTGGAAGTACTGGATAAAGTGGTAACTGCCCTTTGTAAGTCTGAGCAGTTTCTAGTTGCTAAGTCAAGCTATCATTTATGTATGAATTACCTTATAGCTAAGTATACTTTACAGTTTTTTATATAACTCTTAACTATCAGCCCCCAGATGTCACAAAGTTTATCTGTGGGTGATTAAATTGAGTAAGACAAGAGATTGCCCACCCATACATAATAAAATCCTACTTCTTCTGCCTTCCAGAGAACAGTGAGAACAGCTTGGCCCGCAGGTTGATTGTCATATTCTGCCTCCTTCCCACCTACTTGCTGCTACCGAGAGGCAGAGATTACGTTCTGTGAGGAAAGGGCTTCCTTAGGTTAGTTCCTTGGTCCTGTGTGCATTGAAGCATATGCTCTTAGAAGGAGAGGAGCTTCTGTTTTGCTTTCTGCTTGCATATCTCCTTCCACTTTATCTTTCCTTCTGTACTAACAATGCAAAGATTTTACTTCAGGGATATGTGTTTTATGCACTCCTGTCTTTTATCCTATATACTAAAATATTACCTTTGTAAGAGTACTGATTTTTTGTAATGCTCTGAACATGTAGATACAGAGTGGTTTTTTTTTTTTAAAGTATAATTCCAGAGTTAAATGCAGGCTCAATGTAAGGCAGCAGTGGAACTCATTACTTCCCTGGGGCTATGGTGATGTGAAGTGTTTGCGGGTGTCTTTATTCTAACTTCAGAAGTGGAAAATCTATGCTTTCTCTGCTTGCCTGTGCTTTGGGAGCTTAGTAAGAGCAGCCTCCTATGCTAGAATTCTCTCTCTCTCTGCTATGATTTTATTTACTTATTTGAGAGAGGGAGAAAGAGCTAGCTAGAGAGCATGAATGGGAGGAGGGACAGAGGGAGAGGGACTCCCTGGGCTGAGCAGGGAGCCTGACACACGGGGCTCAATCCCAGGACCCTGGGATCATGACTCGAGCCGAAGGCAGACGCTTAACTGACTGAGCCACCCAGGCGCCCCTAGAATTCTCTTTATGGCTTAGGGAATCTTTGTGATTTTCCTCCTTTTATCATCAGAGGCTCTAGGCCATGCCGATTGCTCCTGAGTGATCACAGGTACCTTTTTGCCTGCCAAGCAATCCTTGTATATAAAGATCAGGAATTAGACACAAGGCAGATAAGGAGATGGTGATTGTGTTTTACAGAGAGATTTTCACTTGCAGACTTCGAGGTATTTTCAGATTTTAATTTGATTTGATGCATTTAAATAAAAGTCATGCATGAAGGTTAAATTGATCTGTTTAATAAGCGATTGATTTGCAAACCCATCACTTGTGTAAGGTGACCTTTACCTGAGGCCAGAAGAATGGCGTACTTTCTCTTACCTGGTCTCTTGTCCCTGTCTCTGAGCCTTAGCTACAGCAGACCATTGGCATATTCTCAGCATATCATGTACAATGGCTGATGGCACAGAGCAGGGGGGTCTGGCACCAGGCAGTGCCTTTGAATCCTAGCTCCCTTTTTAGCTGTGGATCTTAACATTTTTGTGGCTCGATTTCCTTATTCAAAAACAGGTGTATAATAATATAAGTATCTCATAAATTATAGGGAGAGTTAAGTTAGTTAATACATATACTAGGCTTAAAACAGTCTTTAGAACATAGTATTCAGTAAATATGAGCTCTTATTATTCATTCATTATGTATTTTTCCACTATTCTTAAACTATTCTTAGGTTGTGCAGTGTGTTTTTCTTACATCTGTCTTGAAATTTTCTACATCCTAACATCTTACTGCTTTTATGAAGCTGCCCTACAAGTTTTAGTTTGGGGTCTAACCTTGGCTGTAATTGGAATTGCCTAAGGATATTAAATACTGATGCCTGAATTTTTATTATTATTATATTTTTTAAGATTTTATTTATTTCTTTGGCAGAGACAGATCACAAGTAGGCAGAGAGGCAGGCAGAGAGAGAGAGAGGGAAGCGGGCTTCCCGCCGAGCAGAGAGCCCGATGCAGGGCTCCATCTCAAGACCCTGAGATCATGACCTGAGCCGAAGGCAGAGGCTTTAACCCACTGAGCCACCCAGGCGCCCCTGATGCCTGAATTTTTAAAAAGCATTTTATTTATTTATTTGAGAGTGAGAGAGCACAAACAAGGGAAGCGGCAGAAGGAGAGGGAGAGGCAAACTCTTGCTGAGCAGGAAGTCTGATGCCGGGCTCGAACCCAGGATCCCGGGATCATGACCTGAACCAAAGTCAGATGCTTAACTAACTGAGACATCCAGATGCTCCTGATGCCTGCGTTTTTGGTCTGTGCTACAGCTGACTTGTAGAAGTTTTGAGGAGGAATTGTTTTATTTCTGGAAATTTTCTGTCCAGTTGTTAAAGCCGTGGCAATTTAAAAATCAGCCATGGTGCGAATATTTACACTTTTGAAATTAGCAGATACCACCACAGCATTTCTCTCAATCTGTTTGGTATTCCTGTGATTTGTTTATAAGCCTCTCTGAATAGGTGTTGAGCCTTTTACTAGAGTAAATTAGTTTGCTAGGGCTGCCATAACAAAGACTGGATGGCTTAAAAAACAGAAATGTATTGTTTCAGGGTTCTGGAGGCCAGAAGTCCTAAATCAAGGTGTCAACAGCATTGGTTCCTTCCAAGGGCTGTGAGGGAAGGATCTTCCAGGTTTCTTTCCTTGGCTTATAGACAGTTAACTTCTTCCTCTGTCTCTTTATATTGTCTTTTCTTCTCTGTGTGTCTCTATGTTTAAATGTCCCTTTTTCATAAGGACATTAGGCCTACCTAACTAAGGCCCACCCTGCAGACCTAACTTTAACTTGATTATCTCTGTAAGGACCTTATTTCCAAATAAGGTCACATTCTAAGGTGGTGTGGTTAGGATGTCCACATTTGGATTTTAGGGGGACACAATTCCACCCATAACACCAGGCAGGGAACTTCTTTTTTCTGTTTCTCTGTTTGTTCCTGTAGTATTTACACAGTGAAGATTTGTTGACTTGAATGAAAAAGGAAACATCAGTTAACTGGTGTGTTGTCTATAATTTTTTATTCATTGTATTATGACTTTCAGATAGTTTGTTGTTGTTGTTGTTTTTTTTTTTTTTGAAACAGCTCTTTTCTGGGCATAATATCAGAGTTAGTATTTATAGAGAAAAAACATTAGTTTAAGAAGATTAGTTATTTTAGGTTGTCTGAGGCAGGCTTGAGCTTGTTCGTGAACTCAAAAGGCATATGATCTTAGTGAAATAGTCTTGATTTTTGTCTGTTGCTGAGAAAATGCTTTTATTCATGCATGAAAAAATGAAATGAATTTCCACTGATCTGAGAATGTTTTAATGCTGTGATAGTCATCTTCAGGATTATGTAAGACCATAGAGTTCTGAGGAAAGTAGGGTTTTTTGTTGTGGTTGTTGGGGTTTTTTTTTTTTTTCTCAAAGGCAAATATAATGTCATATAATGATTTTGCGATATTTGTGATTGAAAAAATATATATTTTTAAAGATTTTATTTATTTGACAGAGATCACAAGTAGACAGAGATCACAAGTAGAGAGGCAGGCAGAGAGAGAGGGGGAAGCAGATGCCCCGCCAAGCTGAGACCCTGATGTGGGGCTCCATCCCAGGACCCCGAGATCATATGCTGAGCCAAAGGCAGAGGCTTAACCCACTGAGTCACCCAGGCGCTCCAAAAAAATGTTTTTTGAAGCACAGGAAGTATAAATTATTTTCTAAAAATCTAGTGTTAGGATGATTGTATACAAAATAGTGGATAATGTTTATGATCATCTCAAAGCATGTAAATTTGGATGTATGTTTTGAAGTTAAATATTGGGTGGCTCAGTGGGTTAAGCCGCTGCCTTCGGCTCGGGTCATGATCTCAGGGTCCTGGGATCGAGTCCCGCATCGGGCTCTCCGCTCAGCGGGGAGCCTGCTTTCTCCTCTCTCTCTCTGCCTGCCTCTCTGCCTACTTGTGATCTCTCTCTGTCAAATAAATAAATAAAATCTTTTAAAAAAAAAATAGATATCTGAAGTTAAATATTTTTCTTTCAAAATGAGAGAATTCTCCACACAATTGCTTTTTGCTAAGTAAGTACTGGAATCTTATTCCAGAGGTGTATTTGAAATATGTATTTGAGGGGTATCTGGGTGGCTTAGTCGGTCCAACTCTTGATTTCAGCTCAGGTCGTGATCTCAGGGTCCCGAGATCTCCATGTCCAACCCCACCTTGGTCTTCGTACTCAGCACGGAATCTGCTTGAGGTTCTCTTCTATGCCCCTCCCCAGGCTCACATGCTCTGTCTCTCTCTTAAATAAATAAATCTTTTTTTTTTAAGATTTTATTTATTTATTTATTTGACAGACAGAGATCACAAGTAGGCAGAGAGGCAGGCAGAAAGAGAGGAGGAAGCAGGCTCTCCGCGGAGCAGACAGCCCGATGCGGGGCTCGATCCCAGGACCCTGGGATCATGACCTGAGCCGAAGGCAGAGGCTTTAACCCACTGAGCCACCCAGGCGCCCCAATAAATAAATCTTTAAAAAAAAAAAACAAAACAACCACACATTTGCACAGGAATTTGTTAGTATAATTGTTCAGTTTTTTTAATAGAAAAATTTCAGTTATGAATTGTATATTCAGTTATAAATTATAAAAGCTTTATTTTTCAACTTTAATCAAGTATAATTTATATACAATATAATTCACACATTTTTAAGTGTATGGGTCAAGTCAACTTTGACAAATATATGCATCAATATAAACACCTCCTCCCCCATTAAGATGCAGAGCATTTCCATCTTCCCAGAAAATTCCCTGTGCCTCTTTGCAGTTATTTGCTCCCCACCTCCTGAGTCTAAGTGAATACTGATTGGATTAGATTCTTTCAGAATTTAACATCAAGGAAGTCATGTGTTTTTATGTCCAGCTTCTTTTAGCATAATGCCTATGAAATTCACCCATGTTACTGTACATCAGTGGGTTTTTTTTTTAATTGTTCAGTAACATTGCTTTTTATGAGTATACCAAAATGTATTCATCCGTTCACTTGCTGAATGTTTGGGGTTTGGGCTATTTTCAGCAAAGCTGCTAAGAACATTTGTGTACTAGCTTTTTTTATGGACATATGTTTTTATTTTGGGTAAATACCTAGGGGAGTAGAATTGCTGAACTATATGGGTAAATATGTATTTAACTGTGTAAGAGAGAGCCAAACTCATTTTCAAAGTAGTTCCCCATTTATATACTCCCACCAGAGTTGTATTTGCTCTGTCTTTGCCAGCCCTTGGTATTGCTATCTTTGAAATTTTAGCCATCATAGTTCGTGTTGTGTCTCACTTTGGTTTTAAAAAAATTTTTATTTTGGGTGACTGATGTTTTCATGGACTTAATGGCTATTCATATATCTTTTTCTTTTGCCTGTTTAAAGAAATTGGGTTGCTTTTCTGACTGAGCTGTAAGAATTAGAATTCTTTCTGCATTCTGAATAAAAATCCTTTGTTTAGGTATATGTATTATGAATATTTTCTCCCAGTCTGTGGCTTGCCTTTTAATTTTCTTGATGACCTTATAAAAACAGGTTTTTAAAAAATTTCTTTTTATTTAAATTCAATTAATTAATATATAATGTATTGTTGGTTTCAGAGCTAGAGGTCAATGATTCATCAGTCTTACATAATACCCACTGCTCATTACAACACATACCCTCCCCAGTGTCCATCACCCAGTTATCCCATTCCCCCATCCCCCTCCCCTTACTCATAATTTCATATATGAGTAAGAGCATATATTGACATATCAGTATATGTGATTGATGTATTTTGCTTAGCATAATACCCTCTTGTAAATGGCAGTTTACATTTTTTTAAAAGATTTTATTTATTTATTTTATTTATTTATTTGACAGAGATCACAGATCATTTTTTTTTTAAAGATTTTATTTATTTATTTGACAGACAGAGATCACAAGTAGGCAGAGAGGCAGGCAGAGAGACAGGGGAAGCAGGCTCCCTGGTGAGCAGAGAGCCTGATGTGGGGCTCGATCCCACGACCCTGAGATCATGACCTGAGCTGAAGGCAGAGGCTTAAACCACTGAGCCACCCAGGCGCCCAGACTTCATTTTTTGATGGCTGAGTAGTATTCCATTATATACATATATGTATATAATGGAATACTATGAATGGATAAAGAAGATGTGATATATATATACACACAGATATATATCACACATATATATACACACATATATATATATCACATCTTCTTTATCCATTCATCTGTTGATAGGCATCTGGGCTCTTTTCATAGTTTGGCTATTATGGACATTGCTGCTATAAATATTGGGGTACAGATGTCCCAGAAGTTGTTTTTTTTTCCCCATGTAAGTCACATTTGTCATTTTCTCTTTTTATGGTTAGTGCTTTTCATGACCTAAGAAATCTTTGCCTTTTTCAAGGTCATGAAGATTTTTCTCTTATGTTTTCTGCTAGAAGTTTTATAGTTTAAATTTTACTTTTGTTTCTGTTAAGTATTTTGATTTAATTTGGGGGCATGGTATGAGTAAAGGGATTGGAGTTCCTTTTTTTCCATGTAGTTACCAGTTGTTTTCACATCAGTGGTTGAAAAGACTGTTCTATCCACATTGAATTATGTTGCTGCCAAAAGCTTTATTTTGAATTTAACTTCAAAAAGTAACCTAGATTTTTATGTTCTTATAGTAGGTGTTTTAGACACTGACTTTCTAGGATGTCATTTTAAAAAGTGTGGCGTTTTGTTTTTGGTCTCAGAAGTTATTTACATTTTAGAAACGTAAGAGTGATGGGGTGGGAGCTCCAGAAACCCACTGTGTCAACGGTACCCTAATAGGCCCAATTAGAGATGAATATAAAATAGATGACTCTGTGTGTGTGTGTGTGTACATGTGTTTGTGTGTGTGTGAGAAAAATTAAGCTAAAGCCCTTCTGGAACATCCAGGAAAGTCCATCAGTAATGTTGCAGAATTGGTACAGTCTTAAGTAATCACTTTTAGAGCTTAGTAACTTCTGTTGTTAATTTTTCTTATGTGTAAGTTTAAAAAATAACCAGAGTATAGGTAAGACTTTCTATATCTTTTTGTTTTCTTGTCTTCGAAGACTGCCATTTAAGTGACCATTGAGTAACTTGTTTCTTCTTGTGAAACAAAAATGCTTTGTGTCTATTTAAAACCCTTTCAAGCATCAGAAATGGGTGAGATGGTATGGGGTCAGGGTGCAGTGGTTTCTGAAATCTCACATGAGCTTTTCCCTCCCTTCACCTCTGTTCCCTTGGAGTGAAAAAGGTGCTCTCAGTAGCTACTGAGAATATTCCTTCTTGCTGACATGTTTTTTACTTTGTGCTTGTCCTGTCCAATTATATCTGTTCTAAAGCTCTCTCCCTTTTATCCCTTTTCCTTTGAGTACATCACTACTCCTTTCTCTCCTTCTTAAGTAGCAGTAATAGTAGTAATAATGGTAGCAGTAGCTAACAGTGTTTTAGACACTATTCTTTTTTTTTTAAATGATTTTATTAATTTATTTGACAGAGAGAGATAGCAAGAGAGGGAACACAAGCAGGGGGAGTGGGAGAGGGAGAAACAGGCTCCCCACAGAGCAGGGAGCCCTATTCAGGGCTCAATCCCAGGACCGTGGGATCATGGCCCGGAGTCAAAGCCAGACACTTAACGACTGAGCCACCCAGGTACCCCTAGACATATTTACTGACTGACTTGGTCTTCACAAAAACCCTGGGAGGGAGCTGCTGTTCTTTTAATATAGATTTTATAGATGAGGAAGCTGAGGTGGAGAGATGTTAAGCCTAGGGTTCTACCACTGGGCTTTGGTCCAGACTTCCTAGCTCTGAAGCACATGCTTTCAACCACTATGTTATATGGCTGCTCAGGAAAAACACAAAAGGAAGCAACCATTCCCTTCCTTCACCCCTGTTTCTGGACTTAAAAAAGAGTCATGTTTTATAGCCTAGTTGACATATTATTTTGGTTAATATTTCATAAAATTTTCATCCTTTACAATGCATATTACAGTTTGTATTTCTATCTCTGGCAGTGAAGTTTCTAACAAAAAGCATATGTGCTTAAAACAAAGTAGCTTTATTTCTAAAGCTATTACTTTACAAACCACAGTCCCATGTGTCTGGTAGAAAGCACAGGCCTTCCTAGCATGTGGTGGTTCTTCTGGGAAAGCATCTTAGAAGAGGTGAGTCTTGGCCCTCTTCTGTATAAGAATGTGTGTAAATGGCTGGGGTTTGGTATGTGGAGATGGGTGGTTAAAAGACCCATGATTTTGATGAGGTGAAAGTTTAAGAAAGGATAGAGGTTGTAAAATGTTGCTCAAGAGAATTCATACCTAGAGAAAGTTTCCAGGGTCAGAGAAGAAGAGCTGAGAGAGAGGTCATGACTCTGGGGAGAAATGAATGGCTTCTCGAGGCCGTTAGGCTTCTGTCTCCATCCACCCCCCACCCTCACATTTTCCCTTTCCTTTTGATTTCCCTTTGATTTCACAGTCCTCTTCGTTTTCCTCACCTTGTCACAGAAAGAAGGACTCTTGTCTGTCAGGTTGGCCAAGACAGTTTAGAGACATTTTGATACGTTATCTTAAGGAAAAAAAAGGTTACATTATCTTAAAGGAAAAAAAAGTCACATTCACTGTAAAGGAAGAAAAGTAAAACCAAAAGTTGAAGAAAAGCTAGAGAAAGTTTTAGAAAGACCCTAAATTTTCCCAGTACAGACTTCTTATGTTAAGGTAAAACCTCTTTACGCTTTTCTTCTTTTGAAGGGCACAGCTGCCCTGAATACTGGCCTTGATTAGTTCCTGGGCCTTGGGCCTCTGTTCTGAGAACTCAAGGAGCTTACACAGGAAAAAGGAAGTTCTCAATCCTCCCTCTCACTCCCCAACAGGCCTATCCCCTGTGGCTGGGCCTGGTGTGTTTCTTTACCTCTGTTCTCTCTAATCCTGCAGGGGCCCTAAATCTGCTTTTTCTGTTCAGTCCCCATGGCAACTTGTCTAAGATTTCATCACCCCTGCTTGGTGGGAAAGACTGAAAGGAGGGTCCTCCTGGTCTCCAGAATCTCTGACTTGTACTCTGCCTGCCTTATCTAAAGCAGACTTATCAGCTAAAGTCAAACTTTGGGTCTTCCTTACCTTGGTTCACTGTTGGTTGTGTGGACTTGGGTAGAGGTTGCCAACTTTCTTAAATTCTGTCTGTGTCGTTATGTCTATTTCCCTCTCTGGGCAGCGAAAGGTTCCTTCTTCATTTTGAAAATCTCTCATTTTGTGATGAGTTCTTACTGAATTTTTAAAATTCATATAAGTGAATCTCATGTAAGTGAAAAGCTTGAAAGTAGGCTAGAATCAAACTTGGCTAGACTTAGGAGCTCTTGTCCTCCTTGTGTTCTCTCCTTCTTGTGTTCACTTTCCTCTCACATTCCACAAGGTGGCAGAATGTCTTTAGCCACTTGGTCCCTGGACTTCCAGACTCCCAGGTTCAAGTCCTGGGAAATGGATGAACGTCTCCTGGGAGCTCCTGCATCAATTTTTTTTTTTTAATTTTTTATTTTTTATAAACATATATTTTTATCCCCAGGGGTACAGGTCTGTGAGGTTTACACACTTCACAGCACTCACCGAAGCACATACCCTCCCCAATGTCCATAACCCCACCCCCCTTCTCCCAACCCCCCTCCCCCCAGCAACCCTCAGTTTGTTTTGTGAGATTAAGAGTCACTTATGGGGCGCCTGGGTGGCTCAGTGGGTTAAGCCGCTGCCTTCAGCTCAGGTCATGATCTCAGGGTCCTGGGATCGAGTCCCGCATCGGGCTCTCTGCGCGGCGGGGAGCCTGTTTCCTCCTCTCTCTCTCTCTCTCTCTGCCTGCCTCTCTGCCTACTTGTGATCTCTCTCTGTCAAATAAATAAATAAAATCTTAAAAAAAAAAAAAGAGTCACTTATGGTTTGTCTCCCTCCCAATCCCATCTTGTTTCATTTATTCTTCTCCTACCCTCTTAAGCCCCCATGTTGTATCACCACTTCCTCATATCAGGGAGATCATATGATAGTTGTCTTTCTCCGCTTGACTTATTTCGCTAAGCATGATACACTCTAGTTCCATCCACGTTGTCGCAATGGCAAGATTTCATTTCTTTCGATGGCTGCATAGTATTCCATTGTGTATATATACCACATCTTCTTTATCCATTCATCTGTTGATGGACATCTAGGTTCTTTCCATAGTTTGGCTATTGTGGACATTGCTGCTATAAACATTCGGGTGCATGTGCCCCTTCGGATCACTACATTTGTATCTTTAGGGTAAATACCCAGTAGTGCAATTGCTGGGTCATAGGGTAGTTCTATTTTCAACATTTTGAGGAACCTCCATGCTGTTTTCCAGAGTGGTTGCACCAGCTTTCCTGCATCAATTTTGTAATCCATTCTTTCCTTCTCTTTCTCTTGCTCTTTTCTAATAAACAATTTTATTTTTTGAAGAGGTAATATATTTTAGTGGTTCAAAAATGTAAAAGTATTTTAAGAATGTGGAGGGAAAAGACTTTCTTTTATCTCATCCTTTTTACTAGTGCGAAGCTCCTCATTTTGTCTTTTTTTAATGCTTTTTCTCCTGAGTTTTGTACTGCCTGATAATAGAATCTCATTTAGTGCTTTCTTTTCACTTATATTTGACTAGTATATCTGTCTAGTCAAGTTCTTTTTTCAGCTATCCTTTTATTTTTAATCTTTCTGAATTATTTTCTTTTAAGTTTTACTCCTGTTTGTACCACAGAGGTTTTTTTTCCCCTCTGTAATCCAATCTGAAGTCACCTCTCTTTTAATAAGTAAGTTTACCCCATTTACATTTGTTGTTTGGGCAGATATATATGATGTTAGTTTGTCCATGTCATTTTATTTTCTGGTTTTATTTCTTGTGAAGAATCTTTATGTGGCCTTTTCCCTTGCTGTTTTTGTGGCTAGGTATTCTGATATTTGTCAGGTAATGGTTGTCTTCATAATTTCACTTTCACATAATGCTCTTAGTCTTCCTATAGTTCCTTACTATACACGGTGATAAAATTATACTAATTTTAACATAGAGACATTGTAACTCTATTACATGGCCCGTTTTATTCATTCTGGATCTCTATTGGATTCTATCCTCAGAGGAGAGAATTAATCACTCAGCCAGGAAGTTTAGAACTCAATCAGTATTTTTATTATCAGTAAGAATGCTGTCAGAAGAGGCTTTGTGAGTTTTCCTGTAGCAGATTGTCAGCCTTTTACAAGGCTCTTTTTGTCTATAAAAATTATAGTTTCTAAAGTTAGCATAGATCATAAAATTGGTAAGCTGACATTTGTTTGGTCACAGTTGAATGTTAGATCAAGATCTTTGTAGGTGGTCTGTTACTCAACACCAGAGAGTCATCAGTTTTGTGTTCAAGTTGACATTAAAAGATATTATTGGGTCTGAAGTTCCTTTATTTTAGTGTGGGTTTCATACTTGTTGAGAGTTTTCTCATCATTTAATTTTTTCAAAATAATATATTTGGCAACAGAAAGGCATGTTACATATAAAAAGGTTTTTTAAAAAAATTAGAAGATCTAATTTTAAACAGTCCAGCTTCACTTACCCCTTGTAATGACTGAGACTGCTTTCTTGACCATTGTCCTCCTGTCCAGCAGAGAAGAGTAGTCACCACCCTGAGCCCAGGGTGGGGCACAGCCTTTGTTCAGCTCCCTCTCCATTCAGGAGGCTTCAGCCCAGGCCACAGTCTCTGTAGAAGGGGAAGGCGTTTTTATGATTTTTTATTTTTATTTTTTTTATTTAAAGATTTTTATTTATTTGTCAGAGAGAGAGATAGTGAGAGAGGGAACACAAGCAGGGGAATGGGAGAGGGAGAAGCAGGCTGTCTGCTGAGCAGGGTGCGTGATGTGAGGCTCAATCCCAGGACCTGGGATCATGACCTGAGTGGAAGGCAGACGCTTAACTGACTGAGCCACCCAGGTGCCCCAGTATAATTTTTTAGACTCAGGTTATTTACACGACCATAGTAGACTTCCTTGATTTTTTGGGGTTCACCTCTAACAGCACAGCTGAAACATAGACTACTGTTAGAGATTTCCATTTTCTCTTTGTTCTCTTGTCCTGCAGTGACTGTCGTATCATTCCTGTCGACTATGTTTTTAGTTTCTCCTTAAATCATTCTGAAAACCCCATTGAAAATGAAAATACCCCTTCTCCCCAAGTTTCTGTGAATTCAGATTTAACACATTTGGTGTGTGGGATCTATGCTCTTCCCGTGTGTAGCCGGTGACTCTGATGCAGGTCTTCCATGACATTTGTTCAAGGAAATCGAGATTGACAGTTCTGTGCTTAGTGAAGAAGTTTTACTAAAATCTAGTTTGACAAAAGTCTGGTTGGATATTACTCATTATGTAGACAGTGTTTCAAGTAGACATTTGTTTCAAAAATAGTGATTTAATTTACCATAACTTTCTTCAATTAAGAAATCTGGAAAAACACAGATTTTATAGCTCCAACCAGTTTGTGGAAAAAATGTTTGCATGAAGATGTTCAATACACAGATTGCGGAACGAGGAGTTTTAACACTCTTGTAATGCTTCGGTGAAAGCCTCAAGGATAACTGACAAGTCCATTTTTATCAAATTTAATGGGTTTCTAAATCCTTATCTGCTTATCAAACAAAACATTAATTAGAACAGTAATTGAGTAACCAGCTGCCTCTTGTGTTCACTCTAAGAATTTGTACAAAATTGCTGTGGAGCTCATGTAAGGTCATTCACTGCTTTTTGAGTTGCTAAATAATAACTTTGCTACAGGCTTCTAAAAATCCAGGTATTAAGGGAGTCTACAGAAAGATAAAAATTGATAAGAGATTTACAGTAGTTAGTCTGATACTCTGTCTCTGGTGGATTAAGGTGAAAAAAATCCTTCTTCAGCACTGCAGATGGGAGAAAATCCTCCCTCTTAGATTTCTTCCTGAATCAGCTTATGCTTGCCTAGTCTTGTAGCAGAACAGAAAAAGCCTTTGGAGCTAGGTATGCTGGCACAGATTTTCTGGGGAAACAAAACAAAACAAAACACTACGAAATCAGGCTTATAACTTTATTTAAGCCACACAGTACATCATGACAGGTATGATATATCCCAGGAATGCAAGGATGATTTATTCAGCATCAGAAAATGTGATAATACAAACCGAGGCTTGCCCAGGGTAGGGGGTTAGGGAGAGGGTGGTTGGGCTATTGACACTGGGGAGGGTATGTGTTATGGTGAGTGCTGTGAAGTGTTTAGTAAACTTGATGATTCACAGACCTGTACCCCTGGGGCTAATAATACATTATATGTTAATAAAAAATAAAAAAAGAAAGAAAGAAAATATGAATAATATATTAAGATATTGAGATATAAGCCATGAGATTATTTTAACACACGTAGAAAGAACATTAGATTAAGCTTTAATAATCCTTTATGACTAAAGCCTTTTCTCCCCTCAAACTGGGAAACTTACCAAACCTTAGGCCAATAAGTCATTTATTCCAAAACCTATAACAAGCCTCATACCTAAGAGGGAAACTTTAGAAGCTTCCCTATTATTGTCAGTAAGAAGACAGAGGATGCCTATTAGCATTACCTTTGTTGCGTATAGCCTGAATTCTTAGCCAGTAGTGTAATGAGATAAGAAAAAGAAAAGAAAAATAGATTGTAAGGGAGAGGTAAAATGTCTTTTTTTCCCCCCAGGTGATATTAACACATACATAGACAATACAGCACAAGAAATTAAATTAGCCATACAGTTGCTGCATATAAAAATCAATGGGTTCTGTACACCATGATAACCCTCTAGTAAATATGTTTCCCTTCACAGTAGTATTAATTTGTAATATATCTCAGAGTGAGCACAACCAAAGAATATACAACATGGAGAAAATTAAATAATATTATTGAAAAGACATAGAAAGATTGTACTATCTTTAACAATAGGGTATCTTGATTTATTAAGATATTTTTCTCTAAATTAATTCATTGTTTATCCAGTCAAAATCCTGATAATATTAGGGTGGTTTTTTTAAAGATTTTATTTATTTGACAGAGAGAGAGAGACAGAGAGGGAACACAAGTGGAGTGGGAGAGGGAGAAGCAGACTCCCCACTGAGCAGTGCTCAATCCCAGGACCCTGACTTGAGCCAAAGGCAGATGCTTAATGACTGAGCCACCCAGGTTCCCCATAGTATTGGGTTTTCATTAATTTGACAAGACGAACCCAAAATTTATAAAGAAATCCAAAGGCCCATGATGAGCTAAGACAGTCTTGAAAAGCAAGGTGTAGGGCTCGGACACATATACTGATGCCAAGCCATGGACGTTAAGATACTCTAGTCCGAATACAGAGAGCTGTATGAAAAGGTCAGTGGAACAGGATAAAGAAGCCAGTAACAGTCTCACACATATATAGAAACATGATAGGTATTGGAGGCAGCATTATGAAGTAGTAGAAGAAGATGGAATGGTCTATAAATGGTGCTTTAATCTTTAATTGATAATCGTATGGAAAATCAAACTGTATTTCTGACTTCATACCATCCCCTTTAATTTGAAAAACAAATCTTAAAAATTCACAGAAAATATAAGAAGGAATGGAATACTTAGTAGTACTTGAAAATTAAGAGAGATTTATCTGTCTTCATTTATAAATCTTAGAATACTCAGTGCAAAAGCAAGTTATAGAAGGATAGGTGTAATAGAGTACCACTTAACGTAAAATTTAAGACATGAAATAAAACGACATGTTGTATAAAGGTGCTAAAGTATATTGTGAAGTATAAAAACATATGTGGTAATTACGTACACCAAATTAGAGCTGGTATTTACTTTTTCAGGTGGTAGAGAGATGAATGTGACTGAGGAAGGGTGTATACAGTGTTTTATTATTTATTTAATGTAGTGTTTTACTGTTTTTTTTAGATTAAAGTGTTCTAAGGCAACATGTCATAGATGTTAACATCAGGTGAATATCCAATAATAAAGAAATGGTTGAATAAACTATGGCTTTTACATACTATGAAATATTTTTCAGCCATTAAAAACAATTAGTTGTAGATAGAACACTTTGTGTGGAGTAATTTCCAAGACTTAACTGCTTATGAAGAAGGTAAGATGCAGAAAAATTTGTGTGAGGTCATCCCATTTGTATAAAACAAGGATGAGTATGAGTATGTATATATATGATATGTACTTATGTACGAACATACAAACATGAATAAAAAAAGGATTCATTCTGGGCCGTTAACATGGGTTGGGAGTGAGGTGATAGGGAAAGAGAGGGGGCAGCGGGAATGGGGAGCCAAGCGAAACAGAAAATGAGAGAGAAAACATACTACCCAGCATGGATGATATGGTTTGTTTATGTACTTTACATAATCTCACCACAAACACGCAGGTGCACCCACACCCACACACACCCACACACTCCACGCATGCCATTTTAAAGACATCACAGAACTGCTTTAAATAGAGAATGAGAGTTGACCTATGGGGAATTTACTGCGTTTGAATGGGAACTGTGGTAGAACTGGACTTAGCAAAAAGATGCCATTTCAGAGAAAGATGTATTTTATTGGTAGAGTATTTAAACAAATGATGCAATTACATTAAAATGTTGCTTTTCCATTTTTCTCCCTTTTGTATTTATCAAAGTAATCGGCTGTAATTCCAGTGAGTTCTTGATAATCACAGTGTACTACTTGGTATAAAGTACCAGTGGTAAAGGTTGTAATTACATTTTATGAAAAGGGGCTTTTTGACAGGGAAACTTTAGATCTTTTCTCTCTGTTTTTTCAACTTGGGGGAGAATAAAGGATGACTTTATCTTTTTGGTCAGGCCAAGGCCTAAATATAGAGAATTCAAGATTTGAATAATTATCTTTGAAATTTTCATTGTTTTCTTTCAGTGTGCGGGATGATAGAATTCGAGTAGAAAGGATGGATAACGTGTATTTTGAATACAGCCATGCTTTCCAGGCGGTTACAGAGTTTTATGCAAAAGATGCACTTGACCTCCAAGGTAAATATTTTCTATGTGTTAGCCTTCATGTCCTCGAATTTAACTGAGTTGAGATTTGGATAAAGGTACAAGTTTGACTTTCAATTTAATGAAAACGAGGCAGTTACCAATAAATAACTGGCCCAAGTAGAGGCAAGAGTTCACTTTTCTTGCACTCATCAAAAACACCCCTGCAGCTTTTTTGACATATTCATTGGAGTGTAAGGAGTTACTGGTCAACCCTCCTTTTTGCTTCTCTTAAAAAAATGGCCTGTTACTTTCCTTGGAATTTTGTAGAGTATTTGGATAAATCTCCTGGATAAAGGCTAGTATTTTGTTAGGTGGCTTGCCACAATTTAAATACCAGAACATTAATGACAGAGTAGTAATATGTTAAGTAACCAGTATTTGTTGACTTGGTCTGTGCCCCTCCTTCCTGCTAGTCCAGCTTATTCTGTTAAGGTTCATTTTTATATCTTATACCATGCTGCAAGGCTTTTACCATTAGACGGTAGATGGATCAGTCTCCCCTTGGCTGAGCCACAGACACCAATGTCTTGTTAGCATTTCTCTTGCCATCCCTTTTAATCTCATGGTGTCAAACTGAATTGAGTGCCAGAGAGGCTTACCCATTCTGATACAGTCTGCAATGTCACCAAGGGATTGTTGTCTTATGCTCAGGTAAGGACAAGACTACCATAAGCCACTCTTGACATCACATTCACTTAGGAGTCTGTGAGATAGGAAACCAGCTTGCCTATCTCACTTAGAAGTCTGTGAGATAGGAAACAAGACTACCATAAGCCACTCTTGACATCACATTCACTTAGAAGTCTGTGAGATAAGAAACCAGCTTGCCTTTTTCCTCTTAATAGGAATAGTCCTCCACAGGGTTTTCAGCCCCATAGAACCATTGAGAGCCCATCCCCAAGCCCTGCCCCTTGCCAAGTGACAGTTCAGCTGCAAAGGCAGATAGATATTCTTCAGGGTCTACCCAGACATAGAAGCCTCGTGCCACGCCAACTTCAGACTCCCTGTACACAGAATAGATAAACATTTCTAGAATCAGGTGTTTATAGTGCTTCTTAGTTTAGATGCGATTTACTGGTTTCAGGTCATTCTTACCATGTACAATGTTACGTTATAATACATTGGTACTTCATTTTTATCACGTTTCCTGGGGAATGGAGCTAAAAAGTTAGAATGATTCCCCCCTTCTCAAAAGGGGGAAGAGTTTTGTTAATTCTTTCTTCACACCTTGGTTTTATAAAAAGCCACAATAGAAATTAATGTATGTGGTATTACTGATTTGTAGAGGATATTTTATAATTTTTTCTTTTATTAAAGTAATAAATGACTATTGCAAAAAAAGGTCCAAACATAGTTGTGCATAAAGGAAAAAAAATCCCTCCCCCCAAATCTTTAAGAATTTTTATAGGTACAAATCCACTCGGATAAGTGTGTGTATATATATATATATAATTCTGTATATTTCATATAAATTGGGTTTATTCTTTCAACTAATTTTTATTGACTGCCTATTATGTGAGGCATCATGCATACAATAAAGAATAAAAGAATAAAAAAGAATAAAAGAATAAAAAAGATAAAAATTTCTGTCCTTCTGGAGTTCACATTCTAAGGGGAAGATATATACAATAAAATAAGTTAAGTGTGTTTGAAAGTGGTATTAGGAAGAAAATAAGGCAGGGAAGAGGGAGAATCTTTGAATAGTGTGGTGAAGTAAGGCCTCACTGTGAAAAGGGCTCTTGAGCGGAGATTTGAACAAAGACTGAAGGGTGTAGGGGTCAAGCCATACACACAGTTGAAGGAACAGTGTTTTAGGCAGACACACCAGTAAGTACAACATATCTACATGCCTGATACGCTTAAGAAGTGAAAGGAGCCTGGGTGCTAGAACAAAGTAAGGCAGAGACTCTGAGGAGGTGAGCTAAGAGATACAGGGGAGGTGGAAGCCAGGTTGTAGGGCCATAAGACCCCTGGCAGGACTTGAGCTGCTTCTGTCAGTGAGTTGGGGATGTTGGAGTATTTTGATAAGCAAAGTAGTCTAATGGTCTCGAGTATATTTTGAAAAGGATTCTTTCAGCTGCTCTGTTGAGAATATCCTGTAGTGCACAGGGATGAAGCTGAGAGAGCAGATGGTAAGCAATATTCCTGCTGAGAGATAAGAATGATTGTACAACTTTTTTTCACCCTCACTCAGCAGTATATTATAGATATTTTTCTGTGCCTGTACAGATAGCTCTAAGTCATTGTTATTAGTAGATGCATAGTAATCTGGACTTATCAAAATTTATTGAACTCTTACGCTCCTGATGTTCAGTTAGGTTTTGGATTTTACTATTACAGGAGATGTTTTGGCTCAGTTCCTTGTACATACATCTCTGACATGCATTTGAGAGTATTTCTGGATAAGAGGGGATAGGCTTTTATATTTTGAAGAAATTGCTCTCTTGCTTTCCAGAACATGTTTATTTCACCATCAGAAAAATACCCATTTTCCCATGACTTAGATACCTGTAATCTTCAATGTTATCCCAAAAGGCAATTTTAGGAGGTATTGTCTAAATTATCATTTCAATAACCACAAACTAAACTTCATTTAACTTAAAGTTCGTTTTTCATAATGGTGAGCAATAACTTCACTATATATTCTGTATTTTAGCTTCTCAAACTTTTGCTGGCATCATTAATTTGGAGAAACCTGTGATTTGCTCTTTGGCTGCCATAATAAGATACCTCAAAGAATTTAACTTGGAAAAGGTGCTTTCCAAGCCCAAGTAAGTGATTTCTCAAAAAAAAAAAAAAAAAAAAAGGGGGGGGGTAGAGTTATATTAAAAGCATTTCCTTTAAAAAAAAAATTCTTGTTTTTCTTTTGGCTTGAAGTTCACATGCATTCATTTAGAAATAAGAGCATCTGAGAAATTTGACATTACTACCTTTTCCTTTGATTATTGGCGGATAAAAAGTCATCTTCTGTTTCTACTGTGTGTCAACATTGAACCATAAGTCTGAATATAATATGTCCAGCCTTAGAGTGTAATTCATTCTCTCCATAATTCAGTCTATAAAACCATTTCTTAAATTGAGTTTGGTAAGTACTGTATTCAGATAAGTTCACCTACTATTGATAGAAAATCCTTTTTTTTTTTTTTTTAAAGATTTATTTATTTTAGAGAGAGAGATCACAAGCAGTGGGAAGGGGCAGAGGGAGAAGGAGAGAAAAAATAGCGAATCCTCAAGCAGATTCCTGATGAGTAGGACATGGGGCTCGATTCCAGGACCCTGAGATTATGTCCTGAGCTAAAATCAAGAGTCGGCCACTTAACCTGACTGAGCCACCCAGGTGACCCTATAGAATATTCTATTTGGGAGCAAGAATGAACTGCGTGGTGCTATTGGTGAAAAATATTAATGTAAAAATATTTATAGAAGCCTTAATTCTGTCAATTTGTATTCATATGGCTATTTAATATACAAAATACTAGAGTAGAGTTAATTGACAAGTAGTATTAAATGGATTAAGAAGTGGTATTAGAAAGCAGTCATAAGGGGCGCCTGGGTGGCTCAGTGGGTTAAGCCACTGCCTTCGGCTCAGGTCATGATCTCAGGGTCCTGGGATCGAGCCCCGCATCGGGCTCTCTGCTCAGCAGGGAGCCTGCTTCCTCCTCTCTCTCTGTCTGACTCTCTGCCTGCTTGTGATCTCTCTGTCAAATAAATAAAATCTTTAAAAAAAAAAAAGAAAGCAGTCATAAAACTTCACTGCCTTTCTTATTCCTGGTTTCAGTTCTTATTTCATAGACCATAAATTTGGGGATGAGGAAGATAGCTACTACCATGGCTTTTTTTTTTTTTTTAAAGATTTTATTTATTTGACAGAGAAAAATCACAAGTAGATGGAGAGGCAGGCAGAGAGAGAGAGAGAGAGAGGGGGAAGCAGGCTCCCTGCTGAGCAGAGAGCCCAATGTGGGACTCGATCCCAGGACTCTGAGATCATGACCTGAGCCGAAGGCAGCGGCTTAACCCACTGAGCCACCCAGGCACCCCCTACCATGGCTTTTTAAAAGAGTGATTAACTTTATGGAGTTCAGAGATTTAAAACTCACAGTTGCCATTCTAGGAAGATGTTAGTTTAAAAACCAGTGGAATAATAAAAGGTAGTGGGAAAATTTTGCCTTTCTGTATTTCACCTTCAGCCCCTTGGTTTTGGCTCTGAAGAATTAACCTTTATCATTTTGATTTTTGATAAGTAAGCTGCTTCCTGTTCTGTAGAGGAGAGTGGACAGATAGGCACTATCTCACTAAAATGGTTGAATATGAATTGGGGTACAAAGAGGTGGTACTGGAATGGAGTTGTTGGGGGCGGTGCAAGAAAGGCACGTCCCTTGGGAATCTTTTGTAATGTCTTCTTTAGTGTGCCTAGTATTTAGGATAGAACAGAATATAAGTTATCTGGAAGCAGTTTTGTCCTGTTTAAAATTAGTCTAAATGTCTATCATCGGGAGAGTGGACTTACTGTGGTATATTCATGCAGTCTAAGGTTAAACAGCAATCAAAATAAATGGACTGGAGTTACATGTATCAATATTTTAAAAATTATGTTACATTATAGTGAGCCAGAAATCAAATAACTGAAGAACACACAGTACTCACCATTATATGAAGTTAGAAACGTGTAAAAAAGTCACTATTTAAGTAGTGGTTAGGAACATTGCTTAAGTATACATGCCTATATAGGAAAGATATGATGTGATGTTTTATTTTTTTATCCTGGGTACTATATTAGTCTATATATATTTTAGTATGACTGAAATGTTTTATTAAAAAGAGTATCAGCTGGTATTATACTTCATTGAGTTGCACTTCAGGCTCCAATAATAGGATACTTTTTGCAGAAATTGATCCATATGATTGACTGTGTTGGATCCCCATAGGAAAGGATGGCAAACTACCTACTGTTTGACTTCTTCATGATAAGGAGCCCCTCTGAATGAGATGGAATTGGTGACTAATAGCTTGCCCATTAAGACTTGTCTCTGTTCACCAAGGAATGAAGTATTAATTTTGGAAGGCAGCTATGCTCAC
Organism: Mustela erminea; assembly: GCF_009829155.1. Taxonomy (NCBI): domain Eukaryota; kingdom Metazoa; phylum Chordata; class Mammalia; order Carnivora; family Mustelidae; genus Mustela; species Mustela erminea. The sequence continues at coordinate 59,082,776 of NC_045616.1, read as the reverse complement.
CACTATACCACCAACGCTGAAGTATTAATTTTGGAGTAGAAAAACTTTGTAAAAAAAATCAGGCCCTGATATATATAGAAATAGATGAATTTGGGTCTGAAAAAATTATTGTATCCTTATATTCAAAGTAAAAATAATACTGAATAGAAAAACATGTTTTTTATACTGAAATTAAACCAGTTTACTTTTACATTATCTAACTTGATAAATTACATGAAGCTGAACTCTTCTCATTTTGTATTTGGTGGTGGTGGTGGGCAGTAGTCAGGGAACTGAATCTGTTGATGACTTAGTATGTGTCTAATCAGCTGGTCGGGTGATCCCGTTTTCATTGCCATAGAACCAAAGACAAAGATGGAGATCCATAGTAAAGGTGCTCAAATGGTATAAATTTCTATCATCCAGGAACAGATGCTGGATTTTGTCAAATGCTTTTTCTGCATCAATTGAGAGGACCATGTGGTTCTTCTCTCTTCTCATATTAATTTGTTCTATCACATTGATTGATTTGCGAATGTTGAACCATCCTTGTAGCCCAGGAATGAATCCCATCTGGTCATGGTGGATAATCTTTTTAATGTGCTGTTGAATCCTGTTTGTTAGGATCTTGTTGAGAATCTTAGCATCCATATTCATCAGTGATAATTGGTCTGAAATTCTCCTTTTTGGGAAGGGTCTTTGCCTGGTTTGGGGATCAGGGTAATGCTGGCTTCATAGAAAGAGTCTGGAAGTTTTCCTTCTGCTTCAATTTTTTGAAACAGCTTCAGGAGAATAGGTGTTATTTCTTCTTTGAAAATTTGGTAGAATTCCCCAGGGCTCTTGTTTTTTGGGAGGTTTTTGATCACTGCTTCAATCTCATTATTAGATATCGGTCTATTCAGATTGTCAATTTCTTCCTGGTTCAATTTTGGGTTTATAGTTTTCCAGGAATGCATCCATTTCATCTAGGTTGCTTAGCTTATTGACATATGACTGTTGATAATAACTTTTGATGATTGTTTCTACTTCCTTGCTATTAGTTGTGATCTCTCCCTTTTCATTCATAATTTTATGAATTTGGGCTTTCTCTCTTTTCTTTTGGATTAGTGTGGCCAATGGTTTATCAGTCTTATTGATTCTTCCAAAAAACCAGCTTCTAGTTTCATTGATACGTTCTCCTGTATCTCTGGTTTCTACCTCATTGATCTCAGCTCTAATCTTGATTATTTCCCTTCTTATGTGTGGAGTTGGTTTGATTTGTTGTTGATTCTCCAGTTCTTTAAGGTGTAGAGACAGCTGATGTGTTCTGGATTTTTCAATTTTTTTGAGGGAGGCATGGATGGCTATGTATTTCCCCCTTAGGACTGCTTTTGCTGTATCCCATAGGTTTTGGACTGAAGTGTCTTCATTCTCATTGGTTCCTGATTAAAATGCTTCAACATATAGGGATAGAGGGAACATTCCTGAACTTCATAAAATCTATCTATGAAAGACCCACAGCAAATATCATCCTCAATGGGAAAAAGCTTGCAGCCTTCCCATTGAGATCAGGAACACGACAAGGATGCCCACTCTTGTTCAACATAGTATTAGAAGTCCTAGCAACAGCAATCAGACAACAAAGAGAAATAAAAGGTATCCAAATTGGCAATGAAGAAGTCAAACTCTCTCTCTTCACAGATGACAAAAGAGAAATAAAAGGTATCCAAATTGGCAATGAAGAAGTCAAACTCTCTCTCTTCACAGATGACATGATTATTTATATGGAAAACCCAAAAGACTCCGCCCCCTAACTACTAGAACTCATACAGCAATTCAGTAACGTGGCAGGATACAAAGTCAATGTACAGAAATTAGTGGCTTTCCTATACACTAATAATGAAAATACAGAAAGGGAAATTAGAGAATCAGTTCCATTTACTATAGCACCAAGAACCATAAGATACCTGGGAATAAACCTAAGCAAAGAGGTAAAGGATCTGTACTCAAGGAACTACAGACCACTCATGAAAGAAATTGAAGAAGACACAAAAAGATGGAAGACCATTCCATGCTCTTGGATCGGAAGAATAAACATTGTTCAAATGTCTATACTGCCTAGAGCAATCTATACTTTTAATGCCATTCCAATCAAAATTCCACTGGTATTCTTCAAAGAGCTGGAGCAAATAATTCAAAAATGTGTATGGAATCAGAAGAGACCCCGAATCGCTAAGGAAATGTTGAAAAACAAAAATAAAACTGGGGGCATCACGTTACCTGATTTCAAGCTTTACTACAAAGCTGTGATCACCAAGACAGCATGGTACGGGCATAAAAACAGACACATAGACCAGTGGAACAGAGTGGAGAGCCCAGATATGGACCCCCAACTCTATGGGCAAATAATCTTCAACAAAACAGGAAAAAATATACAGTGGAAAAAAGACAGTCTCTTCAATAAATGGTGCTGGGGAAACTGGACAGCTATAGGTAGAAGAATGAAACTCAACCATTCTCTTACACCGTACACAAAGATAAACTCAAAATGGATAAAAGACCTCAACGTGAGACAGGAATTCATCAGAATCCTAGAGGAGAACATAGGCAGTAATCTCTTCGGTATCAGACACAGCAACTTCTTTCAAGATATGTCTCCAAAGGCAAAGGAAACAAAAGTGAAAATAAACTTTTGGGACTTCATCAAAATCAAAAGCTTCTGCACAGCAAAGAAAATAGTCAAGAAAACAAAGAGGCAACCCACAGAATGGGAGAAGATATTTGCAAATGACAGTACAGACAAAAGGTTGATATCCAGGATCTATAAAGAACTCCTCAAACTCAACACACACAAAACAGATAATCATATCAAAAAATGGGCAGAAGATATGAACAGACGCTTCTCCAATGAAGACATACAAATGGCTATCAGACACATGAAAAAATGTTCATCATCACTAGCCATCAGGGAGATTCAAATTAAAACCACATTGAGATATCACTTTACACCAGTTAGAATGGCCAAAATTAGCAAGACAGGAAACAACATGTGTTGGAGGGGATGTGGAGAAAGGGGAACCCTCTTATACTGTTGGTGGGAATGCAAGTTGGTACAGCCACTTTGGAGAACAGTGTGGAGATTTCTCAAGAAATTAAAAATACAGCTTCCCTATGACCCTGCCATTGCACTACTGGGTATTTACCCCAAAGATACAGATGTAGTGAAAAGAAGGGCCATCTGTACCCCAATGTTTATAGCAACAATGGCCACAGTCGCCAAACTATGGAAAGAACCAAGATGCCCTTCAACGCACATGGGTAAGGAAGATGTGGTCCATATACACTATGGAGTATTATGCCTCCATCAGAAAGGATAAATTCCCAACTTTTGTAGCAACATGGACAGGACTGGAAGAGATTATGCTGAGTGAAATAAGTCAAGCAGAGAGAGTCAATTATCATATGGTTTCACTTATTTGTGGAGCATAACAAATAGCATGGAGGACAAGGGGAGTTAGAGAGGAGAAGGGAGTTGGGGGAAATTGGAAGGGGAGGTGAACCATGAGAGACTATGGACTCTGGAAAACAATCTGAGGGGTGTGAAGTGGCGGGGGGTGAGAGATTGGGGGAACCAGGTGGTGGGTATTAGAGAGGGCACGGATTGCATGGAGCACTGGGTGTGGTGGAAAAATAATGAATACTGTTATGCTGAAAATAAAAAAAAATAAAATAAAATGCTGTTAAAATAAAACTGAATTAAAAAAAAATTTCTATCACCCAGCATGTATCAAACACCAAGGAGGAGTCAGTAAATACAGGATTAATGGAAGAAAAGGAGAGAAGGAAGAAATTCTTTTATTCTGTGAGCGTGGACTTGAATGGAAATTGTCAAAATGTCCTTGGGAGCCAAGATTAATGAATAAAGGTGGTGATCAGACTGGTAAAATTTTTTGCTTAAAATGTGAGTGATGATTTTATACGGATGGGATGTGATTTGACTTTGAAGATAATTCCAAAAGAGTAATTCCACAGTTACATTTTGGAAAAAGAATGTTGCTGCTCTGAGTGGTAACTTTGGAAAGTAAGAATGTTCTCGTATACTTAGAATTCAGTTATATTACCTTAAAAGTTCAGCAGCATAAGGTATAGTTAGATTTACTTTAAGAGCTGTTAATGGGGAAAAATTGAGTTGCGTCGTATGGCAAATGCTTTCACAAAAACTGTTGTACATTTCATAAAAAGTCTTGATATGCATTTACTTAACGGTGTTTGTGCCTTTATGGTAGAATTTCAGGTTATTTGAGAAAATATGTATGTTAGGTATTCTTAAAAATGGGTTAAGTGAGGTTTTATTAGTTAGGCCTAGATTTTGAGGTTCCAAGTTTGTCTTGAGAGTTTAAGTACGTTTGTTCCAGAGCAAAATAGTATAATAGAATAAATAGGATGTGAGGGATATTAGTCATCATGAAAGAATTAGCCTGACTCCCAAATTTATGAAGTTTTAAAGGAATTGGTGTTTTTGTTAGTGTTGAAAATGAGCACTTTTGTCATTTCAGAGGACTTTTTAAGATTGGTGTGGTCAGAACTTCACATAGGTTTTGGAAATTTAGGAAAGAATGACAAAATCTACCCAAGATGAACTGCAAGAGCTTTTTCTTAGAGAACTTATTAGAATGATAACGTAGGATGTGTACTTTTATTAGTGAAAGTGAATTTTGTAATTATTTTAATGACCTCTAATGGGTAGAGACCAGAGATGCAGCTGAATATCCTAAAATTCACAGAATATCCCTTTACAAAAAATAATTATTTAGCCCCAAATTCAGTGGTCCAAAATCACATAAAGACACGACAAGAGAAGAAACTACAGACTAATGTGAATATGGACATAAGAATCCTCAAAAAATACAAGCAAATGGAGTCCAACAATATAAATCATGATGTATAATCATGATTTGGGGATTTATTCTAGGACCATAGGTTTGTTTTAATGAATTTTAAGTATTTAGTGTAATATACTGAGAGATTAAAAACTACAGGAGCATCTCAACAGACAGTCAAAGCTCCCTTTCGTGATGAAAACATCCAACAAACTAGAGCTAGAAAGGAATGTCCTTATTCTAATAATGGCCATCAGTGAAAATCTCAGACGCTAACATCATACTTAACGGGGGAAAGAATGATTGTTTCTCCTCTAAAAACAGGAACAAGAAGAAGCAGCGTTTCCCCACTTCTGTTGTATATTGTCCTAGAAAGTCTATTCAGGGTAATTAGGCAAGAAAATGAAGTGAAAGGCATCCATATTGTAAAGGAAGAAGTAAAATTTTGCTATTGCAGTTAACATGAAATTATGTGTAGAAAATCCTAAAGAATCCAGGAAAAATGATTAAAGCGTATAAAATGAGTTTATGAGGTTGCAAGACATGAGATAAATATACCAAAATGAAAATTGACTGTGTATCTGTAACCTTGCAATGAAGAATCCAAAGATGAAAATAAGAAAATAATTTCATTTACAGTAGCATCAAAAAGAATAAAGTACTTAATGCAATTTAATAAAACAAATACAAAACCTGTATTCTGAAAGTCATAGAACACTGTTGAAAGAAAATAAAAGAAGACCTGAATAAGTGGAAAGGCATCCTAGGTTTGTGGATCAGCAGACTTGATTTTACTTAGATGGCAATATTCCCCAAATTGATCTACAGATTCAGTGTAATTGTACCAAAACCCTAGCTAGTTTTTTTTTTTTTTTTTAGAAACCGACATACTGATCCTAAAATTTTATGAAAATTCAAGGGCCAAAAAATAGCTGTAATAACTTTGAAAAAGAATAACAAAATCAGAAGATTCACATTTCTGTTTGAAAACTTGTTGCAAGGCAACAGTAGCCAAGGTAGTGTGGCACTGCCATAAAGACAGACATACAGATCAGTGAAATACAATTGAGAGTCCAGAAGTAAAGTATACACATATTGTCAATTGATTTCCAGCAAGGGTGTTAAAGCATTCAGTGGAGGAAAGAATAGTTTTTTGTTTTTTGTTTTTCCCCAATAAAAGGCCCTGTGTGATCCCTGGTTATTGTTTGACCTAGTGTTTTCTTGAGGTTCTTTCCCTGACCTCAAGGGTAACTGGTTATCTATGCAAAAGAGTGAGTTTTGTATTACCTTGCCTCATGCTATAATAAAAAATAACTCAAAGTGGACCAAAGACTTATATGTAAGAGCTGAAACTATTAAGCTCTTAGAAGAAAACATAGGTGTAAAAATTTTCATGACCTTGGATTAGGCAATAGTCTCTTAGCTGTGATGCCAAAAGCATAAGTAGCAAAAGAAAAAATAGAAAATATTGGACTTCACAATAAGAAACTTGCTCTTCAAAGCCCACTGTCAAGAGAATGAAAGAACCCACTGAATGGGAGAAAAACTTTGTATAGAGACCTATGTCCACTCTTATAGTTCTTCATATATTAAGACAGATATTAAAAAAAGACAGATAACCCAATTAAAAATGGGCAAAGAATCTGAATAGGCATTTCTCCAAAGAACATGTACAAATGACCACTAAGCACATGAAAAAATGCTTAGCGTCATTAGGCATCAGATAAATTCAAATCAAAGCCACAGTGAGATACTACTTCATATCCACTAGAATAGCGATAATAATAATTTAAAAAACCATACAGGAGTTGGTCTGAATGTGGGCAAATTAGAACCCTCATATGTGGGAAGGTAAAATGGTTATAACCACCTTGGAAAACACTGTGGTACTTCCTCACAGTGTTTAACTTGGACTTACCATATAATGCAGCTATTTTACTCCTGGATATGTCCTCAACACAGATGAAAACATATGTCCACACAAAAATTTATATGTGACTGTTAATAGCAGTATGGTTCACAGTAGCCAAAAAGTGGAAACAATCCACATGTTCATCCATTGATGAATAGATCTATAAAATACAGAATATGCATAAAATGGAATATAATTCAACCATAAAAAGGAATGAAATATTGGCCGATGCTACAACATGAATGAACCTTGAAAATATTAAGTAAGTTAAAGAAGACATCACGAAAGACCACACACATAACTGTATGATTCCACTTATATCACAGTATACTTATATCCACAGTAGGCAAATCCGTGAGAAAGAGAAAGCCAATCAATTGTTTCTAAGAGCAGTTTCGACTGGAGGGAAGTGGAGAGTGACTTTGAATGGGTAGAGAGGTTTTGGGGTGGGTAATGCAAATACCTGAAATTACATAATGCAGATGATTGCACAATCTTGTTAATATACTAAAAACCATTAAATTGCATACTCCAAATAAATGGTGTGTTATGCAAATTATAACTTAATGTAGTAGATATACATATATACTCATACATATTTAAATGTTATTAGTATCAAGATTGGGAAATCCTTGTCTCTATTTTACTCCTGCTTCTAAAGCAAGTTCCTCATGTATTTCGAGACATTTCCACTCTAGTTGGTCAGAGGGCCAACTATTTTTTTTTTTAAAGATTTTATTTATTTATTTGACAGAGAGAGATCACAAGTAGGCAGAGAGGCAGGCAGAGAGAGAGGAGGAAGCAGGCTCCCTGCTGAGGAGCCCGATGTGGGACTCGATCCCAGGACCCTGAGATCATGACCCGAGCCGAAGGCAGCGGCTTAACCCACTGAGCCACCCAGGCACCCCAGAGGGCCAACTATTTTAAGCCCTGTACAAACCCTCGGATAAATCCTGATGGATTGACCTAGTGTTTTCTTGGGTTCTTTCCCTGACCTGTGGAGGTTCCCCACACCTTTAAGGATCAATACCTACCTGGCCAAAGCCTTGAGGGGATCCTTCCACAGATTTTTGGAGCTCTTTTGTGTGCAGCTCTGTCATGTCTGGCTTTCTCCACAAATTCTAGTTTCCTTGGTCTCTCCAAAGAATCAGTCATAATTTACCTCACTTGTTTTTCTTCTCTCAGGGATTACAGTTCTGTGCTATCTGATGTCTAATACCTGCCCAATTTTTAAAAAAATATAAGTTTGTCTAGTTTTCTAATTGTTCATGGTTAAAGGACAGTTCTCATGCATTTAATCTTTTATGAATGAAAGCAGAAGTCAGGTACCATAACTGAACCTCACATATAAACCACAGAAGATGTGTGAGGTTACAGCAGCTAACCAGAACAATGCCTGTGTTCTAAAGCTTCCAGAAAATTAATTTCACTTAAAATTAAAAACAAAAAACCAAATTCAAATCTTATACAAAATTATTATAAGAAAAAACACAATAAGGAGTCAGATAATGTCCTTACAGAAAATGAATGTGTGCTGGAAAGATGCCCACAGATGAAATGAAAACTATAACCTACTACTTCAGAATGAGCTCAAAGACATTAAGAAAATGATACCAGGGGTGAAAGAACAAATGAGAATGAGAAATAGGAAAGCTTTGAAATGAGATGGTTGGATTGAAGAATGAACTGTGTATTCAAGAATAAGATCAGTTTAGGAGTGAAGAGTAAACTGGAAGGAATACTAAAGTGAATAAACATAGCACATATACTTGAAGAGAACTAGAATTTGAAAAGAGAGATGTGCAAAAAAATAATGATTAACATAGCCTGATGAGACAGCCATCTTTAGAAAGAACTACTTGCAAGCTTGACCCTTTTAACTGGCATCTGAGAAAGTTTTTAGTATTTTCTGATAAGAATGGCTCATTCTCCCCAAACTTCACGAACATGGTTTATGCTAACTACTTGCTGGAGCTGGAATTTTCGCACATGTAGAGGAGAAGATGCCCGGGTGACTAGTTTCCAGTGTAAACCCTAAGTGCTGAGTCTCTAATGTGCTTCTCTGGTGGACATTCCACACGTGTCATCACAACTCACAGCCTGGGAAATTGAGCACACCCTGTGTGACTCCACCAGGAGAGGACTCTTGGAAGCTTGGAAGTCCTCCAGGCTTTGCCTTCTGTATCTTTTTCCTTTTCTGCTTTTGCTTTGTAGTCTTTCACTGTAATAAATCATAGCTGTAAGTACAGCTATACTCCGAGTCCTGTGTATCCTCCTGGAGAATCGCTGGAGACTCAATATATATCTTTCTTATTATTTTCCTCTCTAATAAGCTTCTTGACAGCTTTTAGGAATGTAAAGATGGTCATTTTGTTGCGTTACAAATCAATTAGAAGTGAATCTATAATAAAACAAGTTTTGTGGTAGGTAATTTGTAACTCATAAGTTAAATTAGCCCTGAAAAGATTCGACAAACGGTGAATGTCTGAATTCTGAAAATTGTACATAGAGAACTATTTTCTACTATAGATTTCATATGTAACATTATAGTTTTGTGTGTTTTTTGGTCCTTTTCAATTTTCAAATTATTTTTAAATAGTGTCTTTGTAAAGGGTTGGTCTTTTGGGTAAAATCTGTACCTTTAACTGCCTGTGTCTAAATCAGAAAGATTGGTTTTCATTTTTTTAAAAAAATGATATAGAATCTTAAATTTTACTGGCAAGTTTTCAGCAATGACATTTTCCTCCCATTACAAAACTTGAGGGGGGCAAAAAAGAATCGTTTGTACTTTTCTTGTCTGAAATATTAATGAGGTATTTTCCCACGTTACTTGTAGGATTTTCATCCAGGTTCACACAGCATGAATTCTAGCCAGGCATTGTTTATGAGGTTCATTTCAAAGCATGTAAAATTTGGCTTTTTCCAGAAGGATAAATAATTTAGAATTGCTTGAGTATTTCGGATCACTGATCATATACTGTTGAATTCCTAAGGATGCTGGCAGATAAAACTCTGAGTTCCAAAAAACACATAATTCCTAATGGAAATTAGTCACTGACAGAAGGAAATTTCTTGTGTATTTGTGAAGAAGAGTCAAAACTCCAGAATACATTATCAACCAAGCATAGGGGAAATCCAAAAGCATATTTAGTTCTTGGGGCACTTGGGTGACTCCGTCAGTTAAGCATCTACCTTTGACTCAGGTCATGAACTCAGGGTTCTGGGATGGAGCGCTGAATTGGGCCCCCTGCTCAGTGTAGAGACTACTTCTCCCTCTCCCTCTGCTGTTCCCCCTGCTTGTGCTCTCTTATTTTCTCTCTGTGTCAAAGTAATAAGTAATATCTTTTTTTAAAAACATATTTAGTTCTTGTGTTGCTTGATAATTATTGTTCCGTAGGAATCATTCCAATTTGATATTGCCCAGTGGTTGATCTCTTTTATTAAAATCAATGCAGATGTCAGTTTTCAATAAACTGTGCTTCTCACTGTGTCTACTTTGAGACCTAGGGGACTTGTTCAGTAAGGGAAGGAACTAAAACAAAAAATTACATGCACAACTTACTAATGCTGCTAATTAATAAAGGAACCTGTACTTTTTCCTTCAAAGGTCTAGTTTTGTTAGCTAACTTAAGACCATTTGGTTGTTCAGTTTATTGGTTTTTTTTTGATATTGTGGATATTTACGAATTGTATCCAGTAAAAGTATAGGTGAGGGCTCTAAGATTGCTCCCCCAGTGGTCTTTACTAGGTTGTGTGTTAGTCCAAACCAAATTCTGCCACACATACACTTCTTAGCAAACAGACACAAAAGCAGTCCTGTTAAGTCTTCTGTAAGCTCCATGAAATCCCAGATCTTTCTTTTTTAGGGTTCTGACAGCACCTTGCTTCTGAGGTTCATTTGAGGCATAGTAGAAGCACTTTTAGTTGGAGTTAGGTGACAAAACTCTGAACTAATTGGTGGATCAAGGATGCTTTCAGAAACCTAGACCTAAAACCCCATTCTTCAGTGCGTGGACTGTTGGGTTTACTAAGTTCTTGTGAGGGTGAAGCCAACTGAACAGTATTTCTGGATAGTCCACAGATCTTAAATGCCATTTATTTATGTTACAGCTCTGCTGTTCATGGGAGATGAAGACAGCTGAGATGTTTTTAGAAAAGGCTGTGGATTATGGGTTCTTGATTAGTCTTTATCTCATACCAAATGAGCATCCCTGTACAGTGTATAGTTGATGAATGTACTCCTCTGTTAATCATTGCTAGGGTGTAGATTCAGCCTAACTGTCAGGAACAGGGGAGGACTTCTGCCTCACTGCTTGGGAACTGGCTGGATATCAGCTCGAGTCCAGGCTCTCAACTCTTCCATTTTGGATCTTTAACCATAAAGGTCACTTGTCAGCTACACAGCAAATCACTGCCTAATTGTTCCTTCCTGAAAATAACATTTTACATTTTATTCTTGTCCCTGGGTGTTTTATGGAGATCTCTGGGTTTTAGGACTCAAAGGAAACCAGCCAATCAGCCCTAACTGGCTTCCCTGTAGGAAGATGGCAGACATTTGTTGAGTGTGCGTGTGCTGCTGGGCTCAGCAAGAGTTGCAAAATGGATGACATAAATAACTCTTGCCTTCAAGGGACTTAGATCTGTTAATGAGGATAGCAGAAGAACATTAAATGGCTCTAATCCAAAGCAAATTAAGTTAATTGCCCTAAGAAGGAGTGAAAGGTAGATACACACACCTGCTGTCAGTCAGTGTTGGAGTTGCCTCCCTCTAAAAATCGTTAACAAGTTATCAATGGAAACGACATCAAATCTATCAGAGAAATCATGCTGCTAAAGGACAGTTCTTACTTGGCAATATTCCTAATATGCAACAAGGTATTTTTTTTTTCCAGGGTTCTGGAGCTTCAGCTGGGGGAGTCATCTAGAAGTGAAGGCATCTCTCAGTCAGCACTGGCTCTGATTTTAGACTCTGGACTCCTGGATGTAGTTTTGTTTCCATAACTGGCTTGGGAACGTGGATTATATTTAGATCTTATCACAGCCGTGTGAGAAGTATAGTAGTTTATAATGCAAACATCCATGCTTTTCTTCCAAATAGTTTAGTGACTTGCCGTTATTTTTCTTGCCTTTAAAAATAAGCTATAAAATCTGTAAGTGCTGTTGATAGAAACATAAAGGAAATTGGATTACTGTATCAGTAATGCACTGATTAATGTACTTCTTAACATGAAAGATTGCTAAGGACAGAATTGGAATTGTGTGTACACTTATTAATCATTGCAACTCAATACTCAAGTCTGAAATTTACTGAACTTTAATCTCATTTAGGATAGTTTTAGGGACAGAGAGACAATTCTTTGAGCTTAAGAAAATATTTTTGCTACTTTTTTAGTTGAATACTCCACTAAAACCGTAGCTCCAATAATATGTGTTGTTAATTATAGAGTAAATACCATTTGTTGTATATATCAGAATGTTGATTAAAAGCTGTTAGAGGGTTTATCAAGATGATCTCATGCTGAAGAATAAGGAGGATGTTTTAAAATATCTTGATATATTTTTCTAGCTAATTGCATAGCTTTCCCAGAAGATACCACCACATGCTATGCTGATAATAAAAGACTGTGTTTGGTTCTATTCTTGGTAATGCAAAAAAGAGATACTGGTACCATTTACTTCCTTTTGCTTGTTTATGGTGTGAGACAACTATCTTTTAGCATCAGTCTGTTTAATGGCACCATCATCAATGGAATACAGTATCCCAATGAATACTTGTTTTGCTCCTTTTGGTTTGATTATCCATCAGATAACTCATTTTTGTCATAATGGTACTGGAATATTTAGTTTTAGTTTTTAACATTCCTTTATGTACTTATATCATGGCTAAATTGGTTTTAAAACTTTCTTTATGTACTTACGGCTCACATTTCATTCTTTTACAGGAATTTTAAACAGTTGTCGGGTGAAATGGAATTTATGACAATTAATGGAACAACATTAAGGAACCTTGAAATCCTACAGAATCAGGTCAGATAAACATAAAGGCTAATTGATTCAACATGGTTTTGAAAAAAAATTTGAAATAAGGTGGCAGTCTGTTCTTAAGAGTGAAGGTGAGAACAGGAATATTATCTTTAGCTGATGACTCTGCCCATTATCTGTTTATTAATTGATAACTGCAGAACCCATTTTTTTTGAGAATGAAGTACATGAAATACTTCTCTGGGGGTTACTTTGGAAACTATAGAGCTGTCCTTCTTAATTATTGAAGTGACATTCCCATCCTGATAATTTCTGTAACAAATATTTGTTTGGAAAGGCATCATCTTTCAAAATTAATATAAAGCGGATTTTTTGTCTGTTTTGTTATTTTCTTTTTAATATTTTATTTATGTATTTGACAGAGATCACAAGGAGACAGAGAGGCAGGCAGAGAGAGAGAGAGGAGGAAGCAGGCTCCCTGCTGAGCAGAGAGCCCAATGCGGGACTCGATCCCAGGACCCTGGGAAGGGGTCGAAGGCAGACGCTTTTGCCCACTGAGCCACCCAGGCACTCCTTGTTATATTTTTTCTACATACCTTTAACTTTTCACTGAAATGTCTTTAGTCTTATTATCCAACATATAAAACAAGTTACTGTGATACTCAATTAGATTTTAAGATGCATAAATTTAATTTCACAAACTTCCATCATTATTTATTTGCCCTTTATTGATGAATTAGGAAGATAATGGAGACATTAAATTGATTGCTTTCATTTATTAAATTATCATTTAGAGAGAAGATTTTATATAATGTTCATAACACAAAGCCATAGAAATAAAAAGCAGTTCCAAATCATTTGAGTAAGTAGTTGAAAAGCTGAACCATCTGAGTTAAATGGTTTAAATCTCTTCAGAAATATTTATTACTGTTGTAAATTAAAGTAAATGCTGAATTTATTTTCCTAACTCCTAGATTTATATATTACTAACTGCTTTCTCTCATTTAGTTTCTCCCTCTCCCAGGCTATCCTTGTATACTAGAGTCAACTCTACTTTAATTCCGTAACATTTTGATCTTGTTGTTACATTATCAGGAAATTGAGAATTTTCCCCACAGATCTTTCTCATCAACTCTGTATACATTGCCCAATAGGAAAAGAGTAGTAGAATGAAAAGGACATTTCTTGGATGAAGAAGAGCAAGTAGTCAGACCCTGAAGACACAGGTCCTGGCATTCCTAGCTAGCTTAATTCTGCCACTTCTTTCCTATTCAAATCCTATTGCTGTGGAGTCAGCTCTGAAAATAAATTCCTAAGGCAAACATACCCTTAAAAGCTCTTTCATTGTCAGGACTTGGGCCATTATAGAAACAGAAGCTAAGAATTCACATCTTTGGCTTGTCTTTGCACTTGAACTGAACTGGCCTCTGTTACCATGAAGCAGTGGAAGGGGTAATGAGGGTGGGACTGGGTATCAGGGAGAGCAATGAAATAACTGTTTCCCTCCCACCTCCCACCCCTCCCTCTCTTGTCTGAGCCTGGTTCTTCAGTGATGCAGGAGCTAATTGGAAAATTATTTCCACCCACTGTCCTCTTCTTCGGACCCTTTGCTGTACATAGGCCAGTGGGGCTCTTGACTCTGAAGAAATGGTGCTGTTGTTGATATGGACTGCCCTCATCAGTCAGCTCATCCTCAGGGGAGCCTTCTGTGACCTGTGGCTTCTGTGTGTGCTCTGCTTTAAACTGCTAAGGCCTGGCAGCTTTTGTCTTGCCTTAGTTAATTTCTGCCAAGTGACATCTTGTGTTAATTATGTGTCATTTCTCCCACACTTGGATATAAGTACCATAAGGGAGGGACCATGTCTGAATATACCTTTACATCTGAGTACATTGGAGTATTCTGGAAGTACCTGCTTGATGACTTGAAGGAAAACAAAAAAGTTAAAAAAAGAAAAAAACTTAGGTGAAAGCAATTTTATGTTCCAAATAAGATTTAAACCTATTAATTGACTTTTTGTCATACAGTGAAACCTTGGTTAAAATTACCTACCATCTCTAGTTAAAGTTTTTTTAGTCATTCAACTTGGAAGTAGCAGAGCATAGATCGATAATTTTTTACTGAGGATTTAATAAAGCAGACTAAAATAAAATCTTTCCAGGGTGAATTCCTATAGTGCAGTTCAGTTTTAGTTCCATCTCTGGTACCTTTTACTTGTTCATTGTTTTCATGGGAACATCAGCCCTTAGAACTCAGAGGCCGGGAAGGATACTGAATTGCCAAAGGAAATTAAATTATCTTCACTGTATTTCCCAAGGCAGAAAAGTCTGTACTTTTAAAATGCTTAGGACAAACATATATTTTAAAAGATTTCTGAATATTCTTAGTTAACCCAAAGCACACATAAAACTGTCCCTTTTCTATGCAAATATCAATACTTTATATCGTGTATGTGTGTTCATGTGCACATGGCATTCATCAAACATTAAATGAACACCTTTTATGAGTCATATGTTAATGATAGGCGTCAGTAACATTTAAAATTGGGATACATAGACTAATTAAGGCACGTGAGCAACTAGCAGTTTTGGTACAAATGCAATGTCCAGTTAATAAAACTTTTCTTCTGGTTTTTCTTAGACTGACATGAAAACCAAAGGAAGTTTACTTTGGGTCTTAGACCATACTAAAACTTCATTTGGGAGACGGAAGTTAAAGAAATGGGTGACCCAGCCACTCCTTAAACTAAGGTAAAGGAAATTGTTTTTTGTGTGTTTAATCTGAAATTATATGAAGTGGTGAAATTAAATATGTTAGCCTCTTTAAAATCAAGGTTACCATAGTTAAAAGAACAGAATTTTACGGCACCTGGCTGGCTGATTCAGAGGAGTGGGGACTCTTGACCTCGGGGTCATGAGTTCGAGCTCCATGTTGGGTGTAGAGATTACTAAAAATAAATAAAGGGAAAAAGAGGAATTTTAAATTGGAGATTTTATTTTGTATCTGGCAATACACTATCTAGTATTGTGAGGTTGTTTCCTTTGTCCCCAGGAGTGAGTCGGCTTGCAGATGGGAAGATATGGGGTGTGTCCAGGGAAAGTGAGTTATCAGTCAATTTGGGTCATCCGCAGCATAAGAGAGTAGGGAGGAGAGGGTTCAAGAGCTGGGCCACTTTCTTTCGTGTAGGGCTTTGAAGGCTAGCCTGAATTGGTAGCCAGGCAAAGTTAATCCAAGGAATCTGAGCATGGGAGTGCTAGGATCAGAGCTGAGCTTGTATGTGGGATGGAACAAAGTGGTGAGGGGGAGCAAGTTAGTAAGTTCATGAAGAGGTTGAGGGACCTGAGCTAAAGCCAGAATAGTAGGGATCCGAAGGAGGGGTCAGGTATGAGACATTTGGGAAGGTAGATGAGTAAACTAGGAGCACCTAGTTTTGCTGAATCTAAAATGCAGCTTTTTCCGGGCTTGTCTGCTCCTCGCAGTCCTTGGGACTGATGTGGACCCAAGGGCGCTTCGCAGACGCTGATGCCTGTGTCTAAACCCTTAGCGAGTGTGATTTAATCTGTCTCCAGTGTGGGCTGGGAATTGGAGTTTTTCAGTGCTCCCCAGATGTTTCTGATACACAGATAAATTTGGAGACTCTGACCTGTCCCTTAATTGAAGCCCTATGAATGTTTACTGAATGAATGAAGGCCATTATATTGCATTCTTACTCTTGTACCACTCTTTAATACTCAAAACTGGCTTCTGAGATAGGTCCTTGAGATGAGTAAACAGATTCAGAGCTTCAGTAACTTGCTTAATGCTTCACAGCTGGTGGAGTCCAGGTTTAAAAACAGCATTGACTCCAGAGCCAAGCAGGCACTTAACCATTCTGAACCACTTCCTAAAGAGCTAGACCAGAGAGCGTGGTGTGCTGTTAGAACTGCTGTGTGTCCGCTCTGTCAGCTGAGTGAGTCAGCCCACTAAGTCCTTGCGTCCTGTGTCCCGTCCTGTGTGCCTGCCTCCCCATGCCATGTTCTCATCTTTGAAATGGTGAACTGCCTCCTCACAGGGTTGCCCTCAGGGTTAAGATGAGACAGGAACCCTAACTACCACTTTTGAGCTCTTTTTTACATGGCAAGCACTGTACTGGGGGCCTTGTATACATTGTAGCTTTTAAAATACACAAGATCCTCCCTTTTGGCTGCATATTACACTGAGCCACGTGAATAGTCGTCTTCAGCAAAGGACAGCACATATTGTTGGTGCTAGTAAGAAGCTTAAGACACTCTTGTGATGATGATCATTTCCAGACACTGCAGGATTTTAGCGGGTCACTCCAGTTTTTCTATCTTGACCGTAAAGACCTTCAAAAAGGGGAAACTGACTGGGTAAAGAAGACATTCTGGAAATGGAAGTACATTTGACCTTTGAACAACCCAGGTCTGAGCTGTGCAAGTCCACTTGTATGCGGATTTTTTCTGATACAGAATAGTATCGTGAATGTTTTTCCTTGTGATTTGCATAACCCTTTCTTTCCTGTAGCTTACTTTGTTATGATATGTTATATATGTATATAATACATAAAATACGTGTTCATTGGCTATGTTATCAGGCTTCTGATCAGCAATAATTAGTATTAGTATTAGTAATTAAGTTTTGGGGGAGTTAAAAGTTATACTCAAATTTTTGAATGTGGTCTGGGGAACGGCGCCCCTAATACCCACAATGTTCAAGGGTCAACTGTGTCTCCTTGGTTCACTACTGAAAGAATGCCTTGGGGAGTAAAAGCAGACAAGATGGCTCTCTGTAGAAAGCGTGGAAAGACGTCTACCTAAGCAACTATAGCACCTCTTATATTCTTATTTGCTTGGTTAAAATATTCAGCAGAAACAGAGTCAGTAGCAGACTTTTTAATGTAAATTAAAATTTTTATTTCTACTGTTAAATTTGTTTTCTCTAACTAGGATTAATTTGAGATAGATTCAGTAGATAGACCATATTGTATGCTTTGTAGGAGCTGAATCATGTAACATTTGGGATCATACTTTCCCAGGAAGGCTGAAAGAAAATATGCCATGTATCATTTACATATAGTGTTATATTAGTTTCACATGTACAATGTCATGACTCAGCAATTCTATACATTACTCAGTGCCCATCAAGATAAGGGTACTCTTTATCCCCCTTACAAACTATTTTACCTATCTTCCCACCTACCTCCCCTCTAGCAACTACCAGTTTGTTGTCTATATTTAAGAGTTTGTTTTTTTTATAAATAGGTCATGTGTTGTGACCTATGCTTTTTATCAGTTCTCCAAGTTTAGGGAAGATTTTTCACTGTAGTTCTCTGTTTTCCTCTTATAAATGAATGTCCACATTGGCAAGTAATTCGTCCTAAGACCTTTTAAAATTAAATTATATTGAATTCATTTGTTGAGGTTCTGCCTCTGAATTCCTTCTGCTGCTTTGAGTTGATATGATCTTGTCAATTTAATATATAAATACCATACATAGTTTTTTGGTTTTGTCTAAAAGCCTTATAATACAAATTCTCTTTGTTAATACTGGAAGAAATGGGAAAAAGAAAACTTTGGGTAGTATGGGATGAGTCTCTAAAATATTGTTTCAGGCAAAATATTAATTTCCAAGGAAGATTTGTTCATCTTGGAAGAAAGATTCAAGTGTTGGTGGTCTACTCTGTGTTTTAAAATAGTAAACAAAAATAAGTTGTGGCTTTACTTTGTGGGTACCTCTTCTGCCTGCATCTTAAATATGGACGTTCCCCCCAGGGCTCTCTCCTGGGACTTCTTCTCACTTTCTGCGCTACTTAGGATCCCACCTGGGGTCATGGTTTCTGTAGATCCTGTGCTGATGACTTGGTCACATTATCTGCAGCAGCTCTATGTTCACATCTATTGGGACATCTCTGCCTCAGAAAATACTCCATTTGAATGCTGAATGAAACAGATTGGAAACAAAGCATGTCCTTTAGTGAGACAGTGACTTCTTGGAAGTGAAGATGTGTGTGTGTATGTGTGTGTGTGTGTGTGCCTGTCCGTCCCCCACATGTGCATGTATATGTGTACGCATATACAGAGCAGGGTATCATTAACCACAGGGCAGAATCTGAGAAGTCAGTCCCTTCCCTTCTAGCGGATGGATTATTTGGTTCAATAGTGAAAACACTGGATTTCTGGCAAGAGGTAGTATTATATGATCTTGCCTTTTCGTAAAATCACTTTTTATGAAAGGAAGGCAGATGAAAGCCTTTTTCATGAAAGGTTTTTTTGTTTATTGAGGGAACTCACTATTTCCAAGCCTCTGGTCTTACCCTTCTCTGTTTCTGTCTGCACTACCAGTTGATTACTTTAAAGAAAATGTCTATCTGATTATCTTGTTCCCTACAGTTTGCAGTTCTCACAACACGCTGAGGTGTCATTTATTTCTGGACCTTTGTACGGTCTGTTTCTTTTGTCTAAAGTGGAAACTTGTACTCTTCTCTGTTTCCATTCTCGTGTGCTGCCTGCTTCTTCACAGTTTTCTTGGCTATCTTCTCATCCTCTGCGTATCCTTTTAATGTGGGTGTTTCAAAGAACTAAACCTTAGGAGCCAAGCTTTCCTCCTTCCCTAAACCTCCCCTCACTGCCTCTCCTCTTCTCACTGTCTCCTGCCCCTACCCCTATGAACATACCCGTTCCTGTGACTGTAAGTACTAAATGTCAGTGACTCCCAGATTTGCATCTCTAGTCTTTACTCTCTCCTGTTCCCCAGGCTTATCAGTTTAGGTTCATAAACACATACTGTATGTGTTTATGTAATAGGTGTATCACAGACATCTCAAGCTTCCTGTTCCTCCTTCTGGTCTTCCCATTCCAGGAACCAGCACTTCACCGAACAAGTTGCTTAGACCAGAAACCTGGAAGTTATCCTGGACATTTCCTATTTGACAATCATGTCCAATCTAATACTAAGTCCTGTTGCCTTTAGCTCTAGGATATATCCAGAGTCCGTGTGTGTCTTGCCATCTCCACCACCATCACCCCACCCTGATCTAAACTACATTAGTCCTCACTTGGACAGGTGCAGTATCCTCCTAACTCATTTCTTTTTCAAGATAAAGACTCTCATCCTTTCCCTTCCCTTAAACTCTCCATTAGGCTTCTACTTCACGTAAAGTTAAAATTCTCTCTCATGACTCTTCTGTCTTACTCTCCCCTGCATTCATGCATTCATCGTCTTCTGGTCACTCTGGCCTTTCTTTGGTTCCTGAGCAACCCAGAGCTTTTTCTCATCTTGTGGTCTTTGCATTTGGTGGCTCTCTACCTAGAGTGTTCTTTATCTCTTCAGTCTTCATGTGCTGACTCCTCTTTTCAGTCTCACCTTTAAAGTATCATTCTTCAGAGAGATTTTCTCTGATTGCCTAATCTTAGTTAAGTTCCTTGTATCATTCTTCATTAGCATATAGGAGTTATCTTTTTGTTTTGTTTTGTTTTGTTTGTTTTTGTTTGATACTTATCTCCCACTAAATTGTATTTCATTTGTAGCATTCAATAAATATTTATTTTTTAAAAGATTTTATTTATTTATTTGATAGAGAGAGAAGGAACATAAGCAGGGGGAGTGGGAGAGGGAGAAACAGGCTTCCTGCTGACCAGGGAGCCTGATGTGGGGCTCGATCCCAGGACCCCGGGATCATGACCTGAGCCGAAGGCAGATGCTTAATGACTGAGCCATCCAGGCACCCCTCAATAAATATTTATTGAATGGATTGTTAAAATAATGAGTCATTCAGGACCTGACTCAGCTGTCTCCTTTGAGAAGTTGTTCTTTTTCTCCTTTTTTCCTCATAGAAAATTAACTCACCTCAATTTTGTTCAGCCCCTTATCCTTTCATCACTAATCCACACAGAATGAATTGGGGGCTTCTAGTGCTTTGAATATAATAGATGATCAAGAAATTAAGAGTAAATCAATCCATTTGACAATCTTAGGGTTCTAAGTGGGCTTTGAAAATAAAGGCACTCCTCTGTCAGAGTTTATTTTTCTAAGAAAAACCCATTGTTTTAGTGGAACAGTTGCTTGGTCAGGAATGAAAACATTAACACTTAACAGTGGCAGAAATTGTTTGGCTGTGTCTTGCATTCTCATCAACTCTTAGTGGAATTAGTAGTAAATAGAAGTTCCTTGGCATAAGTCACATGACTTAGTTAACTAAAGCCAGGTTGAGTGATGGGATGGGGCCATCTTGCCACCTTAGCCATAGCTGGTTTTAAGTATTGTGTAGAAGTTTATTTATTGTTTATTGAGGTAAGAATGCCTTGGGGCATTCTCACAACTCTGAACACATCTGAACTGGAATGTTTTTGCTTAGAAATATTTGAAATTAGAAATTGAATTCAATTAGAAATTAAAATCAGAAAAATTATAAATACACTGTGATTTTCCTATGACTCTTTAAGGCCATGCCTATATAATTTAAATTCCGTAATGGGCAGATTAGATAGTGTATTAGTTTGCTGGGAGTAAAAAAAGTATCACAAACTGGATAGCTTAAACAACACACATTTGTCTCACAGCTCTTTCTGAGTTCTCAGAGGGAGAAGCTGTTCTGTGCCTTGCTCCTAGCTTTTGGTGGTTTGCTGGCAGTCTTTGGTATCACTTGGCTGCTAGATGCTTCTCTCTTCTGTCTGCTTTCACATTCACATGGTGTTCTTCCTGTGTGCATATCTATTCACATGACAGTCTTTCAGTAAGGTTGTAATCATATTGGATTGGGGGCCTCCCCTATTCCAGTATGACCTTGTCTTAACTAATTACATCTACAATTGCCCTGATTCCAACTAAGGTCAAATTCTGAGACACAGGGGTTTAGGACTTCACCATGTATTTTTTGTTCATACAATTCAACCCATAACAGGTATGCTCAGTAATTTCATCTTTTTTTCCTTTTTGGCGCAAACAGATTGAATATATTCATCTCTTGGGTGGAAACAAGTATTTTGATTATCATTTAAATGTGTTACACATTTATTCAACATCTGAAGTGATGTTGTAAAGAACCCTGAATTTTTTAAGTTGCAAACATTCTGTAATTTTGTGCCTGAAGTACAGTACTCTGAAAGATCATCATTGGTCTTATTTTTGAAAAGCACTCTGGTCTGTATCTGTTCAGGTGAAGGTATTTATACAAAATGTTAGGCTCATTTTAGGGATCAGAAAGAGACATTTGTATGTGGGAAAGAAAGAGTAAGGAAAATCTTTAGGTAGAAAGGAGCAGAGGTCCAGATCTAAAGGTCGAGGAGAGAAAAGTAGCTGTGGTGGGAAGGGAGAGGGCTGAGGGCTTCGAGGTAAGATGTGTTACTCTCTAAGTGGGCTGTGTGTGGGAGTGGACAGAAAATGGCAGCACAGAAAACTGATGTCCATGTTGCATTTTTTGATTCTGTGATATGTCTATTAATTCTTCCAACTATCCTCAAAGATAGTTATTATTTCATTTTTTAGGTGTGGAATATTGAGACCAGGTTATTTATCCAAGATAATCCAGCTAGCACATAGGGCCCATCTAGAAGCATACTTAGGGAGTTATTAGGACTTGACCTCTAGTTTTTGTTGTTTTGTTTTGTTTTGACACAGAGAGAGCACAAGTAGGCAGAGCAGCAGGCAGAGGGAGAGGGAGAAGCAGCCTCTCCACTGAGCAGGGAGCCCGATGTAGGGCTCTATCCCAGGACCCCAGGGTCATGACCTGAGCCAAAGGCAGCCACTTAACCATCTGAGCCACCCAAGTGCCCCCATTGACCTCTGGTTCTGCTTCCCCCATCCAGGTGTCACTTTGTACAAGTTATGAATTTTGCTACACCCTCTATTTCTTTACCTGTAAAATGGGAGCTCTGATACCTAGTTCACAGGGTTGTTGTGAGGACCAAATGAGACAGTATATAGAAAAAGTTGCTCTGGTTCCTAGCATCACTTATGTGGTTCAGGAAAATAGCTGTGGTCTTTATAATTGATTATAATTTGTCATCAAAAAACTGGAAGCAGGGGCACCTGGGCACCCACCTCAGTGGGTTAAAACTCTGCCTTCAGCTCAGGTCATGATCTCGGGGTCCTGGGATCGAGCCCCACGTCGGGCTTTCTGCTCGGCGGGGAGCCTGCTTCCTCCTCTCTCTCTGCCTGCCTCTCTGCCTACTTGTGATCTCTGTCTGTCAAATAAATAAATACAAATCTTTAAAAACAAAACAAAACTGGAAGCAACCTAGTTATTAATAGGGGAGTAGAAAAATAAATCATTATCTAGTCTTACATTAGGATATGCTAACAGCAGTTAAAATAAAGACAGGGGTCAGTGACCCAGCTGGAGGCTTTCTGTGTTAACTGGGTGGAGGCTGGGGGCCACTGTTAGGTGCCCGCCTCTGTCTGGTCAGGTCTCCTGAGGCTAGTCCATACTTGTGTTATATATTTCGCCTGTAGCTGCAGTCAGGACTATGAGGAGAATTTGCAAGGAACGCTGGTGAGTAGGTAGTGTCTTTGTCAGTCCCCTCTCAGAATGATGCATCCTTTAGCAAATGAGCTCTGTCATTTTGTGTGGTTGGGCTTGGATCACAACCTTTTTCATTTATTTAATGCTCTAAGCCTGACTCCGTTCTGGGACCTTAGGAAACCCAGCCTCATGTTCTGACTGACTCAGAACATGTTAACACTGAAGGTCATGCATTGGTTAGAGAAACTGTCTTCTCAACAGCAAAAACAAAAACAAAAACAACAAACCACCACGCAGTTTTATAGCTCTAATAGTGGAAATGGATTTCTTCTTTATCTTCTTTGCATAAACAGTCCAAGGTCTTGCCATATTGAGGATGAGCTGGAACTCCTCAAAAAGGCATTTAGGAACTCCACAGGCTATTCAGTCTTAAACATGTGATTTCTGAGGTCAGCCTGGGCATTGACATCCAGCCAGAGGAAACGGACAGAGCATGGAGGACATATTTTTGGCTTACCAGATCTTGTAGTGGCAAATATCATTTTTGCTTACATGTCCTTGACTAGAACTCATTCTGATGGTCTCACTTAACTGCAGGGGAGGTTGACAAATGTTTGTCAAGGAAGAAGAAGACATATGTAATGAATACCTAGCAGTCTATTGCCAGAGATGGGCTATTTTTCCTTTAACTTTGTATTGTTGTTTCAACTGTGTTGTACTTTTTTTCTTTTTTTTTTTTACACAGTTAAATGATGAACTTATTTAAATTTCTGAATAGGCAACACCTTTACATAGTTACAGAGCTTAAAAATGGAAAAAGAGAGGTGCCTGGGTAGCTCAGCTGGTAAGCATCTGGCTTTGGCTTAGGTCATGATCCCAGTGTCCTGGAATTGTGATCCCAGTGTCTGGTGTCCTAGGTTCATGATCCCAACATTCTAGGACTGAGCCTTGCTTCGGGGATCCCTGCTGAGTGGGGAATCTGCTTCTCCCTCTGCCCGTCCCCCAGCTCGTGTTCTCTCCCCCCCTCTCAAAGAAATAAAACAATCTTAAAAAAAGCAAGAAGATATATATTGAAATGTTTGTCTCTCATCCCTGACCCACATCTGCTTAGTTCCTATTAGATAATCATGGTTATTATTTTCTTGTGTATCTTTCCAGAGACTTTCTGTTTTACTTTTTTATTTTTACTTTTTAAGATTTTATATATTTATTTGGCAGAGAGAGACACAGCCAGAGGAGGAACACAAGCAAGAGGATTGGGAGAGGGAGAAGCACGCTTCCTACTGGGCAGAGAGCCCTATGCAGGCCTCAGTCCCAGAACCTGGGATCATGACCTGAGCCGAAGGCAGCTGCTTAATGACTGAGCCACCCAGGCACCCCAAAACTTACAGTGTTAAAAAATAAACAATAAATAGGAATATATAGTCCTCCATTCCTTTTTACATGGATGGGGCATAATATACACAATACTCTTTGCTTGTTTCCCTTAATAGTATAAGATAGTTACATTAAATTTTGTATTACTATCTCAGTGACAAGGCATTCCTGCTGTCAAGGAGTTTCTAATCTAATTTGGTCCAGGTATAATCTAGTGAGCAGGAGATGCAGATAGGGAAAGCTTTCGTACCTAAGATAAAATTCTTACCCGTTACATGCTGTATAGCTCAGTAGCACAATTAGAGCAAATGAAGAATACTTTTAAAATTCAAATTAATTTTTAGAAAACTTTAAATAGTATTAAGCATATTAAAGTAGAATTAAGCATGCTAAGGTTATTCTTGGTATTTAAATCACATAAATCATTGAAATTAGCAAAACTGAAAATTGTTGGTGTTAGGAAATAGATCCCTGACTATTGATTACATTTTTGTGTAATTTTTCTAAAGCACTAAGTACATTCTAGTGATAGTTCATTTTCTTGAATAATTAAATGACTTTTATTTTGGTAAACTCATATGTTTGGAGTATTAATGATTTATTTCTAATTCATAACTCTGGCCTAAATAACAGAGTAATAAAATGTTATGTATTTCTTCCCTGTACCATTTAATTTGTATTAACAGAACTAAATACCATTTTAAACTCTCCAGAACTTGTTGCCCTGAACTACATCAGGAGGCCCTCTTTATTCTTTGTGGTTTGCCATGTGCCATGAACCTGCCAACACAGTGTTCACCTTTGGTGACTGTGGTTTTCCTCAGCCCAGTGAGACACAGTCCTGCTCACAGATAGGAATGAAGAGCGGTAGGTGGTGCATAGCTGAGAACCAAGATTGGTTGGTGTTGCCCCTGCCTCTCGCTGCATGAATGTATGAGCAGAAACTGATGCTGCCAAGAAAAAAGTGACCCCAAGCACCCCTTACCCAAGCGTCTGCCCTGACTTAGTGCCTATGGGGGAGCCAGTGTCTCTTGGCTTAGATACAGGAGTCTGCTGCTGGCCTCTGCTTTGTTCTGTAGTAAGCAGGCCTCCAGGGAAGTCTAAACTGGTTCGAGTGACCAGCAGGAAAGGGCAGCTTTCCTTTGTGCTGAGGAGAAGATATGCAGGAGAGAATGAGAAGGGAGAGTTGGAGATCTTTTCCTTCTTGGCTCTTCAGTTTTGTTTTTCTCTCTTTGCGCCCTTACCGGTGGGAATTTTCAGAATACATTGCCCCAGAAATGCTGTGGGAGGACTTCATTTCCTGTGGCTATAATGTCATTAAAAATACTTCCCTATCTGAAACAACTAGATATGCTGTATAAAGCATAAAACATCATTTTCGGACATAGCCAATCTTAATAAGCAATAATAGTGATAAGGGAAAAACTGAGGGAACAGATTAAAGAAGAAGCTGGAAATGGGAATTGTTTTTTTTTTTTAAACATATAATGTATTATTTGCTTCAGGGGTACAGGTCTGTGAATCATTAAGCTTACACACTTCACAGCACTCACCATAGCACATACCCTCCCCAATGTCCATAACCCAGCCACCCTCTCCCTACCCCCTTCCCCCCAGCAACCTTCAGTTTGTTTTGTGAGATTAAGAGTCTCTTAAGATTTGTCTCACTCCCCATCCCATCTTGTTTCACTTTTTCCTTCCCTACCCCCAAGCCCCCTACTCAGCCTCTCAAATTCCTCATATCAGGGAGATCATATGATAATTGTCTATCTCTGATTTTTTACTTATTTTGCTCAGCATAATACCCTCTGGTAATGGGAGTTGATTTTGCTGCTGCTGTTGCCCCCCTAAGCCTCTGCAGACATCAGTAATCAAAAAGATTGGGTTTTTAAAAGTCTTGTGGGAAACTGGAGTAAAGGCTTTGTGTCTAAGTTAGGGAGCCTGTAGTAATGTGAGACCCTCAAAGGATCATAATGTCACTAAAGAGAGGGAAGAAGGAAATAATGTTTGTTTTGGCATATAGTCTTTTTTTTTTTTTTAAAGATTTTATTTATTTATTTGTCAGAGAGAGAGAGCGAGCGAGAGCGAGCATAGGCAGACAGAGTGGAAGGCAGAGTCAGAGGGAGAAGCAGGCTCCCTGCGGAGCAAGGAGCCCGATGTGGGACTCGATCCCAGGACGCTGGGATCATGACCTGAGCCGAAGGCAGCTGCTTAACCAACTGCGCCACCCAGGCGTCCCTTGGCATATAGTCTTTACGGAGGGGAAATTTGCCAAGAATTCTCAACCCCAGTCTCACTCTCACTCAGGTTTGCTATTCCAATTTGTACTATCTGTGTGGTCTGACAATTTCCAACTTGTGAAAGTTGTTTTAAGTGGTCCCATGCCTCAGGGTTCCTAGCAGAAGCAAACGCAGACCCTCCCTGAAGGAATATACCCTCAGTCCATGCCTCCTAGGAATCCCAAAGAGAGAGCTCTACCATAAGCTCACAGACCACAATTGCAAAAGACAAGGAAACAAGGAACTATGAATATGAGCAGAAATTATAAACAGCGGAATTAGAATCACAAGACCTTCAGATAATGAGATTATGAGGATAGATTTAAAAAGTTAGAGGAAGTTAAAGTTAAAAGAAATACAGAAAAGATGAAAAATATGAGCATAAAACAAAAATGCCATCAAAGGAGAGTAGGTTGTTTTTTAAAAAGAACCACATAGAACTTTTAGAAATAGTGGGTAGGTTACACAGGAATAGGTGCAATAACTGTAATACAGGGTAATATCTGAGGAAATTTCTGGAGTATAGCACAGAGAGACAGTACAATAAAGAATATAAGAAATTGAAAGACAAAAACGAATTAGGTGGTCTAGCATAATCCTCATCAGATTTCCAGAGGAAAATTAGAATAGGGAGAGAGATAGTATTCAAAGAGATTGCTCTTTGACAGTCCTTTATTAGGAAGAGAATTTCTCATATTTCATGAATGATATGAATCCTTAGGTTTAGGAAGCACAGTGGATTCAAAGCTTGAGAACACATGAGAAATCCACACTTCACTAAATCACATGGAAACTGTATGCCAGCCACTACAGTCAGATATAAAAAAAATTACAGAGAGCAGAGAGCAAAGGAAGACCCCTGTAATGCCCTAAAAATTACATAACTGATTTGGTTTCTAATTTCCCCACCTGTTCTCTGCTTCGTTTGCTTTCTTTCAGTGATTTCTTTTGGATTTATTGAGTTGTTTTTTGTTTTTATTTTTCATTTAACCCCTCCTTTCCCTGCCCAAAGCATCATAGTTTGTATGTCTGTTCCTGTTGTCTCTTGTTTTTGTTGATTCTTACTCATCTAGTTGCTTTTTATGGTTGATTATCTTTGCGTACTGGTTATATTCTTTGGAGATTTATTTTAAGAATAATGTGAGGGCTAGGATGAAGTTGCCTTCTCTGTTAGTTTGGTTCTGCCACGTTCTTGGGTGGCACGACCATGCTGGACCCATTTTAATTCAAGTTCAGCATTTGGTGTGTTGTAGGTTATCCAAATGAGGCTAACCCATGCTGCAAGTTCATCTTTACTGTAAGTCTAGCTCATTGTTCAGCAGGTCTCTTTAGTGTAGAAGTGGCTTTGACGGCTGGATTTCTCCTCTAGGTTCTTGTTGTCTTTTAGATTTTGGTGTATTCATTCCTCACCATTTTGTTAGTTCTTTGATACTTTTAAGAACATGTTTTTCTATTTCACTTGGCTTTTAAATTCTCCTCATTAGAATAATATTATTATTACAATAATAATCTGAAATTAGAATTAATCTCATTAGAATGATAATCTGGTTCTCACCATTACCAAAAGCAAAAATCATATTACGCTCTTTTCAAAGACTCAAGTTGATGTTCTAAACTGGTAATGGAGGGTAGCTGTCAGAAAATTTGTTCTATTTAATATTCCAAAAAGGTTGAATTGTTGTCTGTTCCTAAAATGATGTGTCACTAGAATAGGAGTAATAAAAATCCTTAAAAGCTTGTTGGGTGATGTATAATTAGCAACAAGGTACATATTCAGAATAGCTCCTTAGAATGTATTTTGTAAATAAATAAAATAATGATATTTGTGGTTGACTCATAGCGCATCTCCTTACTCAAGCTATTCCTTCTTCCTCCTCCTTCCTTGCCTTATCTAATCTGTCACAACTCTTGTTAACTTGATCTCCTTAATATCTCTTCAGTCTCTGTGCCTTTTCATCCCTCTGTCCTTTACCCAAGTTGAGATTGTCAACATCCCTCCGCTGGAGTCTTCCTTCCACTGTCCTCTGTCCTTTGAAATGTAACCCATTGGGTCCCATTCTCAGGAGAAAGTCCCAGCTCCTGTGTGGTCCACATCCCTCTCATGACCGTTCGCTGCTTGGCTGCCTAGCTCCTGCCGTCACACTCTCACACTTTCAGCCTCCATCTCCCCATTCATTTTCCTATGCTACTTCTACAGTTGGCTCTTTTGTAAGCACTTGGTAATTGTTATTAATCATTAGATGAATGACACAGTATTCTCATATGAGACAGATGAATGAGTGAATGATGTGTATGATGCTAGGGGTGTATGATGCTAGGGAGATCCAAGTAGTCACAGGCACTCTCATGTTTCTGTTAGAGAGCTATGTAAGTAGTTAGTTGAGCCATATTTCATGGCCAGCATGGTAATGTCTGAACTTAATTTACTCATTTTATATCGCCTGTCTTTAGAGTAAACTTTACAGGGAAAAGTCAGAACAAACACAACAAAACACCACCTCCCCTCAGTAGTTTGTATTTTATCGGTTCCTGCCCCCTGTCCCACCAGGTAACCTTATGTTAGGATTGTAGAGGCATCTTCACAAATAGCATCCACGAGGTTCAGACTTCATCACATGTCCCTACAATGCAACAGCTATAGATTACGTGCTGTGTTTCTGAGTGACAGCCACACACAACAGACACTGGCGTCATCACCCAGTTCTTTAAATGTGAAGGACTCCAGTGACACCCACTTTTAGTCCTTGGGTCTTTGGTAGTAAAGAAGAATCTTTGTCATCAAAGGACCTCAAGTCCATTGTTTTTTGTCATATAGAATGAAATGACTCAAGTGTCTTCCTTTCATTTGTTTGGAATGTGTCATGCTGTAAAATCAACTATAGAATACTATAGGGCATCTTGACACAAATTCTTTTATCATCTTCTAGTTGACAGTGCTGCTTTTTTTTTTTGGACAATGCTACTTCTTGTTTTGTTGACTGTCATGATCACTAAATCTCTCATTGATTGCACCAAAACATTTTTTCTCTATTTTGGTAATCTGACGTACTGTTTTATTAGAGTTATTTGGCAAGTCTTGTTACTCCTGCCAAGTAAAGAACAGTTCCAAGATATGCAAACTTAAAAAAAAAAAACTTGATTAGAAGTCATTTTAGTAATTTGCATTCTGATCTGCAGATAGGAGATAAAAGTAGAATTGTAGCTCCCCCAGTGGTGAGAAGTTTGTAGTAATCAGTGCTGCACACCCTTTCAATCTCTTCCTGCCTGTTTTAAACAGCAGTAATGCGTTTGGTCATTCTCAGTGCAGCCTCCTAATCCATCTCCTGCTGTTCTTTGTGGTATCTACCAAACAGATTGTATAAGCAAATAAAGATCACCATTAACAGTTAATCTGGACTAAGTAGTTACTGTGTACCAGGCACTGTACTGTTTACCATGCATTATTTCATTGCATTCTTGTACAGCTCTGAGTTAGAGGCCATTATTATTATTCCCATTTTATAGATGGAGAAACTAGGGCAAGACTAAATAACTGGTAAATGGTAGAGGCTGGATTTGAACTGAGGTCAGCTGCCCAGATTTTTAACTTCTGAGCAATTACCTCCCTAACCAGTGAAGGCCAGGTTAAAACCAAAATGATTCATAGTAAATATGCTTTTGCCTGTACTGTCATTAGGCTAAAATAAAAAGCCAGTACCTTTCCAGATTGCAGACCAACTTAGCACAACCTTTTTCATCTCTTTCTAAGAAATTTATAGTTTTATGTCTATTTTTTAAAAAATCTTCTGGCAGATTTCATAAATATGACTTGGGCTTTTATTAACCTCTTTTGCTTTTATCTTTCCGTATCTCCAACAACCTTTATAATTTTTGAGAGAGCAGCTATCTTTGTAGGCTGTCTTATACGTTCACAGATGGTATTATTTTATCTGTCCTCATACCATCTGTAGCATCAACCTAGTCTGTTCCAATTGGTGTTATCTTTCATTTATGCAGGAGTGAGTTATTAAAATAAAACTTTATATTTGTATAGCATTTTGGGTAAACGTTAGGGTAAAACATTGATTTATTTTATCACAACAATCCTATGCGAAGAAAATTTAATTTTTTATTTTTTTCACCTCATCTTGATTTACTTTATATGTAGTCTTTGGAATTGAGCTGAATTGAATTCAAGAACTACTTATTGAACATATATTGTCATCCCAGAACTGTGGGAATAAAGAAATGATTCCTGTTCTCATTGAGCTTACAGTCCAGCAGAAAAGACAGGGAACTAACTACAATTACGATTTCCACTATGGAAAGACAGTAGAGGGTTGTGTGGAAAAGGGTGATCGAGGATTAAATCTGGTCTGGTGAGTCTAAAAAGCCCTTTCGGAAGAAGGGTAAGTAGGAGTTTGCCAAACAAAGTGGAGCTGGTAGGTAGTAGAAAAGAGGACGAGAGTCTTCAAGGCAGAGTAAGCAGCAAATGAGGAGGCCCTGATGTCAGAGAACTTGGAGTGACCAAAACATGCAACAGGTTCAGTTTAACTGAAAGTTACAGTGAGAGGAAGAGAGTGGCAGCAGCCTGAATTGAGACTTGAGAGGTAAGCAGGGACAAGTTGTCTTCTGGGTCAATGAAGGAATCTGGATTTGCATGTAAGATTATTGGCAAGTCGTTGGATTGGTGAAAGCAGAGGTATGGTTGGAAAACCACTCAGGCTACTCTGTGGAGACTGGAATAGAAGTGGATGGAGGAAAAGTTAGGAAGCTCTCTTTGTAGTCTGTGTGAGAAAGAATTTTTACTTACACTAGTGTAACGATAGTAGAGATGGAAAGAAATGGATTGATTTAAGAGGCCACCCCACCGAGAATGGAGGAAACAGTGTGTCTGTCTACAGAGCTCGGATGTGTTCTACTGTGTCATGCTGAACCAGATACCTGTTCTACATAGTAGAGTATGAGCCAGAGAAAAATGCGTTAGAAATGAAACCAAGTTAGTATGCATGTTGTAAACAGGCATAACCTCACAGAGTAGTTGGAAGGATAATAAAGAGAAAAGCTCTCAATTAATTGGGAAGTTCTCAATTTAACGGTCATCTAGGCAGGGTTCTGAGGACACTGATGATACCAACAGAACTTTGTTAGACAAACGTGTATTCAGAAGGTCATGTTTCCCTTTGGCCCAAAGTGTCAGTTCATTCTTTGATTTTTTGCTTGCTTGCTCATTTGTTCATTCAAAAAAAATTTACTGAGTGCTCATCATCTACTAGGTATGCTTACTTATCTCAGTCTTTAATACATTATGGCCATCATACCTACCTTTGGCATTTATAGGTGCTAGATGGGCCACATCCCATTTAGGGCACATTTAATCAATCAGGTTTCCATTTTAAGTTGACAACCTCACCATTTTCTCCCAGGTGGCCCATACTGCAACTCTGGTCTGCCCTGGTCTCCTGATCTTATCTTCTGTACTCTCTGTTACTGCTTCCAGTCTTAGCTCAGGCTCAGTATGCCTCATCCCACTTCAGTCAAACAGGTGATCAGTTCAGCCAC
Organism: Mustela erminea; assembly: GCF_009829155.1. NCBI lineage: Eukaryota > Metazoa > Chordata > Mammalia > Carnivora > Mustelidae > Mustela > Mustela erminea. The sequence continues at coordinate 59,050,390 of NC_045616.1, read as the reverse complement.
CACCACCAAATCTTCTATCAAAGTGGTTAGCTGAATGAATTGGTTTTTGAATGATATGATTAGTCATTTCAGTCAGACTAGAAAACTCAGTTGCCCATTGTGGACCTATTCTATTAGCCAAGGTCAAACAAGCAGTTGTAGCAAATAAATCCTCAGTTTCAGTGCCTTAAGTACAACAAAAGTTTATTTCTTGCTAATATAAAGTCCAGCTGGTAGCAAATATGGGAGTGATGGGTTTTCTGCTCCACTAACAGATCCAGGCTAAGATAGCTTCCATGTGGCTTCCAAGATTGTTCTGAGCCCAACGTCTACTGAGGGAAGAGCAATGTAAAAGATCACACAGGATGATTTTATGGGCCCGAGCCAGAAGTTCCTGTTTACATTTTATTGTCTACAACTTGGGTACAGGGCCTTGCCTAATTGCAGAGGGAAACTGGAAAATGACATCTGTGTGTTTGCCCAGGGGGAATGGAAAAGCTAAGAGGCAGTTTCTGCTGCACCTAGCTAATGACTTCCCTTGTATGCTACCTGCTCTTAGGAAGGGCCAGAGGCATGGAGGAGGAGTCCCTTACTGTTTTTCTAAGTAGCTATTATCACGGTGCTGGGCATAAAAGTGGGAAATGTCTATGTTCTGAGTTGCTAACATATCTTATAATTGTTACTACTCTGTTCTCACAGGGAGATAAATGCTCGACTAGATGCTGTATCTGAAGTGCTCCATTCAGAATCCAGTGTGTTTGGTCAGATAGAAAATCATCTGCGTAAACTGCCTGATATAGAGAGAGGACTCTGTAGCATTTATCACAAAAAAGTAAGTGTGATAGAAATCAGATATAGTAAAACTGATAATGTTCTTCAACATGAGGACACCAGATGGTAAAGGAAAACATCTCAGAGATTTATCTTGTTATTATTTTGTGAAATCTTGTGAATAACCTGAGAGAATTCTTAGAACATTTAATGGCACAAATTAAAGTTATTTCAATTTTTGCATTGTAAAAAGTAAAATTTGCGCATTTCTGTTAACTACAGCAACACATAGAGGTCCTTCTATTATAATGCAGGATATTCTCATATTTCATCCTCAAAATGTGGACCATCATCAAAATAGGAAATTTCTTAGACTGGCCATTTTTTAAAGAAAGATTAATTATTTGAGAGAGAGAGTGAGTGCGGGCCTGCACATGCACCCCCTCCCCGGGGGGTGTGGGGGGAGGGGGGAGAGGAGAGAGAATGCAAAGCAGACTCTGTGCTAAACACAGAGTGGGAAGTGGGACTTGATCCCATGATCCTAAGGTCATGACCTGAGCTGAAACCAAGAATCCATCACTTAATCAACTGTGCCACTGAGGCACCCCTAAACTAGCCATTTTTAAAAAGAGATGCCTTCTTTCTTTTGACCCCAGGACAACTTCTTATTTGAGTTATCTAAAGGAAAAATCTGCTTATATATCTGTGGTGGTTATCAATAGGCAAATGAGTTTGGGTATGGAAGCTAAGTAAAAAGCATTATTTTGATTTTTATCTCTTAAGCTTTGCAGTTTGTCATAACAATAACAAGAGAGGATTTTCCCATGAGGCTAGCAGGAGATTTTTTCTGCAAAGATCTTTCTGCAAAGATACAGAAACTTTGCAAATCAGAAAGGAGTGGCACAATATACTCAAAGTGCATAATGGGAAAAATTCTCAGCCAAGAATACTTTGTCTAGCAAGGCTATCATTCAGAATAGGAGAGATAGTTTCCCAGATGAAATATTTCTGTAAAAAATCAGTCAAGGAACTCACACAAAAAGGATATAAATTATAATAACATATACCTAAAACATGGGGAGAAGAGGAGAAAAGAATGGGTTCAAACTTAAACAACCATCAACTTAATAGAGACTGCTACGTGCAGAAGAGGTTATATACAAACCCAATGGTAACCATATATCAAAAATCACTGGTAGAGTAAAGAATAAAGAGAAAGACTTGTAAAGAATAAATGTATCACCAAAGAAAATCAATAAAACATGAAAGAGAGAAAGACAAGAAAGGATCAGAGAAAGTCTTCAGAAAAAACCACAAAACAAGTAATAAAATGGCAATAAATACATACCTGTCAGTAATTATTTTGAATATAAATGGACTAAATAAACAAAAGACATAGGGTGACAGAATGAATAAAAAAAAAAAAACAAGACCCATCTATACGCTGCCTGCAAGAGACTCAGCTAATATCATCCTTAATGGAGAAAAACTAAGAATAAAATAAGGAATAAGACAAGGATGTCCACTCTCACCGCATTTATTCACCATAGTACTGGACGTCCTAACGACAACAGTCAGACAAGGGAAAGAAAATGCATCCAAAATGGTAAGGAAGAAGTAAAACTTTAACTATTTGCAGATGACATGATACTCCATAGGGAAAACCCAAAAGACTCTACCAAAAAACTTCTAGAACTGATAAATTGAGTCAAGTCCCATGATAAAAAATCAGTGTACAGAAATCTGTTGCATTTGTGTATATCAATAATGAGGCAGAAGAAAGAGAAATTAAGAAAACAATCTCATTTACAATTGCACCAAAAATAAATAATATGACACCAAGAAATAAACCTAACCAAAGACATGAAACACCTATACTCTGAAAACTAAGAAACACTGATGAAATGTCCATTGACTGATGAATTGGTAAAGAAGATGTGATACACACACACACACACACACACACACACAAAATGGAGGGGTGTGTGTGTGTGTGTGTGAGAGAGAGAGAGAGAGAGAGAGTGGAATATTAGTCGGCCATAAAAATGAACAAAATCTTGTCATTTGTTACGTTGTTGATGGTGCCTTAGAGAATATTATGCTAAATGAGTAAAGTCAGAGAAGACAAATACCAGATGATTTCACTCATGTAGAATTTAGGAAGCAAAACAAATGAACATAGGGGAAAACAAAAGAGTGAGTGAACCATGAAAGACTTTTTTTTTAAAGATTTTATTTATTTATGTGACAGAAAGAGATCACAGGTAGGCAGAGAGGCAGGCAAAGAGAGAGGAGGAAGCAGGCTCCCTGCTGAGCAGAGAGGCCGAGGCGGGGCTTGATCCCAGGACTCTGGGATCATGACCTGAGCCGAAGGCAGAGGCGTTAACCCACTAAGCCACCCAGGCACCCCAAAAGACTTTTAAAAATATATATATATATTTATTTATTTGAGAGAGAGCGAGCACAAGTGGTTTGCAGGGGCAAAGGGAGAGGGAAGAGGCAGACTCTCCGCTGAGCACAGAGCTTGACGTGGGACTTGATCCCAGAACCCTGAGTTCATGACCTGGGTTGAAGGCAGACACTCAAGTGAATGAGCCATGCAGGTGCACCAGGGAGACTCTTAATTATAGAGAACAAACTGTTGTTTATGAAAGAGGAGGTGGGTGGGGGGAATGGGTGATGGAGATGTGATGAGTACTGGGTATTGTGTATAGGTATTGAGTCACTGAATTGTGTACCCAAAGCTGGTAGTACATTGTATGTTTACAAGCTGGGGGTTAAATGAAAGCTTAAAACAAAAAAAAAGATGAGAGATATATTGGAGTATTACAAAATGGAGTATTACTGAGCCATGAAAAGAAAGAGATCTTGGCATTTTTGACAACATGAGTAGACCTAGAAGGTATAATGCTCGGTGGAATGAATCAGAGAAAGACAGATACCATATGACTCCACTTAGACATGGAATACAACAAACAAATATGAGCAAATCAATAAGGAAAGTGTGGTGTATATATACAGTATTATTCAGCTATAAAAATAAAAAAGTATGAGATCTTGCCATTTGCAAGACATCAGTGGACCCAAAGTGCAATTGCAGGGTCATAGGGTAGTGCACTACTGGGTATTTACCCCAAAGATACAGATGTAGTGAAAAGAAGGGCCATCTACACCAATGTTCATAGCAGCAGTGGCCACAGTCACCAAACTATGGAAAGAGCCAAGATGCCCTTCAACGGACAAATGGATAAAGAAGATATGGTCCATATATACAATGGAATATTATGCCTCCATCAGAAATGATGAATACCCAACTTTTGTATCAACATGGATGGGACTGGAGGAGATTATGCTGAGTGAAATAAGTCAAGCAAAGAGAGTCAGTTATCATATGGTTTCACTTACTTGTGGAGCATAAGGAATAACATGGAGGACATTAGGAGAAGGAAAGGAAAAGCAAATTGGGGGAAATTAAAGGGGGAGACAAACCATGAGAGATCGTATACCCTGAGAAACAAACTGAGGGTTTTGAAGGAGAGTGGGGTGGGGGGGGTATTAAGGAGGGCACATATTGCATGGAACTCTGGGTGTGGTGCATAAACAATGAATCTTGGAACACTGAAAAAAATAAAATTAAAAAAAAAATTTAAAAATGTGTATTATACTATGTGAAATAAGTCAGTCTGAGAAAAGTAAAGCAAATGAACAAACAAAAAAGCAGAATCAGACATGTGAATAGAGAACAAACTGATGGTTGCCGGAAGGAAGAAGGTGGGGGGATGGACAAAATGGATAAAAGGGAGTGAGAGGTGCATGCTTCCTGTTATGGAATGTATAAGTCATGGGAATAAAATGTACTGCATAGGGAATACAGTAACTAATATTGTAATGACATCGTGACAGATGGTTGCTTCCCTTATGGTGAGTGAGCATGATGTAGAGAGTTGTCAAATTGCTATGTTATACACCTGAAACTAATGTAACAATGTGTGTCAACTCAAATAAAAATTAAAATTAAAAAATAAAACTTCCAACAACAACAAAAACACAGATGACAGTAATTGAAGACAACACCAAGAAATGGAAAGACAGTCTATGCTTCAGTATTTGAAAGAACAAATATTGTTCAAATGTCTTTACTACCCTACAAATTTAATGGAATCCCATCAAAGTACCAACAGGTTTTTATTCACAGAACTAGAACAAATAACCCTAAAATCTGTGTGGAACCTCAGAAAACCTGAAGTAGCTAAAGCAATCTTAAAAAAAAGAAAAGTAAAGCTGGAGGCATCACAATTCTGAATTTTAAGTTTTATTACAAAGCTGTAGAATCAAAATAGTATGGTACTGGCATAAAAATAGATGCATAGATCAATGGAACAGAAGAGAAAATACCGAAACAAACCCACAATTAAATGGTCACTGAACCTTCAACAAACCAGGAAAGAATATCCGATGGGAAAAAGACAATATTGGAGTGCCTGGGTGGCACAGTTGGATAAGTGTCTAAGTCTTGGTTTCACCTCAGGTCATGAACTCATGGGTCCTGAGATCAAACCATGGTTATCAGGCTCTTCACTCAGTGGGGAGTCTGCTTAAGATTCTGTCCTTCTCCCTCTGCTCCTACCCCCACTTGCACTCACTCACTCTTAGAAGTAAATACAAAAATCTTAAAAAAAAAAAAAAAGAAATTGGACCACTTTCTTATAGCATACACAGAAATAAGTTCAAAATGGATTAAAGACCTAAATATGAGACCTGAAGCCATAAAAATCCTAGAAGAGTACACGGGCAATAACTTTTTTTGACATCAGCTGTAGCAACATCTTTCTAGATAATGTTTCCTGAGGCAAGGGAAATAAAAGCAAAAATAAATGATTGGGACTACATCAAAGTAAAAAGCTTCTGCACAGTGCAGGAAACAGTCAACAAAACTAAAAGGCAACCATTGGAATAGGAGAAGATAAATGACATATCCGATAAAGGGTTAATATTGAAAATATGTAAAGAATTATATAGCTCAATACCTAAAACCCAAATAATGCAATTAAAAAGTAGGCAGAAGACATCAACAGACATTTCTCCAAAGAAGACATCCAGATGGCTAACAGACACATGAAAAGATGCTCATTATCACTTATCAGGGACATGCAAATCAAAACTACAGTAAATATTACCTCACACCTGTGAGAATGGATAAAATCAATAATATGAGAAACAACAGGTGTCAGCAAGGATGTGGAGAAAAAGGAACCCTCTTACACTTTTGAAGCAAATGCAAAGCGATACAACCATTGTGAAAAACAGTTTGGGGATCCCTCAGAAAGTTAAAACCACCCTATGATCCAGCAGTTGTACTACTGGGTATGTACCCAAAGAATACAAGAATGCTAATTCAAAGGGATACATAGACCCTTTTGTCTGGTCTGTTACAGCATTATTTATGATAGCCAAATTATGGAAACAGCCCAGGTGTCCGTCGATTGATGAATGGATAAGGAAAAGGTGGTGTATGTATATACATACATATGTACACACACACACACACACACACACACACACACACACACACACACACACACAGTGGAATTCAGCCATAAAAAATAATGAAATCTTATCATTTGCTATGACATGGATGAAGCAAAAGATTATAATACTAAGCGAAATAAGTGAGGAAAACAAATACCATGATTTCACTCAGGTGGAATTTAAGAAACAAAGCAGGGGCACCTGGGTGGCTCAGTGGGTTAAAGCCTCTGCCTTCGGCTCCGGTCATGATCCCAGGATCCTGGGATCGAGCCCCGCATCGGGCTCTCTGCTCAGCAGGGAGCCTGCTTCCTCTTCTCTCTTTCTCTCTGCCTACTTGTGATCTCTGTCTGTCAAATAAATAAATAAAATCTTAAAAAAAAAAAAAACAAAACAAATAAGCAAAGGGAAAAAACAAGAGAGACACAGATCAAGAAACAGACTCCTAACTATACAGAACAAACTGATGGTTACCAGAGGGGAATTGGGTAGGGGGAAGGGTGAAATAGATGCTTGGGATTCAGGAGTATACTTGTCGTGTTGAGCACTGGGTGATATATGGAATTGTTAAACTCAATATTGTATTCCTGAAACTAATGTAACACTTTCTGTTAAGTATACTGGCATTAAAATAAAAGCTTAATTAAAAGTAAATAAGTTAATGCCAAATTAAATGAAAAAAAACTAAGAGATTTTTCACACTTACAGAAATAATTTATCTTCAAAATATGCTTAGAATTAACCAAAATCAATTAGGTATATATATATTGTTGATAAGCTTTCTGTAGTGTTTTACTGTTGTGTGGGAGTCATTCACATACGTTAGACACTTTGTCCCTTGTAAAAAAAACCTTTATGGGGGCGCCTGGGTGGCTCGGTGGGTTAAGCTGCTGCCTTCGGCTCAGGTCATGATCTCAGGGTCCTGGGATCGAGTCCCGCATCGGGCTCTCTGCTCAGCAGGGAGCCTGCTTCCTCCTCTCTCTCTCTCTCTGCCTGCCTCTCTGCCTACTCGTGATCTCTGTCTGTCAAATAAATAAATAAAATCATTAAAAAAAAAAAAAACCACCTTTATGGAATTGAGGAGATACTGTGTTTCTCACCTTCTCACTAAGGGAAGGCTCTATCTCTCTATATAATGCTACCATAGCTTGCATTACCGTGGATAAAATGATGATGCTGAGAAGAGAGATAGTAGCTTGTTAGTCAGGGACAGAATTGGTATTTATACCAGGGTCCTTGACTGGGTTTTTAGTGGATGGATACACTTTGGACATGATCATTTTTGATGTAGTAGTTTTGACTACCATTGTATTTTTTTCCTGGTTATCCTGACATGAGCCATCTTTATTTTCTGCCCAAATGTAAATCCTTGCCAATGTCATAATTTTATTATAGAACAATTTTTATGTGCCCACATTTTAGTTGTGACCAATTTTTCATTAGTCTTTACCTTTTTTAGTCCTTTCTCCCACAAAGTTTTACTGGAACGATAAGTACTGCTTCTGAGAATACTTGCAGTGCCCAAGAGGACTTATGTAACTGCTCCATATGCTTCAGCTAAATTTGAAAACAAAGAATAAGCCAGAACTGGGAAACACTAATCCCTTGGGAAGAATGCATGAGTTGGTTACCGGGTCAGTGAAGTCTTCTGTACTGAAAGTTGGTGCCCTTGTGGTGTTGCTTTGCTGGCGGAAACAGAGCTTGTGCTTATACTATACCACCCTGTTACCTGTGGTCCCACGTACCCGCCGTCAACAGCAATCTAGAAGCAGCTAGTCATCTTCTGATATACTGTCAGAAGGTCAGTAATAGCCTAATTCTCTGTCACAGTGCCGGCAACATTTGCCTCACTTCATCTCATCACTAGGCATTTTATCATCGCACATCATCATATGAAGGGTGAGTACAGTATAATGTATTTTGACAGGGAGAAAGAGAGACTACATTCATATAACTTTTATTACAGTATATCATTATAATTGTTCTCCTTGATTATTAGTTATTGTGCACCTCTTACTGTGCCTAGTTTATCAGTTAAACTCTGTCATAGGTGTATGTGTATATGAAAAAGCACCTGTGGGGTTAGGTACTATCTGTGGTTTCAGATACCCATTAGGGGTCTTGGGACCCCCCCATAGATAAGGGGGGACTAATGTAGTTGGAAGTTTTATGGTTGACACTTCTGAGGTTACAAAATGGATGTCAAACCATTCATTAGCGGGTATCATTGGTCTAGGACCTTACAATCAGTGCTTATTACCCTTCATCAAGGAATAGGTCTCCAAGCAGTCTTCATTGCTTGAAAGTTTTCACTGAAAGTTATTAAAGATTTTTGTTTTTCTCAAGAAAAAAATAGGGACAAAGCTGAGAAAATTATTAATTGCTAAAAGAGCTAAGTCAAAGTATTCGTGGCGTCCACAGAAGCATCTTTCCATGGCGCTATGACTTCTATCAGGCTTCGCTTCCTTTCATTAAAATGTGCTTTGGTGTTTTCTTTTTTCTTTTTTTTTTTTTAAAGATTTTATTTATTTATTTGACAGACAGAGATCACAAGTAAGCAGAGAGGCAGGCAGAGAGAGAGAGGGAAGCAGGCTCCCTGCTGAGCAGAGAGTCCGATGCGGGGCTCGATCCCAGGACCCTGAGATCATGACCTGAGCTGAAGGCAGCGGATCATGACCTGAGCTGAAGGCAGCGGCTTAACCCACTGAGCCACCCAGGCGCCCCTGCTTTGGTGTTTTCAATCCATAAGGTTGTGTATTTACAAAGGTTTAAAAACTGGTGAAAGTCAGAATCTAATTCTTTTTTTAAATTGAGATATAATTGACATGGAGCATTGTATGTATGTATGTCTGTATTGTGATATACCACATAATCAATGGTTTGATCTATATATATACTGAGAAATAATAGATCTAATTAACATTCATCACTACATAAAGCCTTCCTTTTCTTATGATGAGAACTTTTAAGATCTGCTCTGTTAGTAGTATCCAGACAATGGTGCAGTTATATTAACTGTGGTTACCATGCTATACATTAAATCTCTGGGACTTATTTATTTTATAATTGGAAGTTTGTACCTGTTGATCATCTTCAACCGTTTCATCCACTTGCCCTCCTTGGCCCATCTCTGGCAACCACACATCTATTCTCTGCATCTATGGGTTTGTCTTTTTTTTAAACTTTTTTTTTTCGATTTTACAGGCCTTTTGGCTAAGATCAAGTGTGTAAAATTATATGGTATAGAATTGAATTCATTTTTAAAAGTAACTAAGAATGCCTTTTGTTTTAGAGTTTCAAATTGTACTTTAGTGAAGGAACTTATGACTCACTCAGAAGTTTTTCCTTATTGCTGCTTTAATGTTTATACAAGTGTGTCTGAAGATTGATTTGAAAAGTGAGGATTAGAAATGACTTGGTAACAGACCAACTTGAGGAAGTCTAAATGCTTTCAACCAAATTTTTATAGATTAGTTGGTTGGCTCTTGGAACACAACGTCAAACACATGTCTGTTCTTTATCATTAATTTACTCTAAATAAGCTTCTGCTGTATGCACCAAATGGTGAGTGATATCCTGGGTATGGACTGTGCCAATTATGTAAAATTCATAAAATGGTTAGGAACACTGTTTGGATGTTGTGGAAGTGGTAAGCCTAGGCCATATGGCTGTGTGGAAAGTGCCGCGAAATAGTCACAAATAGGTATTCTCATGTCGATAATAATAGAAGATACCAAGAAGCCCAACTCTGAAACAAAACAAACATTTATTAGTAAAAGTATTTTACTAATACATGTGTATACATAGATACATACATGCATATTTATATATATATAAAATTAGTATCTTATAGTAAAACTTCACATCCAAGTCTTAGAGAGAACAGTGTTAGTCTTAGAAACCCATATTAACTTTGCTCAAGAACTATTTTGTAAGAAAATGATACATAAGTGCTAAGATGGGTGAGTACATTTAAAGGATTATAGCACTTAGTAAATGTTAGAGGAGACTGTTTCCAGAATTTTGTAGGCGAGAATAATTTCTTGGCCAGACTGGTATAAGCCTAGAGCCACCTTCTCAGTATGGAACCCAGGCTGGAGTTCTTCCAGTCCCATGATGACCCGTTTACACACTTACGAATGTGTTCTACAGCTCTTCCCCAGAGAAGCTTGCTGTTGGAAATGGGGTTGAAAATGAGTGACTCCAGGAGCTACTACTTCATCCTTCTCTTTAGCTTTCTGGCAGCTCTACTCAGTTTTTTTGTTTAAGAAACTAGAAAGCAACCTGCCTTGGGCACTTAAAACTTGATTACAAAGCACTTTGTTTTTCATTTTGCTTCTGTTGCTGACTTAAATTTTGTATCTGAGGGTTTGTATCTTTGGTTTCTCATTATAAGACATTATTATTCAAAAATCGTATTGAAATGTTTACTTTTATTTCTTCACTTCTATTAGAATGTGTATATTTAATAGTTAACTATTGACAGTTGGCCAGAAAACTTCTGGGCTCCACAATACAAAAATCCAGCTTCCTATATGTATCTTTCCCATCATACAGTGGCCTTTCTGGGTAAGAGATATTTTATGATACACTTCAAATTCAACTTTTATTCAGTTGGACCTAACTTACTTTTTTTGCATAATTTACTTCATTCTTTTTAGTTAACTCTTTCTAAATATGTCCTTAGCATTAATTCATTTTATATATGCTATTTATTTTTTATTTTATTTTTTCTTAAAGATTTTACTTATTTATTTGCGAGAGGGAGCATGGAGGGAGAAGTAGAGTACCCACTGAGCAGAGAGCCAGGTGTGGGATTCAATCCCGTGATCCTAAGATCATGATCTGAGGCCACCTAGGTACCCCTAAATGACTGAGCACCTAGGTACCCCTTTGTATACTACTTTTTTTTTTTTAAGATTTTATTTATTTATTTGACAGACAGATCACAAGTAGGCAGAGAGGCAGGTGGCGGGGTGGGGGAAGCAGGCTCCCTGCCGAGCAGAGAGCCTGACGTGGGGCCTGATCCCAGGACCCTGGGATCATGACCTGAGCCAAAGGCAGAGGCTTCAATTCACTGAGCCACTCAGGCACCCCTGTATACTATTTATTATGTCTACTTATCATTAACTCAAAATACTTATTTTCATCAAATATTCTATTTCATTTTACCTGGTCAAACCTGAACTGATTGCCCTCTATACTAGTTGTATAGCTATTTTCTTTGATTTATTTCTCTTGAATTGAATCTTTGGTTCAATCTTTCTGAATTCTGTGTTTTCCTTTTGGTTTATTACTTCATTCTAATACAGTGCATTTTCTAGAAGCATCCTGAGAAAGGGTATTGGAAGTACAGCTGTCCTCAACTCCCTTCAACAGTGTGGGAGTTAGGGGCATTGATCCTTGTACAGTAGAAAATCTATGTATAACTTTTGACTCACCCAAAACTACTAATACCCTGCTGCTGACCTGAAGTTTAAAGATAGTCGATTAACATGTTTTATATGAGATAGAGCAAGAGAGCATGATCAGCAGGGAGGGGAAGAAGGCTTTTCATAGCTCTTCAGTTGAGCAGGGACCCCAACACAGGGCTTGATCCCAGGACCCTGGTGTTATGACCTGAGCTGAAGGCAGATGTTTAACTGAACTGAGCCACCCAGAAGCGACCAAGTTTCTGGGAAATTTTCCTGAGTTAGTTGTTGGTTCTTTCTTTTTTGTAGTTCTTTCATTCGAATTGATTGAATCCTGTTCTCTGAGTGTTCCTTTAAAAAAAAAAAATTGGTTTTTTTAAGTTTATATATTTATTTTTAATGTTTTTATTTAAATTCAATTAATTAACATATAATGTATTTTTTTTAGTTTCAGAAGTAGAGTTCAGTGATTCATCAGTCTTACACAATACCCAGTGTTCATTACATCACTTGCCCTCCTTAATGTCCATCACCCATTTATCCCATCACCCCACTCCCCTCCCCTCCAGGAACCCTAAGTTTCCTATGATTAAGAATCTCTTATTGTTTGTCTCCCTCTTTGATTTTTGTCTTTTTTTAAAATTTTCCCTCCCTTCCCTTGTAGTCCTATTTTATTTCTTAAATTCCACATAAGAGTGAGATTATATAATTGTCTTTTCTGTGATTGACTTATTTCACTTAGCATAATACCCTCTAGTTCGATCCACATCCTTGCAAGTGACAAGATATCATTTCTTTGAGGGCTGAATAGTATTCCGTTGTATATGTATACCACATCTTCTTTATCCATTCACCTTTTGATGGGCATCTGGACTCCTTGCATAGTTTGGCCATTGTGAACATTGCTGCTATAAACATTGAGGTGCAGGTGCCCTGTCAGTTCACTGCATTTGTATCATTGGGGTAAAGACCGAGTAGTGCAATTGCTGGATAGAGGGTAGGCCTATTTTCAACTTTCTTGAGGAACCTTCATACTGTTTTTCCAGAGTGGCTTCACAAGCTTGCATTCCCACCAAGAGTAATACTGAGTTTTTTTTAAAGACCCTTTCTTCTACGTATATAGGCTGTATTCCCTCTAGTATTTATTGATTGATTTTTTTAAAATTTCATGGTAGAATTTTTCATCTGATGTCTGATCATTTTTAAAGAGTGGAAAGCTGAAATGCTGATAAGAAGGTCTCTAGATGAATATGGCTTCCAAATATGAGGTGAATTGTACAGTGTACTAGCTGATACATTTTAGTGGTGAATTCCTGCTTTAGTATATTCAGAATTTTCCTCGTGGGCCTGTGAGATTCCCCAAGGACTCTTTTAGCCTCCTGGATGGCTAACAATGTTCTGGGAGCTAGATGGAGGCAACTGGGAGTCTCTGTTTTCTCTTATTTTAATCCCTTGCTTTTGGTGGTATTCTCATTTTTCAGTGTGCCTGAAGATGGTTCGGGTACTCTGTGTTTTTCCTTCTCCAGAGGATAAAATTAGTCTTTTGTTGGATAGGAAAATAGTGGCTGCTCAGTGGCATGGATAGAATATTGAGGGATAATTGCTTCTTAATTCATTTGTAACCAGTCTGTTCTACCCACCCACCCACCCCCAGCTTCCACTTCCAAAGATAATTTTTGTCACTAGTTTTTGAGTCTTTTAGGATTCTTGGTGTAACTCAGGTTGGGTCCTAGTTTTCCTCACAGCCAGCTTAAAATAGTATTTTGAATCTTCTAATTCAGTTACCCCTCATCCATTTACTTTATAGTTTCCAAGATGTTGTTACTATTGTCTTGTCTTCTAGTTATTCTTGAGGTTTTACGCCTTTTTAAACAATCTTGGACTATAGTTTCAAGATAGTGTGAAATTAGATGTACATGTTCAGCTTATTCTCTTTATCAGATGTTCCAAAAGTAAAAATTATTTGTGGTCATGTTTAAAAATTGCAAACCTGTGTATAAAGGTATGAAATAAAGAATAAAACATTTTCCTCTACTTTTCCCCAGAGTACACACCACCCAGAGGTAACTAAAATTAACATTTGTGCCCTTCCAGATATTTTTTATTTATATTTTTATTTATGTGGAACAATGCATTTAATATGAAGAAGCAAAAATGAAATTTTACTGTATAAATACACATATGGTATATAGTATAAACATATGCTATGTGTATTTATTATGTGTTGAAATTATGAAGTTCTGTGTGATCTGTACATCAGTATATATATATATATATATATATATATATATATATACAGATGTCTTAAATTTTAGCTGTTTAATACTATCACATTGTATGAGCTTTTCCTAATAAGAGCCCAGTTGTTAAGATACTTGTTTCCTATTCATCTTTTTAATATTATTACCAGTAGTGCTACTATAAACAATCAGATACACATACTTTTTTACCACTTGCTATAGCTTTTGTTTAATTTTTAAGATGGAATTATTTAGTCAAAAAGCCATATGCACTTTACCTTCAAATAGGTTATGCCTCTACTAATTGTATAAAAAAGTGTTTTTTTAATACCCTGTGTGACTTGGCTATTACTAGGTTTTTAAATCTTTGGCATTCTGTTAAATGACAAATGCTATCTTATCATTTTAATTTGCTTGATCTATTTATGTGGGAGGTTAATTGTGCTTATTGGACATTCTTTTTTTTTTTTTTTTAATGAGCTGCATATTCAATTCACTTAGCCATTATTCTTTGGGTTATTTATCTTTTCCAGGTCAATTTGTAAGAAGAGCTAATTATATGGGAAGAATTTTGCCATTTATTCCTCAAATGTCTTGCAGTTATTTCCCAGAATTGTCCTTTATAATTTTGACATTGCTTACTGCATTTTTGCTATATGGTCAATATATTTTACAATGAAAAAGTATTGAACAAGTATTGGCTTTACTCTCCCCAGTCTTAATTATTTTCTTTAGAGTTTTAAAATGTTATGAAGTATTCGAACTATTGGTTTAACTTTAGTAGGTATCAACAATACTTTATTTCAACTAACTAGTTTATAGAATAAATTAAAATTTTCTTTAATTCTGATTCTAACTTTAAAAAGACCATTACCTAAAAAACAAATGCCACTAATTGAAAGACTGCTAATTAAACTTCATATTCAAATATCTTGTAATTTAGCAAAAAAACTTACTTTTTCAGTGTTCTACGCAAGAGTTCTTCTTGATTGTCAAAACCCTGTATCATCTGCAGTCAGAATTTCAAGCATTAATACCTGCTGTTAATTCCCACGTTCGGTCAGACTTGCTGCAGACATCTATTTTAGAAATTCCTGAACTCCTTAGTCCAGTGGAGCATTACTTAAGGATCCTTAATGAACAAGCTGCCAAGTAAGTTGTAGACCCTTAGATTACTGTCACTGCTGCAAAGGAAGAACTAACAGATTTGCCATTTGTTGTGTGGATTCATAAGCTTCCCTCATGGTACTGGTAGAAGTTGCACTTGAAATTAGAAATATGATGGGATGCTAAAGGATGTCCATGATAGCTGGAAGTAACCCTCCACCATCCAAAACGTAGGCAGTTCATTATCTAGGACCAATACAATACAATACCTAGGACAGATACAATACCAGATGATGAAAAGGTAAAGCCCAGGCAGAGCAAGTAGTAGCAGTTTATTAATTCAAAAGTGGGAGTCAGATGGCATCTTACCCTTATTGCCTAGATGTCCAGCGGTAGTCTGCCTTATATTTAGAAACCTCAGAAGCAAAGTTACCTTTACAAGGTAGTCATTCTACAGTTCATTCCACAAAGACCTCTATATTAAAGGGGAAAAAAAGATAGTATTGACATTCATATTTATTTTCTTCATAGGTGAACAACAGATATTTAATTTTATCTCTCATTTTCACCATGGGAATCGTGAACTTGCAAAATGAAAATGATGTTAGGATAATTTTGTCTATCTTCAAAGAAATTAAGAAACCAACCCATAAATATTTAGTGACAGAGCTGGAATTAGAACCTTGTTTTCCTGATTCCCAACCCTTTGGTCTTTTCTCATGCTGGGAAAAATAATTGATAACTGGTATAGGTAGCATGCTTCAGTGTATGTTTCTGCATTTTTTTCATTTTTTAGGACTGGAAATAAAACCGAATTATTCAAAGACCTTACTGAGTTCCCTTTAATAAAAAAGAGGAAAGATGAAATTCAAGAAGTTACTGACAAGATCCAAATACATTTGCAAGAAATACGAAAAATACTAAAAAATTCTTCTATACAATATGTGACAGTGTCAGGACAAGAGGTAATGTCAAACATACTTTTATCTTGCATCCATTTATCTCAAATAGAAAATCTATTTTAAAATGTAAACAAAAATCCAAGGAGAGGATGAAAGTTTGTTTTCAGATTTTCTCTTTTATTCCTTGGAAATACGATGTACTACTTTGTGTGGGTAAGAATGATTTTAATAACAGTATTTTATGTGTTTGTTTACTTTTTTGGTAAAATTATGCAACTTGATGTTTTATGTGCTTTAGTATTATTTGTTGAAATTGTATTATAGAAAACATGACTCTTGTAAATAATTACTTATAGGATTCATTTCACCTAAATCCAGGGGAAAAGAAGTTAGTCTTTGATCTCTGGCCTGCAGAGAATGAAATGATATGGAGTGAACCACCTGTGTAGGTTGGATCACACAGTGACTGAAACTCAGGGTTTCCTTCCAAAGTTGGTAGTATAGCTGCTAGAGAACAAATAGCAAGAAAAAAAACAAACCAAAAAATCTAACTATAATGAAGACCTACAATTAGTGAGTCTTCCATCAGATGATATAAGTGCTGTTCAGAACGTGTTTTTTGATATGCATACTTCAGTGTAAAGTTTGCTATTATTAATATCTGAGTGAGAATCAGGAAGAAGTATGCTTTTTGAATGTGGTTGTTGTATCCTTTGGTCTTATTCTGAGTCTTAAGTCCTGCTACTTATGTATCTTATGTTTAATAAAATATAGAGATCCTAACTGAGGGAATTTGAGAAATTCTACTTCATTAAAATCGCAAATTGGGAAATTTGTGAATAATTTCCATTGGGTGGATGAACTTATTATTCGGGATTTATTTTTGTCATGGGGAAGAGCTTAATTTCAAATAAGATCTTAAAACATTTGCATTACTTTATATATTTAGCCAAAAGACTGCTGATTTGTATTATTTGTATAATTATTTGAAATAAGAAACCCTACAGCAGAATATAATCTTTATTAAAATAGTTATCAATCTTGTGCCATTTAATAGACCATAGTATTAAGACCATAGTATTAAGACTAACTTAGTAAGATTGTCAGTCTGTCTTTTGGACTCACATCTTTAGGACTCAGGCAGATGTTTCACAGTGTGTTCCACATAGAGGTCTGTATAACAGGAAAATGATTTGACAGTATTTATACTTAGTTGCTCCCCTCCGCAGCCAAATAGTTAATTGCATCACTTAGTTTCACTATGCAGTCTGGATCTTGCAAAACAAACAAGTGACCTTAGCCCACTATTCCAGGCTATTTATTGAAAATGAGATGCTCAAAACTGCTTAATAACAATAAAAGATATGTAGTGGAAAATTGGTAATCACTGGTATTATAGTAGGGAAACCTGGGTGTCTAAATGTCACTTTCCCCACGTACATGCTGTGTGACCAAGGCCGAATCACCTGTGTTGTGAGACTGCTCCAAAGACCAACTGAGTTAAAATACATGAAAGTTGAGTTTTAATCATAGGTTAATCCCACGTAAATGTTCTTCTTATATGGTAACTACTAATATATTTGTCAAGCACTTGATCAGAATGGTTCTAAGCACTGCACATATATTATTTAACATTTGTAATAACAGAGAAAGGGGTTATTCTCATTTTGTAGTGAGGAAAACTGAGGGTTAGAGTAGTTGAGTAAGTTACATAAGTCAGAAGCCCAGTCCTGCCTGATTCTAGTTTTTCTACCAGTTCCTTATTTCATGCTACTAACAAATATTAACACAAGGATTATCAACATTTGGCTTTTATTTTATGAAACCCAATGTTTTCGAGCTCAGTTTAGAACAAACTAAAATAAAGCTCAAGTCTTGGGAAGATAGCCCTGGATCCAGCTGGTAGTTTTACAGTAAAAATGGGGAAAACTGATCAGGAATTCATATGGAATAGTAGATTAGATTTTTTTTCCCTTTTTTAAATCAGTGTGGCAGTGAAGTTTAAGAAAAGGCACAGAATGGAGATGAAATTGAATTATAAATAATTAGAGAAATAAATTATCTTATTCTTTACTTAACCTTTATTAGGTTAAGGTGATGAGTTTGAGGCAGGAAATTTCTTAGTTATTAACTGTGGGATGAATTCTTACTAGTTCTTAAAAAAACCTATAGAAATTGAATAGTATATCAATACAGAATCACTTTTATAACATTTTTGAGAATTAGTGATTCTATTCAAACAACAAATGAATTCTAGATATTCAGCATTGTTATAGTCAAATTTTCTCTTAAAAATTATACTAATGGTATCAACAAATTATTTAAAGAGACTTATAGGATCAAGAACAGACTCTGTTAAATATGATTACGTCTGAGAAGTGAGAGAGGAAGGCAGGAAAAAAACCCTTATCTTGTATGTGCTTCTTATTTTATACCCTTCTGTTCTGAAATTTTATAACTTTGTAATAATTTGTTTGAAAACCTGTTTTAGCAGGCCTATGCAGTACATGGATTTTGTTATTAGTAAAAATAAGTAGATTGTCAAGCCAGTGATACTTTTGACAACTTTCCTTTTTCACCAGTTCCCAGTTTTATGTATTCATTAGAATACTGTAAGATGTGTTACTATCACTGACTCTGAAAGTATTTGTAAGAAAATAATGAAAGAAGAAACTTAGTTCACTGCTTCTGTGATGGTTTTTCTCATATTTTGTGTATATAGAGATTCATTTTTTAACCTTGAATCAAATATGGAGTGGTATTTAGATTTGAGGCAGTATTGGTTAAGTAGTAGTATTCTTAAGGAAAAGGGAAGAAATATTGGGGGGAAATCTTTAAAAAAATTTTTATTAATGCACAGCATGCAAAATATCCAAATTCTGCTTAGTGTGTTTAAGATGTGAAAAACATTATTAAATCTTACTTCCAAAGAAAAAATATTTGGAAAATTTTTGAGAGAAAAGAAGGAAAAGAGGGAGAGTAGGAATGGGGTAAGTGTGTATTGGAGAAAACAGAGAGCAGTTTCTGAAGTGAATTAAGCAAACTTAGCAATGATGCGAGCCCAGTGATACAACAGGCTGCAGTTTGAGTAACAAACCTGACATGTTTTAACCAGGATAGAATTGGATCCCAGCAGTAAATGAGAAATTGCTAGAACAAATCAAGGTGTACTTCTTGCATCAACACCTAAGAAACAAAGTCAGGAACTATAAAGCAGGGATGGGTGCTATGAGAATTCTCTAAGATTTCTGAAATACATGTTAATTTCCAAATTTAGTTTCCTTTTCTGTAGCAATAAAAGCTTTAAAAGGCCTTGTCTGCTCATTCCTAGAATGTTTGTAAAAAGAAGCAAAGAGAAAATTTCCTGTTCCTTAGGCAGTATAGAAGAGAAAAAACAACAACAACAACAAAACAAAAACAAAAAAACCTGTAGTAGATGACAATTTTGAAGAGAAACCCAGCTGAGACAAGGAGGACACACAGGACCAGCACCAACTTGAAGAAGTAACCCCAGGGGTATAACAAGCAGGAGATCCATGGGGACTTTCCCAACTCTTACTCTCTTTTCCATCGAGTATTGGCTCTGCATATGGCCTCTTTGAGGAGCTGCTGTCCTTAAAGTAGACCCTTGATCCTTACAGATTGAACCATTATGGTCCAAACCTTCCCCAGCCTGCTCTAAAGGGCTGTGACTAGAAGCGATCTGTGATGTGTCTCAGGCACAGATTTTAATCCAGTTCCCTGTGCTGCAGTGTTAGGGCAGATGAAGTAAGCCAGCCTACCTGGCACCCAGTGATCCCACTGAGGCAGTTTTAGCTTCTTTTCCAAATTTCTGTCTTCCCTACATAGTAACTCCTGTGGAGCTCTGTGTTCGTTTTTGTGGATCTAGATGTGTTCTTGCCAAGTATTCATGAGCCACTGTGGCCCTGCATTTTGCTGTTTGCTGCAGACTTAGCTCTTCCCAGAATTATTTGATAAAAAGATCAATATGCCTTTGTTGCAGGACACTTAAAAATAAAGTTTAAGCAGAATTTTTTAACATGATCGTAATGTGCTTTTATCTTTCTTGTCAATGATATTTATCTTGTGGGTTTTTCCTCAGTTTTTGTAATCAAAGGGAGCTCTTTTAAAGTCTTGACTCTTCACTGTTTAACTGGGTGGGGCATATTTGAAATTGTATTAATTCCTCTCTGTACAAGAAAACATCATGAGTCCCAAAATTTTTTCTAAGGATGAAAATTCTTAAATTTAACCAGTAATTTCTGTTTTACATTTAGTGTAAAAACTATATAGAAAAATAAACTCAAATATAGGCCAATATTTTAATAATATGCATATTATTATATTAATGCATATATATTTATATTATAAATACCAGAAATGTTATAAAACTGGTATATGTAAAAAAAAGTTCCTGTGGCCATCTCAAATTTAGTGGTAGCCACAGAGCTTCTGGGTTTCCTCCTCTGTAAAATAAGTGTGTGTGTCTTTATTCATTTAAATAAAACACTGAATTTCATTACACTGATATAGGAGAGTGAGCAGGAAGAAGAGGTGATATACAACTAATGCTCATAAGGAAAGGCATGACAGACGGAGTTGATTTCACTTGCTTCCTGATTGATTTCAGAAAAGCTTGCTTGCAGAACACAGCTCTATAAAGATATGGTTCACAGAAGTGAAAACTTTAAGAAAACTCTCATGGAAAGAAATCTCTTCTTCCCTTAATAGCTGAAGAAATCAGTGCTTTTTCATGAGGATACTCTTAGGGACCTTGGGTTCTGTGGATAAAAACTATGACAATAAGTCCTGTTTTGTTCAGAATAGGGGATAGGCCACATATGAAACTGGTATAGCACATCATAATTGATACTTTAAAATTGTATGTACGTAGAACTTGAGTCTTATTACTGAGTAATAGAATTCTTAAGTGGTACTAATAAATGGAAGAGGCTGTTAAAAAAAGAAAAATCACCACTGGTAATAGCCATGACAATGTTATAAAATGTTATAAACGTTAAAGTGCCAAGTTACATGCTTATTACAAACTTTTGCTCAGTACACATTGTACTTTATCCCAAGTATTGCAATCTTAATTAGTGGTATTTGGTTGTATGGACATATATGAACTTTCGTATTAACAATACTGGATTTATTTTGAATGTTTAGAATAGTATTTACTAAACTTAATAATGGTTAATCATTTAGATATCTAACTTTTATTTGTATTTCTTTTAGTTTATGATTGAAATAAAGAATTCTGCTGTATCTTGTATACCAGCTGATTGGGTTAAGGTTGGAAGGTGGGTTTCAAATTACATTTTTTCTTACTAATGTAAATTATAATGACATTTGTATACCTGTACACTACTGGAATGAAGATAACCACCTCCCTGACATAAAAAGTATTTCTATCCCTTTGGTTTTCTTATGGAGCTTCTCACCGAAAAAATAATTATTTTAAATTCTTTTTATCATTGGATTAAAAATACTTTTTCCCAAGAGTATCTTGTTTGTATACATTTGTTTTCCTGTTTTGTAAATTGTCATTTTATTCTTATACCTCAGAGTACACTTTAAACACATGAAAGAAAATATTGGGGAATCTTCAATTATAAGATTAATTCGATTGCTTGAATTTCCTTCCCGATGAGTGCTGTACCTGAAATTTCTTTTAGGAATCTAAAATTTCATTTTCTACCTCACTGAGCTCTGCATTTGTTTATTCTTGATGCTTTCCATGGCACATAATTATAATAGTTCTTTATGGCTTCTTTTTTGTGAGTTATATCATGAATTGATGAAAACAAATTTAATCAAAAACAGAATTAGTGAACCACATTGAGACTCCTTTTCTCCTTGATTAGACATTAATCTCTCAAAGGGGACTCATTTCAGAAGTGGTATTAGCAAAGTATATACTCCTGTGAGTAGTATTTGTTGTGAAGTATTTATTGCTACTGTTACTTATACGCTTGCATGAACTTGAGATGAAAATATTACATTTGCCCAAGTAAGCAGATAGTAGCTAGTGTTTATATGAAAGAACTCTATTAAGGATGGAAGAAAATTTTAACATGTGTAAATGATTATAATTTAATTAAAAGAAAAAACGAGTATACATTTGCCACTATCAAAGGATTCTAAAGGCACAGTCATGGGTTTCTTTAGCTCTGTTACCATTGTTTTTCTGGTTTTTGTTTTTTTCTTTTTTCTCCTGTGCTCCTGGAAGCTGTAGCTGAGATTTTAATATTGTTGATTTTAGAGGCTGTTTTCTCCTTCACAGGCTTTCTTTTCTTTCCTTTATTTACTTTGTCCTATCCTACAGCTCATGAATCGAAGTATGTTATGAAAAGAAATTATTTAAAATTGTACATCTAATTAATCTAAGAAGCTGAAATGTTTCACTAAATGAATTTTGTCAGAAGAGAAAGCTATGATGAATATGTTTGCATAGAAATCTAGATGACATTTCAGAAGCAACACAGAAAGGATAAATCAGTATCAACATCCTTTGAACATTCAGTGATGTAAATTGAATGAATAAATAAGGTGGTTTGGGGGAGGTTCATTATTATTTTTATTTGTCATTTGACTATCATAAACTTGACAAGGATAGGCTAGAATATTAGTCAGATTTTGAATATGAAAGTCTCATTCCTAGTACAATAACTGGCCAAATTAAACATAATTGTGACAGGAGTTGGGGAGCAAACCAAGAACAGTAATTACCCTCTTTCATCACCTGCCTATCGCTCAACCCTGATCTCTTCTCAGAAGTCCAATCAAAATAGTAACATCAACAGCAGTAGCAGTCACCACCTCCACAGAACAACTCTTAACATTGGGGACTAAGGACATAGGACATAGATACTGTGCTAAGCACTGTCTTATTCTCTCAACAGTACCTATGAGGTAGATACTATCATTATTCCCATTTTATAGATGAGGAAAGGGATGTTTAGAAAAGGTCACTTATATTTGCCTAAGGTCACACAAGTAGCAAGTAAGTGGTTAGTGTTAGAGCCTTGGTCCAGATATTTTTAACTGGGAACCGGTGGCATCCCCTGTTGTGCTCTACTTTCTTGATGAAGGAGCAGAGACAATGCACAGGCCCATGAGAGGAGCACATCCTATTTGTTTCCCTCTGGGGCCACTGTGAATCTACAGCTAGATCATGAAACATTCCTATTCTTTGATTGCCTCTTGAATAAATGCATCACTATTCTTTGTAATTCTTTATATTTTTCTGTTTCACTGAAATACATTAGTTCTACAGAAAAGTATAAAACATAAAGAATAGTAGGACTTTCATCTGTGTATCCAGCTTTGTCAAGACTTATTTGCTTCTGATCTTTTTTTTAATAAGCAAGCATTTTCATTTAGTGTAATTTAAAGAAAAAGCCTTCTGCTTATGAAATGGAAATTCTAAACTTTGACTTTGCCATATGGATGTAATTTGAAATGCATTTCAGAGCTCCTGAACAAAGTCCTATGAACTCCAAGTACTTTATTTACAACAGAGGTCTTTGGAATCAATAGAGTTCAGCACCATAATTAAAGAATGTTCTGTGTTTACAGCTATTTACTTTCAAGGTTCATCAGAGAATAATAAATAACTACTTTAATTTTCTGAAGTGATGGCATTAGTGATTCCTTAGTAACCTTGATTTCCTATTTATGTTTCTTCCCCTCTTCTAGCACAAAAGCTGTGAGCCGTTTTCACTCTCCTTTTGTTGTAGAAAATTACAGACATCTGAATCAGCTCCGGGAGCAGCTAGTCCTTGACTGCAGTGCCGAATGGCTTGGTTTTCTAGAGTGAGTTTACAATGAAAAATATAATCTGACTTTTTGCTATGAGAAATAGACCGGAAAATCTTTCCATCAAAAAGAAAAGTAGAGATTACTGCTTGTGACCTGCCATAAAATAGTTGAGTACATGTGTTCTCTGATTTTATTTTTAATCCACTGAAATGTAAGCTCATCTTTGTCTTTAATGAGAGATCTAATACACTTTATTGTTACTGTACTAATATTTAGCTGCTGAGGATGTTTGGTAGAGTCCCTTTTTGAAATGCCACCTTGGACTTCCTTTACTTATAAAAAGACAACATTTTCATAGTTGGAAAAGAATGATTTAGTTCTTCTGTTTTTATTATCTCCATTTACTTTTTTTTTATTTTTTTATATCCTCAATGTTTTCTTTGTAACTTTTTATCTTAAAGAATTTTAAATCTGGGAAATTTGAAATAAATACCTATATACTCTTCACCTAGATTTATCAAGTTTTAACATTTGCCACATTTAGCTCTCTCATACACTTTTTTCCTGAGCCAATTTAAAGTACAATTTAGACATTATAACACTTCACCCCTAAATACTTAATTAAGCATACATCTAAAACTAAGGACATGCTACTATATAATCTTAAAACTATTATCACATCTAAGAAAAATTAGTAATTTAAGGAATATTGAGTTAATTCTAACCCCCCATTTTTAAATGAAAGCTCTATTCAACTTTCACATGTTACATTTTGTTATTAGGTTTCTTTTGTGGTTGAATGATTGAATCTAGAATAGTCCCCCACCTTTTTCTTTTCTTTTTTTTTTTTAAGATTTTATTTATTTATTAGAGCATGAGCTGGAGGGAAGGCCAGAGGGAGAAGCAGACTTCACACTGAGCAGGAGCCTGACGGGGGGCTCGATCCCAGGACTTTCAGATCATGAATTGAGCCAAACGCAGACATTTAACTAATGGAGCCACCCAAGAGCTCCACCTTTTTTGTATTTTTTATGAGTTTTTTTTTTTTAAGTGTCTTTGCCATTGCTTCCAGGAATGTTTCATATTTGGACTTATTAATAGTTATGTGTTCAAATTGACAGGTTTAAGTCAATGTTGTACTGGTAAAGAAAAGGTTAACAGCCAGTTCTTTGGAAGAGTAGTAGTGTTTGTGGTGTTTGCTGGCTTCTGTAGTGTAAATACTCCTACTGTGGTTTGATTTCAAGCTGCTGCTGGACTGAAGTTGGGAAGAGAGGTGTTGCCTTTCATGAGTCCTTAGCTATGAGCCACTCATCTAAACACTTCAGGTATATTAGGCCCTTATTCCTCCCAAGATCTCTGGGGCTGAAATATTATCACCCCCAATTAACAAATGAATAAAGAAGTAAGTTGCCTACATTGGGTTGGAGCCAAGATTCAATGCAGGGTGTCTGGTGGTAGCTTGTGCCCTTTACCATTCAGGCTGTAGAGCTTGCCTTTGGTGAACCTTTAGGCATCACTCTAAACAGAAATCTCTTTGGTAGTCATTCTCTTTTTCTAGGTAATCTTTTTGAAGTTTGGCAAAGTATAGCAATGGACAAAGATCAAGAAGTCAATCAAGACTTTCTAGGTTATGATAATGATGTTAAAGGTTTATGATAGTGTTTCACTTTATTCGCATGTCTTATTTATATAATTGACATGAGAAAGAACATTATTGTCTATATCAAAATAATTACCTTCTCTCTCTGCCTTATTTTTCATTATTTTTTTTTTTAACTGAAATGGAAACCCACTGAATGCTATGTTATTCATCTCAGTCTCGGACGCTAGAATATCATGAAAGACAGTTACCCTCAACCTAAGTCTCCTAGATAATAGCAAATTAATTAGGGTCTTGGTGGCCCAGATAAGAGCTGAGAAGCAGTGCGTGATAGTGAAGGAAAAAATGACAGGTATTTAGTGCCAAAGACACTTTGATACTCATATTCCAGAGAGGCAAGAGCAGAGACATCAAATATGGCTGCTCTCTGGCAAAACAGAGTGCCAGGATAGGAAGGGCTAGAACAGGGGCAGAAGACAACACAGTCCAACACATAAACCAGTGGTCAGATCTAAAATTGAAGTCAGCCCAGGAATGACAAGGCATGATCACTGGGCAGTCACTCAGAAGTATAAGGTTCGTGTAGCATGTGTTGTCTTCAGAATGTGGCGTCTTCATTTTTAAGGTGGCAATTAAGCATTGCTTGTTTGATGCCAGGGGCGAGTCTTCTTTGTGTTCGGGATTTTCCACAGACTCTTAACACTGTTTGTGGGATTCTTGCTTGTTTAAATGAACCTTAATTCAGTGAGAAATAGGTAAATTATATTTATTATGTTCTAACTATTCAGATTTAAAAATGTAAAATATGCTATAAATATATTTCTCAATTCATACAGTTAACACAAAAATATGACTGGGTACTTAAAATGTTGTTTCTGTTATCTGGAAAAGTCATTTACATAGAATACCTTATTATAATATTACTAGAAAAATCATATTACAGATTCTAAAAAATCAATATAGTGATAATATAGGAATAACTGATCACATAGTAAATTTACCTGGTTATCCTCTTCAAGGTAGGAAGCATTCTAAAACTTCTGGATTTAAGAAGCAGATTAACTCTCAAAGTTTCTGAAACCCATAGTACAACAGAGAAATCATTTTTTTTTTTTAAAGATTTTATTTATTTATCAGAGAGAGAGAGGGAGAGCGAGCGAGCACAGGCAGACAGAATGGCAGGCAGAGGCAGAGGGAGAAACAGGCTCCCTGCCGAGCAAGGAGCCCCATGTGGGACTCGATCCCAGGATGCTGGGATCATGACCTGAGCCGAAGGCAGCTGCTTAACCAACTGAGCCACCCAGGCGTCCCACAGAGAAATCATTTTTAACAGAAGAATTCAACCTAATTATTTTGGGGGGAATCTTCTTTGAAAGGGATACCTGTGGTATGAAATAATGGATAATTTGGGATGTCTGGGTGGCACAGTTGGTTGGACGTCTGACTCTTGGTGATCTCAGGGTCTTGAACTTAAGCCCTGCATCAGCTCCGTGCTCAATGGAGAGTATGCTTGAGAGTCTTTCTCTGTCTCCCTGCCCCTCCTGCTTGTGTTGTCATGCTCTCCAGAGTAAATAAATCTTTAAAAAAATATAGGAAAAAAAATGGAATAATTTAAGTAAAATAAATAAAAGGGAAAGCACTTGCCTACATTCCTGTATTTTTTCTAAATAAGTCTTTCAATAAAAGTTTTTAAGCCTTTAGATCACAACCTATTTAATTAGCCAAAGATTTGAGGCACTAATCATTATTTTTTCAAATCTAAAATTTAATTTTTGTATGCATTATTAATAGGATAACTGAAGATCACTGAAAAAAAGTACTTTATTTGCTTGCTTTTAACGAAATTTATTGCAGCGTCTCCTGCATACCAAAGTTAAATGATAGGAAAGTCAGACAAAGGTGGACCCCAACATCGAGAACCTTCCCATTCGGTGTGAGAGAAAGATACTGAAACTGTTAATCCTAGTTTGGATGATGCTATGAAAGAGAAGCACAAAGGCAAGCTGACCCATCTGGGTAGTTCATGTTATTTAAGCTGAGTGAAAATGACCATGACATTTGTGTTCATTGAATCTGGTTGATATGCCATGGTGAAATGAAAAGTGCAGTACCGTATTAGAAGCAGACATCTTTATATAGAAGCTGTTGTAAAGGTATGTACTTCCATCCAAATGAAACAAAAGAAGCCTCAGGAATCAAGTTACTACATTAAAATGAGAAGTCGTCCAGAGTAATTTCCATGTTTCTTAACTGTTAGGTACCATCCTTGGTTATTTTGTTGATGCTCATCTTAGCTAATAAAGTGATCCCATATTGAGCAGCTTATACAGGTCCAAGAAATTGGTGTGTTCACCTCTTTGTTGTCGCCTTTTAGGAATTTCAGCGAACATTATCACTCCTTGTGTAAAGCAGTACATCACTTAGCAACTGTTGACTGCATTTTCTCCCTGGCCAAGGTCGCTAAGCAAGGAGATTACTGCAGGTAATGTATTTTTTAACTCCTTCTTCTTCTTCAGTGCTTTAGATCAGATGGCATCATTCCGTTAATTTTAGTATTTTTTTTTTTTTTTAAAGATTTTATTTATTTATTTGACAGAGAAATCACAAGTAGATGGAGAGGCAGGCAGAGAGAGAGAGAGGGAAGCAGGCTCTCTGCTGAGCAGTGAGCCCGATGCGGGACTCGATCCCAGGACCCTGGGATCATGACCTGAGCCGAAGGCAGCGGCTTAACCCACTGAGCCACCCAGGCGCCCTAATTTTAGTATTTTTATTATTAAATATTAATATATGCAAATATGTTGGATCTTTGGTAAAGCTGATGTCATACACATATAGCTTGATTTAAAATTAACAAATACCTTTCTTGCTTGCTCTATCATTTAGCACAATGAAAGCAGATGTTCACAGTAATCTAAAGGTGAATGTTATGTATTTCAATGTTTAAGCTTATTTGGGTGACATTTTTTTTAAAGGTGTAATCCTTTCATTTGTTAGCTTTGACTTGAACACTTTGTAGTATGTTTCACTTTATAAGTCTCCTTTAAATGCCAACTAAATCAGATGGATGAGACTCAGTGTGTGATCCATTTCAAGACAGTGTCTCTGTTGCTATTAAATTGCTCTTAAGTTTAAAACCTTAAGCTTGAGCCACATCTTTGGCTCATTGCTCTGCTTTCCAGGACCACTGGGTTAGGGATTCCCACCTTTCAGAGCCATTGGGGCAGCAGTCTTGTTACCTTAGTTTTGCAGGTCAAATGTTGGGCCTCTAGAGCTCTAGGCCATTTTGCCCCTTTGGTGGTCCTGTGCCTGACCCTGCTGCTGATGAGGTGGTTCTTTGTGGTAGTCCCATGGCTGCTTATGCTCTGTGCCTGGGCTCCCTCCTGTGGCTCTCCCAGCCTGGAATTTTGTGCTGGTGGCTCTGTGGTTCTGGAGAGCATTGGCTATTGGGGTCTGGCTCTCTGTGGGTTCTTTTATAAAACCACTAGCCCATTCACAAGGGCTCTGCCCTTATGAACTAATCACCTTATAAAGTCCTGACCCACGATCCCATCACATTAGGTTCATATGAATTTGGGGGAGGACACAGACATTCACTCTGAAACATGGAGTCTATTTTTTCATATACTTAAGGAAATTTAAGGGAATATTTAACTCACTGGCTTTCTAAAAAAATATAGAAGTGATTCTGCTTAGCAGTACTTTAGCATACAGAGTTCATTATGTTTGAGAGGATATGTTCTACTGTTCATACTTCTTTCATGTTCTCTCTAGTTTGTGCCAAATACAGTTTTGTTTTTTCTTAACATTTAAATGTTCTTTATACCTAGCATAATACCCAGAGTGGATGTTAAAAGATAGTTTGTTTATTGTAAAGCATTTATTTATTTATGGGAGAAGGGTTGCAGGAATTGGCTACTCCAGTTTTAGACAAAAATATACTTGGTTTGCTGTTTTGTTTCATTTTGTTTTGCTGTCCATTTATGTATGGGATGATCTACCATGCTGTGCACAGTAGTTTTGTTTAAAATAGGCTCTTTGCATCTTCATTATTACTCAGTTTCTTTTCACATCAGAGGGCTTTGAAAATTTTGTGCAATTTATCATCCATAAAAATGAGATCTGTAAATATACTCTAGTTGAAACGAGTTCTGGAAGAATGAGAGTCTGTCTTCCTCTGACTTGATTTCTTCCTTACGTGCTGTGGTCTTTGTAGGACTTCTTACTTGGTGCACAAGGTTCGTGAAGCTAACATTTCCTAATGGATTCTGTTTGTGAATTAAGCAAAGGATCAGCTACAATCTGTACGCTTGGTGTATGTTTTCATGCAAAGCTCTTTCTACTAAAAAATACTTATGCTTGGTTTATCTCTTCTTAAACTCTTTCAAGTGGCCTTTTGCCATCTGCTGCTGCTAAAGCAGCTAGTGAGAACAGAAGAAACATTTCTATGGGTATGTGGTTTATATTACAGTAGATTCAAGTTTCCATATCTGTATGTATGTATATATCTGTTTGTAAGCCTAAACATATATATGTATTACACATAATATGTAATTTAAAGTAATACATAATTTGCAGTGCATTATAATAACCAGAATCTAGCTTTGATATCAGAAGGTTTGGTTCTAGCCCATCCTCTGTCACTAATTAGCCATGTGGTCTTGTTTAAATCTCAAGTATTCATATATAAAATTTGTAAGAATTAAAGTTATGAACTAGTAAGCAGCATAAATCTTACAGTTGTAGGTATACTTTATTGAGATGTAGTTTTGGCAAAATCTCTGAGGAGCGAAAATACTATAAAACTATGATTAATTTGTAGACTCATCAGAGATTTAACAAACATTTTGGGTATCTACAATACAAGTTTGGTCCTAGATTTTTCATTTCGGGGCTTCCTCTTCCATTTTTAGATGTTTTTGAATTCCTCGTCGTTTTGATTATATTATGAACATTGTATTTGCAGAGTTGCTATTTTCTATACTTTATCTAATTTTCCCATTTGTCTTCAGGAGGACATATTTTCCTTTCAAATGACGTATTCTCTTAGGAAGACAATTTCAGGAAATATTTCACATGCTAAAATACTTTTCAACTTGAGTACTATATATTAAGAAAAATCCACCTGAATATTTTTAAATGAAAAAAATCATTCTATAAAGTTCAAGGAATATAATCAACTTCTCTTTTTTTTTTTCAGCAGAAATAAAATTGAGTGTAAATAGCCATAAAATAGGAAACTTTTCACTAAAATTCATTTTAAGCTAGTGAATAAGTATCTGAAATTTGTATCTTTTAGCGCCCCTTAGATTTCCAGCTCGTTTAAAGATTTTAGTGCATTTGAGCTATTGCACTTAGTTCAAATTGATACTTTGGCTTCGTAATTGCAATCTTTTCTTCCTAAATGCTCTTCAGACCTTTTATTCACTATAGCCTAACTTTGAAGCAGAAGATCTTATTCTACGGGTGCCTGTGGGTTAAAGCCTCTGCCTTCAGCTCTGGTCATGATCCCAAGGTTCTGGGATTGAGCCCCACATCAGGCTCTCTGCTCAGTGGGGAGCCTGCTTCCTCTTCTCTCTGTCTGCCTCTCTGCCTACTTGTGATCTCTGTCTGTCAAATAAATAAATTAAAAAATCTTTAAAAAAAAAGTTCTTATTCTAAGTCTTTCTATCCGTTTTTTATTCTGGATGTTATATTGTTTTACTAATTATGTTCTATTTCCTTGAGGCATTTAAAGGGGAAAGATGCAATTTCAAAAATACAAAATAAATTTGTTCAACTTTAAGGTTTCAATCTTTCCAGGCAGCATCCAAATTTCCTCAGCTCTTCTTAAATGCCATATCATCAACATGATTTTCGTATCCTTCTTGCTGTAACTATCTGATTCTCGTGCATCATCTCATCTCCCCAGATTATGATTTGCTTCTTATCCCACCAGGAAGTGTTTTGTCATTATATAATTTTGATAGCAACAGAGTAAGTCAGTGTAGATTTTTAGAGCAGAACAAATCACTCAGAATTTTATTCTAAAGTGAAAACCTTCCTGGGAAATCATATCAGTGTCATGAATAATGATCTATCGATTTCACTTGGCAGAACACCTGAGATTTTATTTTAAAACTGATATTACTTGCAGATGCTTTCATTTTTTTTTTTTTTTTTATTTATCAGAGAGAGAGAGAGAGCAAGCACAGGCAGACAGAATGGCAGGCAGAGACAGAGGGAGAAGCAGGCTCCCTGACGAGCAAGGAGCCCAATGTGGGACTCGATCCCAGGACGCTGGGATCATGACCTGAGCCGAAGGCAGCTGCTTAACCAACTGAGCCACCCAGGCGTCCCAGATGCTTTCATTTTTTATAGTAAATTTATAATGCACCTAAATAAAAAATCCTATCTTTAGAATTAAACTTTTTGAAATCCAAAAAATGTTCTTTTCCCATCATTTTATTTTAAGATTTTATTTATTTATTTATTTGACACAGAGAGACATCACAAGTAGGCAGAGAGGAGGGGGGGAAGCAGGCTCCTGACCCAACAGAGAGCCCGATGCCGGGCTTGATCCCAGGACCCTGAGACCATGACCCAAGCTGAAGGCAGAAGCTTAACCCATTGAGCCACCCAGACACCCCTTTTCCCATCATTTTAAAAGTCTCTTTCCAATGGATAATTTTAAATTATTTACTCAGAAGGTACTTTAGTTGTTTTCTTTGAGAAATGTGAGTGTACATACTTGGGGTTTTGTTAGCCAGATATATTTAAGGAAAAGCATTTAAGTATTTAGGGAAATAATATTTCCATGTGTTATGAGTAAGGTCAGAAATGTGCTTATACGTGAAAGTTCTGAGTCAAAGCACTTAGTAATCGATGAGTGCTAGTTAACAAAGTTCAAGAACACTGTTCACCTAACATTGTTGGAAATTAGAAAATTTGATAACAACTACTTTAGGTGAAGTTATGAAAAAACAAGTCAAGTTTCATATCCTACTGGTGGGAAGTTAAATTGATACAGTATTTCTGTATGTTAAAATAAAAAATATGCATACCCTGTGACTTAGAAGGTACACTTCAGGAATTTACTCTGGCTTAGAGAAGCATTTGTCCATGTGCCAATGGACATAAATGTAAGATTGATTGCAGTATTGTTTATAACAGTGGAAATCTAGACACAGTGTCCGTGTTCGACAGTGGAGAACAACTGAATTATCTATGCAGCAGCTTCTAAAGAACACTGAAGATCTGACAAGAAATGATCCTGAATCTTAAGTATAGCATCCCATCAGGTTCCACTGGACCTAATTTCACTTTTTAAATTTCTTAACGGTCTTTTAAAGAACAAAGAGAAAATTCACATTTTTCTTTAAAGGAGAATAAAATCCTGTTTTGCATTTACCGTATGGGTCCATTGGACCCTTTTATAAATCTGACATGTACTTTGGGATCTTTAATGATTTTTATCTTTTCTGTATCTGGAGCATCTTGCTCTTTCATCATTCAAGAATTACTTTGTATTATTTATCAATTAGTTCTACTAAAAAGTCTAAATGTAAGAAAACTAGAGAATGACAATACAAAGGTAAGATAATCACTACCACACCATCCTTCCTTGTTCTAATTGTATTGCTCAGAGTGCTGCATCGTTCTTCAGGAAATTGTAAAAGACTAGAAATAGCACTGCTGTAATCTAACTACAACTGTTATTATAACTGTTACAGTTATAATTAATTAATTTCTATTGATGTAATAATTAACTTTCACATATTATAACTGCTGCTTCTAACTTTCATTGCACAGAGTTGAGAATTCTGAATTAAGTTTTTCACCCATAATAGAAAAGACGAAAAAAGTAAGAAGACATTTCACAATTATTAGATTAATCAAAAGATGAATGCGAAAGAGAAAGATAGCAGTGCTCTAGATACTACCGATGATGATGAAATTTCTTGTATAAACAAAATCTCAGATCGTAAGTGTTCAGGTGACAGTGGCCTAGGTGAATTTTCCCAAGCTTAAGAGTCAGTGTGTGAATAATGTATTTCTAAGGACAAAATGGAATGTGTTCTCCAGTTAGTTACTCCACAGGCATCACACATCATACAACATTTGCTGACGAGAACCTGAACAATCCTGACATGTAGTGGTTCCTTTGTCTTTTGTGATGTCTGTGCCCTAAGGTTTACCTGATACTGTTTGTAGGTGTACAGGTGTGCCTGTACACCTAAAAGAAGATAGATGTTGTAAAATAAAAGTATTGATTAGATCGGTTACTCTGGTTTGGTATTTATAAATATAAAACTGAAAATGTTTTGCATTTGTGGAGCAAAAAAGATGGCTGTCCTCTCCTCAACAAAACGATAAGCTTTAAATATTTTTAAAAATCTAAGTATTGCATTTTTGTCCATGCAAGTAGGAGAAGAACCAAAAGTTATGATAAGCTAGAACATTTTAGGAATGTATGGAAATCTAGAATCAGTATTTATGAATGACTGTGGTCTAGGTGCATGCACAACAGCTGAGTTAATTACTTGGAGAGTATGTTGTCCATTCCAAGTATATTGCCTCTAAGTCCAGGAAAATGTGGAATAAAAATTTGAGATTTGCTCTGTTTAAGTTCTCACTAAAATTTGTCTTGGGGTTTTTTTTGTTTTGTTTTATTTTTACTAGCTCTTTGTTGCCACTTCTGCAAATTATTTGTAAAATGACTTGAAAGTATTAAAAAAAAATAAGAGTCCATTGGTAAATGGTGAAACGTATTTTTAAGTATTGAATGTGAAGGGGAAAAAATGTAGTTGTAGAATAATATATTACAGTGTGATCCTGATTTGTTTTGCTGTTTCTGTTTTTTTAAAGATTTTATTTATTTTTTGACAGAGAGAGATCCCAAGTAGGCATAGAGACAGGCAGAGAGAGATAGGGGGAATCAGGCTCCCCGCTGAGGGAGCCCACCCTGGCCTCAATTCCAGGACCCTGAGATCATGACCTGAGCTGAAGGCAGAGGCTTAACCCACTAAGCCACCCAGGCACCCTGTTTTGCTGGGGTATTTTTTGTTTTTGTTTTTGTTTTTAAGAATCATAAATCAGTGCAATGAGTGTGTAAAAACCTAAATGCAGAGAAGAAAGTTGGGAAGGGTAGACACCACACTGATTTCCAGGGAGGAGAATGAAAGGAGGGCAGTGCTCACAGGGGCTTTGAAAAATAAATAAAGCTATAGATAAAAACAGAAAAATATAAAAGCTTAGAAAGGAAGACCAACAAGGTAAAAAAAAAAATTTTTTTTTGTATCAAAAAAAGCAAAAGATACCAAAGACTGTAGAAAGTTGTTTCACTTAAACAGGATATGAAAATTTAAGGTCTCCAAGTCTAACACATAACATAATTTCTACTAATGTAATAATTAAATCTGGAAATAATTTTCAGTGACTTCCTTTATTATACTTATTACTAAAAATGATTTAAATGGCAGTAATCTGAACTGTAACTTCTAGTAATGAAAATGTTGATCTTAGAGAATAGTAGAGAAAACAAGATCTTGTAAAGTAGACTTCAGCAGTGGAGCTATTGTAAGACTGATAAAGTTTGTGCTTTGAGCA
The DNA here is from genome assembly GCF_009829155.1 of Mustela erminea. Classification (NCBI taxonomy): domain Eukaryota; kingdom Metazoa; phylum Chordata; class Mammalia; order Carnivora; family Mustelidae; genus Mustela; species Mustela erminea. Next base: position 59,015,505 of record NC_045616.1, on the reverse strand, counting down.
CTATTATTATAATAACTGTCCTCCCAATTCTTATTTTATAGTTAAAATTTAGCTTTTATACTCAAAGCCTTATTTTGGGTGTGTGTTTACTTAAAGTCTAACATTATTTCTTATGCTAGAACTTAGAGATTTTTTTAAAAGGCAGTTTTCATGCCTAGTAAATTGAAACATGCTTCTTTTGGCAGACCAACTCTGCAGGAGGGGAGGAAAATCGTGATTAAAAATGGTCGGCACCCTGTGATTGACATGTTGCTGGGAGAACAGGATCAGTATGTTCCCAACAGTACGAATTTATCAGTAAGTACCACATGATGCCAGTAAACAAGTCAAAGTTGATAACACTGATCCAAATTTTTAAATACAAAATAAGTATTTTTGTAATTTACTCAGGATTTAACTTTGGCGTTAAATATAGTAATCTTGGGCTGTAGTTTTATATTCAGCAGCAAGTATGGAGTTGGTGTCATTTCCAATGAGAGATTAAATGAAAAGATTTATTAACTAAAGGGTTAGTCTTAATTAGTTATCCTAGGTAACCCCTATACATAGTTTTCATTTATAAATGTCCAAATATGCTAATAGGGTGGAATCATACTGGAGTTTTTGCAAATTTCTAGTAGTGTTTAATGCTATATGTCTGTCCTGTCTTTCAGTATTTTAAAATGTTATGCAAAAGAATTGGAGATGCCTCAGCTGATTTTGTTGATGAGAACTTTGTCACACAGGCTAATGTTCTCTCTCTCACAGAACATTAATGATCCTAAAGATTTATTCATTTAACATATACTTACTGTATTCCTATTTAGTTCCAGGTAGTGAAACAAGTATTAGGACAGGGAGTGGTAAGCAAGACAGAACTATTCCCTGCCTTAAGGTGCTGTGATCAAGCAAGAGGGTAGCCAGGCTATTATAATACACGATATAGGAAACCATGTTGTCCTGGGAGCATGTAGCAAGGTCAGCCTAACTTAGTGTAGAGAGAGCATCAAGGAGGGTTTCTTGGGGATAAAATACTAATTGAAGACGGAGTCAGTGTAGGCCAGGGAAGTGGAGAGCAGTATACCGAGTCCAGGAACCAGTGTGGCGGAGGCTGCGAGTGAGGCAGAGCAGGGTGAATTCAGGGGAGTGAAAGATGGTGAGTGATGTGGAGCACAGAGTGTTAAAGAAGGGTTCAGATATAAGGAAGAGGCCAATTTGCTCATCGCCATATTAAGGAATTTTGATTTTTTTTTTCCCCTAAGGGAATGAGAATACCAGCAACAGAATGTTTGAAGCTCTGAAAAATAGCAAACTTGTGAGATGGAGTGTGTGTGTGTATGTGCGCCTGCCTGTGCCTCTGTGTGTGTGTGTGTGTGTGTGTGTGTTTGTGTTACATGGAGTTACATTGTCAAAGATAGAGTCATACGCTAATTGAAGTGGTGTAATCATAGATTTTATTCAATAATGTAATTGCAGTAGAGAAAAGAGTCCAGTGTGAACTGAACTCAACTTCAATTTGTGCAGAGGTGACTGGGTGTTTTGAAGGGAGAATGGGGAACTAGTGGGGAGGAATGGGTGGGAGTGGAGGGTTATCTTGCAGATTCAAGGGAGTCGAAATTATAAAAAGCAGGAAAGGGTATTGGTTAATGTGAAACCCCTCTGGGTTTACTGACTGGCATCTGGAGTGTATGCCCTCACACAGGGAGTAAAAGGAAAGGGAGAGTTATCTTCTAGAATGTTTGTATTTCAGAGATGGCTCACCTCTTCTAGGTTGCAGAAGAGTTACACCTCAGCAGGGCAGAGAAAGGATTTATAACTGTAAGCTTTCTGAAGTCATTGCTTTAAGAGGAAGTTCAAGGGCCTTTGTGCCTTTTGTCAGGTTTTGGCTGGAACATGTTGTAAATTTTCCTGCCAGTCTTGTACTTTTTTAGGTAGGAACTTAAAATGAGTTTGGGATTATCCTAAGAACATGGTCACGAACTATTAGAAACGATGCTAGTTGACTGGATTCTTAGTGGGAGGAGTAAACAAAATCATTTATGTTGAAAATGTGAGTTTTTATAGGACGAGACTGAAGCCTAGTGGAGAAGAGGGCTCAGGACTAGAGTTTGGTTAAGGTAAGAGCATCTTTGTCAACATCAAGTGAAATAATCTGGTGGTGAGATCGGAGAATTAGTATGTAGGGAGGAGCTAAGGGGGAGAGGTCGTTGTATCAGAGAATGAATGTCCAACTTTAGAATTTCGGAGGTAGTGCTCTTCTGGAGGCGGCAAGTCCGAGGTATGACCATGGAAGCTGAGTAGCAGAACTGGAGAAGAAATCAAGGAACAGAGTCTGGGAAAAAGTCACCCACGTGTATGTTGAAATCATTTAAGAGAACATCAGCATTTGGAGGAGAAGCTGACGGTGTTCTAGGTGTCAGGGATGGAGACTGGTGACCTGGAAGTTTGTCAATACCTGAACTGAAGACAAGCAGAGAGGGTGGTCAGGTTCTAAAGAAACACGTAAGAACATGTAAGAAGGAACCTCTGAACTATGGGATATGTGTGGTAGGAAGTGGCAGAAAGCTCAGCCTCCAAATGAACAATAGCCAGGTTTCTGTTTAAGCCTGTTTAAAAGAAATGGTAAGCAAGGATGTTAGAAACATAGAAGGAGTTGGGACTTTGGGTCAGTGGGAGAATTGGGATGTAGTGCAGCAGCTAGAAATTAGGTCAGAGAAAGGAAGCCCAGAACAAACAGCAAGGGAGTTGAGAACATAACAGAGTATACTCCCTCTTGGGCTGTGAGCAAGGGCGACAAAGGTGTGCATGTGATGAATTTGGCTACAGCTGTGGTGAGTGAAAGGAAATGCTTTCAGTTACGTTTAGTTTAATATTACATTTGGATGCAGCACATAGATTTGTTGGTAGTATATAACCTGATCCCCAAAGTCTATAAAGTTGTTCATTCTCATTAGGGAATTTGTAATTGACTTAATTTATCAAGCCAAGTTAACACTTCTTGATGCTTTATTGACTTTTAAAGGAAGGCTATGTGAACATAAGAATTTCTTTTTCACTTCTCACAATGCCAGTGGGGTATAGCTTTTCTTGAGAAAGTAATATAGTTGCAACATTTAATACCTTGGTTTATATTTTACTTATAAATCACTTGAACATTATTTCCTGTTACTGTTCCCATCCCCTAGCATGCCCACCAGCTCAATCCCAAGTATGTTATTCTTGACATTGGGTTTTTTTTTTTCCTTTGCTTTTTCATTATTTTTCCCCTCTTTTGCTTTCTTTTAAAAATGTATTACACTATTTAATAAAGCAAGATTTGAGAAACTAAACTAGCCTTTTGCCTAATTATAAAAATGTTTTAAGGAAACATTAAACTTTTATATTTAAATTTTTACAAAATAAATGGAGTGATTTTTTTCCCAGTAGGCACTTCAGAATATTCCAGAATATTCATTTCTTTTACATATGCTTTTTCTAACTTGAGTAGGAGTTGATATAGAACTGTTGCTATGGTGAAGTGCATTCTATTTTACAGGGTATAAATTTATATATAGGGATAGTGTTGAAAAAGAACTTACTATGTAAAACTCAATTTAAAATATTTTATAGGTGTTAATTATAAAATATAGCCTGAAAATAATTTCCTGAAAGTCAAATGACATTGTTACTTTTGATAATCATGTAATTTTAAGAAATGGTCTTTTGTACATGTGATTATAAGTGTACTTTTCTGGATTCTGTGTTAAGTGAACTTATTATAGTCCTTCTGAACAAGCCAACTTTCTGCCTACTTTTCTGCTCCCAGTTTTAAGAATACTCTTCTTCTCACATTTCGTAATCTGGCATTTACTTTGTATTTTTATTAGCATTATTTTATGAATATTTTGTTCTTTGAGATTTTGACACACTTTGTCAGTATTGTGCTTGAGATCAAATTACACAGAAGAAAGAGATAGAATACCTTCCTAATCTGGTGGGAGACATACCCAATTAAATTAATAGTAATAGAATACTTAAAAAGGCCCTGAAGGAGCTAACAGATTACATGGTAGAAAAATTGGCTTTAAATGAGCAGGAATTTCAAAGTAGAGGGATATCCAAATGGTCCCTAAGAGACTAACATTTTCTTGACCTGCTATATATTAGCTTTTCTAGAATGCAAGAATATGGCAGAGGATTAAATAGAGAGGAACTATGAACTTTGAGGTGTTTGGGGGACACTGGGTAGTGAACCTAATGGGAACATGGATTGATGGATATGAAAAGACCAGGTGAGGGGTCTGAGCTGGAGTTAACAGATTTTAGAATGATCATGATGTATGTACTGCAGTTTTGATTCTGAATCTGTCAGGGAAATTACATGAACATGTAAAGAAGACTGATGAAAAGGCCCTCTCAGGCACTAACACTGAAGGTTGATTTAAGTTTCACTGAAAGTAGGTTTAAACGAAAACTTTTTAAAAATTTTAAGGCTATATATTTATTAGAGAGTAAGAGTGAGAGAGAGCACAAGCAGGGGTTGCAGCAGAGGGAGAGGGAGAAGCAGGCTCCTCACTGAGCAGGGAGCCTAACAAGGGGGCACAATCCCAGGACCTTGAGATCATGACTGGAACTGAATGCAGATGCTTTACCGACTGAGCCACCCAGGTACCCTGAACTTTTTAAGAAACTTTTAAACATATTTATCCTACCTCATTTTCAGAATTTAGAGATATAGTTTAATCTGAAGATCACACTTGTGATACTGGTAGCCAGATGTTACTGTATATTCCTTTCTATCCTGTGGGACCTGGCTCTTTTACATCTTCTAGGAAACCTCAGTTTGACTTCCCCAAGCAGAATTGAAAGCAATACTCTTTTAAATCCTCTCTTTGTTTTCTACCCTGATTCACTATATAATCTGAGTGTTTGTAGACTCAGCAGCGTGGGATCTCCCACCTCCATCTTGCCCCTCTCCAGCACATTTCTGCATTCTGCAGCCACAGGGCTTTTCCTAACCTGTCCTAACACTCTCCCATTTAAAAGCATGCTTAAAATTCCAGCCATATAGTTCCCAAGTTACTGTGCTTCTGGGACTTGGCAGATGGTATTCCCTCTGCCTAGAATGTCATCTTTCTCCATACCATCCACTCCTGCCTCACACACACCCACAGCCCACCCCACCCCACCCTCTAGCTCCTGCTGTTCTCGAAGTCTTGTCTTGGGTGTCACTGTCTGCACCAAGCCTTTCCTAACCAGTGCTGGGTTTGGGTACCCCATCGCTTACCCATAACACTCATATTTCTCCCCATTTTAGTACTTAACCAGTAAATTATAACTGCCTTTGTTCGTGGTTCCCAGTGCACTGTGAGCTTCACAGTAACAGAATGGGCTTTCTCTGGGTTAGTTGTGATCCCACTGTCAGTCACAGTTCTCTCATACTTGGCAGGCACCTGATCATATATGGTAAATAAACAAGAAATAGCCACAAGCCTTGGACAGTCTTCAAATCTCACTTTAAACTTTTGCCTCCCGCCAAGATATTATGTTCCAGAATGTTATATGGGGAATATCACAGGTTACTGACTAATTATATTGTAGAACTAGAAGGGAAAATAGGGGTCATTTAGTGTAACCATATCTTCTTACTTATGAAGAAACAAGGCTCAGAAAGAGAGAATTGACATGCCAGAGGTTACCCAAGTTGAGTGATCTTGAGCGCTCTCCCAAAATACAACAGTATTCTAGGGCAAGCCAGTGCTTTTCAGTTGTTTTCACTTTGTAGCACACCTTCAAAATGAGAATTTGGGGCACCTGGCTAGCTCAGTCGGTAAGCATCTGCTCGGGTCATGGTCTCAGGGTCCTGAGATTGAGTCCTGCGTCAGGCTCCCTGCCAGGGAACCTCTTCTCCCCCCACTTCTGCTGCTCCCCCTGCTTGTGCTCAGTTGCTCTCTTTCTGCCAAATAAATAAAATCTGTAAAAAAGAGAGAGAGAGAAAGAAAGAAAAGAAAATGATAGGAGGAGTTTGATGATACACTGGAATGAAAGAAAAAGGAGAAGGTTGCTTGGAGCCAAAGAGGTTGGCCTAGCGCTCTGGCTGCCTCAGCCCCACCTGCCACCTTGAGGATTAGGATGGATTAGGACGTCAGCTTCTTAGCATCCCTGTACCCCGTGAGGCAGACCAGGGCATAATGTGCCAAGACATCCTGCTTGGGAAACACCACTGCAATCTGCTACCATCTCAGGACTCTATTTATTAAACCAAATGCCTTTCTAATGGATGGATTTTTGATAGTGACTAAAGTTAGAGTTTGACTTTGTGTTTTTTGTCGGTAAAGATTTATTTATTTATTTATCTATCTATCTATCATTTATTTATTTATTTATAAATACATGTTATTTATTTATTTATATGGGGCTCAATCCCAAGAGCTTGGGATCATGATCTGAGCTGAAGGCCAGACGCTTAACTGACTAAGCCATCTAGGCACCCCTGTTTTTTGTTTTTAATGTAAATAATATAAATTCTCCTTATTGGAAGAGAGAGTGGGAAAATTGTGGTTGGTAGCTTCTCAATTTGTGGAAGGGAAGAAAATGAGTTGAATGTGCAAAGCAAGAAGTTTCCCAGGAAGTACTTGAACCTGGTAGATTTTTGTGGCCCAAGGGAAGTCCACAGCCCAGCTCTTGTGGAGTGGGACTGGGTGGACACTGGAACCCTGGTCACAGTTCCTTCTCCTGAGATCAAGAAGGGGCTTTAAGCACCTCAGTGCCTGGCCATGTGTGGCACATAGTAGGTGCTCACACATTTGTTACATGAATGATGCTTGAAACTGGTAAAGATGAAGGAGTACAAGAGGGGACCAAGGATCCCCAGCTTCCCATTTCCTCCCTTCTCCCAGACAGAGTCTTCTAGCTACCCCAGAAATGCTTGGTTTGGCTATATAAAAGTTAGACTCTTTGTATTTGTATTCATAAGCTGTTGACTCTTTGTACTTAATTACCAAATAGACTAACAATAATGCATCCCATAAAAATATGTCTGAGTATTAGGTTTAATTTAATTCTATGCCTGGATTATTTGCATAGCTTTTGCTATAAATGTATTTTTCACATAGGATGATCATGGGATCACATTGTTAAAAAACTGAGGAAACACCAGTGGCATTTTTTTTAAAGATTTTATTTATTTATTTGACAGATCACAAGTAGGCAGAGAGACAGGCAGAGAGAGAGGAGGAAGCAGGCTCCCTGCTGAGCAGAGAGCGCGATGCAGGGCTTGATCCCAGGACCCTGAGATCATGACCTGAGCTAAAGGCAGAGGCTTAACATACTGAGCCACCCAGGTGCCCCACCAATGGCATTTTAACATTGTTTTTTGTTACTTCTTTCTTACTTCAGGTGCCCATTTCTTCCTGCTTCTGACACAGTGAGATAAAGAAGGATATTTTGGGGGTGCCTGGGTGGCTCAGTGGGTTAGGCCACTGCCTTCGGCTCGGGTCGTGATCCCAGGGTCCTGGGATCGAGTCCCGCATCGGGATCGCTGCTCGGCGGGGAGCCTGCTTCCTCCTCTCTCTCTCTGCCTGCCTCTCTGCCTACTTGTGATCTCTTTCTGTCAAATAAATAAATAAATTCTAAAAAAAAAAAAAAAAAAGGATATTTTGTATGATAACTGCTTATTTTTTAAAGTGTTCTGACCTATATTGCTATCTCTGCCCAGAATGTTCCTTCTTCTGTCTTCCTGTCTATAACCCATCTCCATTGATGGAACTCCTACTCATCCCTCACGAGCGAAAAGATATTACCGCCCTCTCGGTTCTTTCACCATTACTCTGGCCAGAAATAATCTCTTTTTTATCCTAGCACTTTCTTTGTTCTGTCTTTAAAACTCATCACATATCACTCGTTGGTACACAAAGGTAGTGGGGGAGTTGATTAGAGGTGTAAATTCATACCTTGGTTAGCTGTTATTTTATTATCATCTTGGATAGACCACTGTACTCTTCAGTTTCTTCATCCACAGAATGAGGGTTTAGGTTGAGTAACAACTAGCTCTCTGTGGAATATAATTTGGACAGCATCCAGGCATCAGAATGGTCTGGACCCTTTCCTTAGCATGTCAGCATACAGCCTTTGCTCCTCTCCAACTTCATTATCCCCCTTTCTGTTTGTAGATCCCCTTGGGTTAAAAGTGCAAGGATTTGGCTAAGAGCTTATCTGGAGGAGGCTTTCACTAGGGATTTTCTCACTGTAACCTGTTATTGATTGACATGTTCAGGGAATAAAACACTTTAAAACTGCCAAACTTTTTCAGCAGTCTGCAACTATTATAAAAATAGTTCTGCCATGAGTCTTTTTTGAAGATCGATGTCAATATCTGTACCTGTCAAGGAAGGAAACCTTTCTTGTAGAAAATTAACTGATGCCCAAGTCTTTGAAATTAACATGTGACAATTTTATTGTTTCATTTCATTTTATTTTATTTTTGCAGTACATCTCCTGACTTCAGGGGCATTCTGACTGACCGTCATCACAGTGTACCCAACAATAGACCCAGGGTTGCTGGCCCTGCGCTAGAGCAGCCCTTGTATCTGGCAGTGAATGTGTCTGCCTGTCATTGAGAAGGGAGCCCCTGTGAGACATCTGTCACGGGGATGATCTATGCTTAATATCCCTGTTCAGCTACTTGGTAGCTCCACATTACTGGGCAAGGTCCTTAGACTCCCCAGGCCTGTTTCCTCGCCTGTAACATGGGAATGTAGTAGTACTTGTATGACCCTGTGAGGCCATTGTGAGAACAGAATGAGGTGATGCCTACCCAGTCATTAGCACAGTTACTCGTGGCACGTGCTAGCTGTGATTTTCTTATGATATCTTAACAATTGCCTTCTAGTTTTCATCTCCACTTCTCTTTTCTTTACACATATGACAGCATTCTTTGTGGAAATTGATTACTTATCTCAAAACTTACTGGTTTAGAGTCCGTGTTTGATTCTTGATACAAAATACTAATTTTATTGACTAGTGCTGTCACCGGTGACATCAGCAGTACTAAGGCAGAAACTTTAAAGATTGAACTCTAGCTTCCTCAAAGGTTTACTCAGGCCAGACCATAGGTACACTCCAGAAACAGTCCCCTTGGTACAATACTTCAGTGTTGGTTTATTGTCATTCACCCATCCATCGATCTGTGTTTTCTTTTCTTTTCTTTTCTTTTTTTTTTTTTTTTTTGAGATTTTATTTATTTATTTGGGAGTGAGAGCACAGAGAGAGAAGGTGAAGCAGGCTCCTGCTAACCAGGGAGCCCAGTGTGGGACTCCATCCCAGAACCCTGGGATCATGACCTGAGCCAAAGCCAGATGTCCACCCAACTGAGCCACCCAAGTGCCCCCTCTGTGTCTTCTTGAGAATTTGCTCTATGTGCAGCATCGTGCTCCATGCCTGGCACAGGTGTGGACACCATCTCAACTGTCTAGTTGAATGCATTCCTGGGAAATTCAGTAGGCTCCAGAATGGGTAAAAACTTGGTTTTTGCCAGCTTTCGGCTTCTGGCTACTCCGCTGGAATGCTTACTTATCCTCGCTGGTTTTCCAGATAGATTTAATGGGTTTTCCACATCTGGGACCTTCTGATGTGTGGTGCCTCTGATACATAAGCCTTTGCCGGGAGGTAGATGCACACGTGAGATTCTTGATCATTTCCTCACTTACCCTGTCATCTTAGGGACTATAGAGGAAAGGGAGTCACATATTCCTGACTAGTTCTAGAGAGAATGCAGATGATTTTTTCATCTGTAAGGGTGGTGAATATCCCTGTCGTGGTGCCTTTCACCAGTATTTATTAAGTGCCATTTTTTGTCAGACCTTGTAGTCAGTGGGGATGGGAAGTAAGATGGGAACTTCTTTTCCTTTCTTTTTTTTTTTTTTTCTTTTTAAAGATTTTATTTATTTATTTGACAGATAGAGATCACAAGTAGGCACAGAAGCAGAGAGAGAGGAGGAAGCAGGGTCCCCGCTGAGCAGAGAGATGGATAGGGGCTCAATCCCAGGACTCTGGGATAATGGCTTGAGCCAAAGGCAGAGGCTTTAACCCACTGAGCCAGCCAGGCACCCCGGGAACTTACTTTCTAGCAGTGACATTGGTATTAAGTACATAAGAAAATTAGGGGAATTACAGAGAGGGATAAAAGGTATAAAGAAAAAAATGGGCTAACAGCATAGTGTATGACAGGTTAGAGGGGCTTAAGGTAGATTGAGTGGTCAGAAAAGGTCTCTCCTGGGAGCTGATGTTTGAGTTTGGACTTGAATGATGGAAAGGATCTAATCTCAGGGAAGAACATCTCAGATGGAAGGAACAAGCTATGGAAAGGCCCAAAGGCAGGAATGAGCTTAGCATCTTATGGCAGGTGGAAGAAGAACATAAATCCAGTCAGGCTAGTGCTGAGGTAACGTGTGGAGTGGGGGAGGAGATTAGGCCACACAGGTGGGCATGGTCTTTAGGTCATGGTGAGGAGTTGGGGCTTTAGTATTAGAACACTGGGGAGCTATTTGAGGGCTTTTAGCAGGAGGCAAATTCTGTTTTAATTTTTAAGGCAGTCACTCTGACTGCAATGTAGAGAACGATCTGTGGGCAGAGAAGCAGAGAGACTAGTCAGGACCTGCTGCTGTGGTCCACTGGGATGGTGGCAGTAGAGATGCCACCTACAGATAGTTGAGTTGAAAGCGTTTCACTTCTTAAAATCTTCTGAGTTCTTGTCTGAAGTCTTCAGATGCTGGATAGGCCTGGAAAGACCACTTCCACAGAAGGGACCGCATGTCTGACTGGGTCACTGTGTACCATTTTTCCAAGTGAATTCCACAGCTTCCCCCTTTTGATTCAACCCAGAGCCACATACTGTCATATGCCTGAATTTGGACATGTTATTTTTCAGAGGGTCATAGAATTTGAGGATGAGAAATCATTTAATTCAACCCCCTTATGTTAGAATTTAGGAAACGGAGACGTGCAGAGCTCTCTTAACATTTTAGTACCCTCTCACATTTTTGATTCCCATTTGAAGAAGATACCTAATTGAGCCATAAGTATAAATCCTTTTATCTTTCAAGTGATTGGAAGAAATAAGGTATCTACAAGATAAAGGGTATACTTTTTTTTCCTCGTAGCTTTCCTAATTACTTATTTTAAAAAATTTGTTTTGTGTCTGCACTTCCATCACCCACCCCCATTGCTTGCTGGGTTTGGTAATTCCACTTGAAGCGGCTCCACCAACAACACCTTCACCATTCAGGGCTCCCTCGTGACACATTGTAACCCTTGTGTAGGTTATTCTGCCTTGTATTACATTTTTTACTTTCTAGTATGTAGAGTTTTTTTCTGGTGTTCTATTTTTATGTAAATATGCTGGAAATCCAAATAAAGAAATGTCATTTGAAACTGTGTAAATTTTTCCTAAATATGTTAAGGGATTTGTAAAGAGTTGTTTGATGGTTCATGACAATTATTTATGAAATAAATAATTAAATCTTAAAATAATTTATTTAAATAATTTTCAACTACCTGGTATTTCAAACAAGTGAAAAAGTGTAGAAAACAGTATAGCAGATACCCATTTATCCTTCACTCAGATATCATAGAGAATGACCTTCTGTGATATGAACTTTAGATATATTTAAAGTAAATAAAGTGTTACAGACCTCCCCCTTCACTTCCTTATCTCACTGGTAACCATTATCCTCATGTTACTTGTTATCCTTATGCATATTTTTGTTCTTTTATTTATTTATATATATATATATTTTTTTTAAAGATTTTATTTATTTATTTGACAGAGAGAAATCACAAGTAGATGGAGAGGCAGGCAGAGAGAGAGAGAGAGAGAGGGAAGCAGGCTCCCTGCCGAGCAGAGAGCCCGACGCGGGACTCGATCCCAGGACCCTGAGATCATGACCCGAGCCGAAGGCAGCGGCTTAACCCACTGAGCCACCCAGGCGCCCCTATTTATATTTTAACAATATATAATTTTGTGTATTTTTAAAGTGTACACAGATATGGCACACTGAACCTGTCATATGCTATTTTGTAAATGATTGTTTTCGTAATTGTACAAAGTACATCTTTTCATTTTCCCAATGATAGACAGTTAGATTGCCTTTTTTTTCCTATTATGAATACAAACAGTACTAGAATGAATATAAATATCTTTCTGAGTACTTGTTTATTTTTCTAGGGTAGACTCCTAAAAGAGGAATTGCTGGGTCATGTAGACCAGTAATACAGAATCTTTAACTTTACTAGGCCTTTCCAAATTGCCCTCCATATACTTCCAACATGCCGCATAAGTAGACTCTTAAGCCTTTTGATAATATGATGAATTTTCTGAAAGTATCTTTTAAAAATTATTCCTTCAGAAATGTTCAGTTTTTTTCGTTTGAATGTTAGAGATAGCTTATAGGTCCCTTGAACAATCCTGCAATTTCCTTTTCCTTTTCCTGATTAAGACTGTGTTTTTGGCCTTGAGTGTTTCTTTTTCTATAAATATCCTGTTCATGTCCTTTGCCCATTTTTCCATTGTTTTGGTGTTTTTACTGCCTAGGAGTATTACTTTATTTTAGGCCTTTTCATTTTGTGTTTAATCAAATGGGAGCACCTGGGTGCTCAGTTGGTTAAGCAACTGCCTTTGGCTCAGGTCATGATCCTGGAGTTCTGGGATGGAGTCCCACAATGGGCTCCCTGCTTGGCGGGGACCCTGCTTCTCCCTCTCTCTCTGCCTGTTGCTCTCCCTGCTTGTGCTTTTTATCAAATAAATAAATAAATAAAATCCCAATATACTTCCATTTTTTTTTTTTAAAGATTTTATTTATTTATTTGACAGAGAGAGATCACAAGTAGGCAGAGAGGCAGGCAGAGAGAGAGAGGGGAGGAAGCAGGCTCCCTGCTGAGCAGAAAGCCCGACGCGGGACTCGATCCCAGGACCCTGAGATCATGACCTGAGCCGAAGGCAGCGGCTTAACCCACTGAGCCACCCAGGCGCCCATGTACTTCCATTTTTAAATCTTCCTTTATAGCAAATTAGGATTTGTGATCTCTTAAAGAATCTTTCTCTACCCCAAAATCATATATTATTGTCTAATAATCTTGTTTGTTTGTTTGTTTGTTTTTTGTCTGTCGAAGCTGTAATGTACCTGAAACTGATTTTTGTTTATGATGTAAGTTAGGGGTCAGGATTTCTTATTTTTCTTTAAGGACATCCTTTTGACCAAACACCATCATCAAAAGATCATCCTTTGTGTACTGTACTGCAGTGTATCCTTTGTCATAAATCAATTAACTATATACACATCAATCTGTTTCTGTGTTTTTTTCTTAAAAATTTTATTTATTGAGAGAGAGAGAGTGCGAGCAGAGAGAGGAGCAGAGGGAGAGGGACAAGCAGACTCCCTGCTGAGTGCGGAGCCCTGTGCACAGAGCTCAATCTCACAACCCTGAGATCATGACCTGAGCTGAAGTCAAAAATCAGATGCTCAACTGGCTGAGCTGCCCAGGTGCCCCAGTCTGTTTCTACTTTATTCCACTGTGGGTCTTTATGCCAGAACCATAGGAATTTATTTATTGTCACATTACAGTATTGAGCTTTTCAGTCCATGAACATAGTATATTCTTTCATTTACTTAGGTGTTCTTTCATTTCTTTCAGAGATATTTTATAGTTTGCTGTGTCTTTTGTGTTTCCCTATCTTGCTTATTTCGTTAGATTTATTCCTAGGTATTTGAGTTTTTTTGATACTGTGGTCAATTTTATCAGTAAATTTTCTGTTTTTAACTACTTATTGCTAAAGTCTAGAAATAAAGTTGACTTTTGAATCCTGACCTTACTTCCAAAGATCTTGCTTAATTCATTGATTATAATAATTTTTATAGGTTTCTTTAAATTTTCTGGAAACATAATCATGATCTGTAGGATTAATGACAGATGTATTATTTTCTTTCCAAAGATTGTACCTTTTATTTCCTTTTTATGCCTTTTTTTTTTAATGAGTAGATACTGAATTTTATCAAATGCTTTCTCTGTGTCCTTGAAAATCATCATCTGATTTGTCTTCTTTATTCTTTTAATGTGGTAAATTACATTGATTGGTCTTTGAATATTAAACCAACCCTATACTCCTCAAAAACTCTAAGTGTCTGTATAGCTTTGGATTTGCTTATTAATATACTAAGGAGTTTTACATACATTTTTGTGGATGAAATTGGCCTGTAATTTTTTTTTTTTAATCTTCTTGTTGGGTTTTTGCTATCAAGATTCTGTTGGAGTTTTGAAGTGTTTTGGTAAGAGTTACCCTTGTTCTATTCTGTAGAAGAGTTTTTATAAGATAAGTGCTATTTCTTACATGTTTGCAAAAATCAGTGGAGAAATTATCTGGGTTTGGAGTTTTTCTTGTGGAAGGGCTTTTAATTACAGATGAGTTTCTTTAATAGACATAGGATTATTCAGATTAGCTATTTCTTGTGTCATTTTTGCCAATTTTAAAAAAGCTGCTCATTTTATTTAAATTTTTGAAATATTTGGGTAGGTCCCAAGTTTGACTATTTATAATAGGTTTATTATTTTTAAATCTCTGTAGAAGAATTAATTTTATTTTAATCATTATTTTCATCATTCTACTCATGCAAAGTTTCTCTCTTTGCTTTCAGTGTGCTAAGCTCTTTCTGTTCCAAGAAACATAGATTCATTCAAGTTCCTTCAAGTAATGGAGACATGTGACCCTCATTTTAAAGCTACCTGTAACCATAAGAGAAAGGAATCACAGGGAGAACAAGATCTCTAGTACAGCTTGGCTTTAGTGAGTCTAGAAATGTCTGGTTAATTAGGATATAAGACAACTTTAGAGATGGAACTGGTTTTCTTTTTATCCCCTCAATAGTAAGAGTTCATGATATTTTAACTTTGAGACCCTCATTATTGGCATGAAATTTCTCAACTACTCTGTGCTTTCCTCTGCTTTTTTTTTTTTTAAGATTTTATTTATTTATTTGACAGACAGAGATCACAAGGAGGTAGAGAGAGAGGGAAGCAGGCTCCCCGCTGAGCAGAGCCCAATGCAGGGCTTGATCCCAGGTCCCTGAGATCATGACCGGAGCCAAAGGCAGAGGCGCAACCTGCTGAGCCACCCAGGCACCCCTCTCCTCTGCTTTTTCTTCCTTTTCATTGCTAACTATCCCTTTACCCCCTGCTCTGTGTAATTTTTCTTCATTCCTTTTGTTTCCTCGTAACTTCTTACTCATGATCTCCAGTGCTTTGTGGCCTTGTTCTGTCTTCCTCCAGATTGAATCAGTGCGTGGTACTCAGTTTAAACTCCCAAGAGATTATTTGATTAGTTCCAGAAGCCCTTTTATGTGAGGCCACCTCTAAGACTCTTGGTGAGTTACACAGTGGCCACTCTTGACCAAGCAGGTATTGCC
Source organism: Mustela erminea (assembly GCF_009829155.1). Taxonomy (NCBI): domain Eukaryota; kingdom Metazoa; phylum Chordata; class Mammalia; order Carnivora; family Mustelidae; genus Mustela; species Mustela erminea. Next base: position 59,000,092 of record NC_045616.1, on the reverse strand, counting down.
CAGCATGGTGGGTTCACAGAGCACAGCACATGGATGCCTCGGGCTCACTTGCTGCAGAGGTCTCCTGCTGGACAATTTCCCTTAGGACAAGTCTATATGTGGCAAGTACTGTAATTGGTTAATAGAGGCAAGTTCTAGAAGTTAAATTAGTATAAGTGTTTGAGCTTTTCTGCCACTTTTTCTTTTAGATTTTATTTATTTATTTGACAGAGAGATCACAAGGAGGCAGAGAGGCAGGCAGAGAGAGGAGGAAGCAGGCTCCCTGCTGAACCGAGACCCCAATGTGGGGCTTGATCCCAGGACCCTGAGATCAAGACCTGAGCCGAAGGCAGAGGCTTAACCCATTGAGCCACCCAGGTGTCCCTGCTTTTCTGCCTCCTTTACATGCTCTGGTGAAATGCCAGTGAAAAATGCTGATAAAGCTAATACCTAGAATTTGGCATTATAAACCTCTTCAGTAGTCGTCCATCTAGAACTGAAAAAATTCTTGTGCTACCAACTCAAATTAGGGCCTTGAGCAATTAGCTATATATTGTGTGCAGTTTTAGGATGGATAAATGGAAATTGACAGATTTTAAATATAAGCAATATTAAAAACACACAAAGAGTCAGGTTGATGAATGTTTAATGAGAAAGCCGTAGTAGTTACCTCATTTAGGTTGCTTCTGATTTCCTTTTTCATATATGGAAACCATCCTGTATATTGCTCAGAATTCTTCTGCAATAGCATGGTTCAGGTTGAAGACAAAGAGGTCCTCTTTCCCTTTGTGATACTTAATCAGTAATGTATTTAAATACCAGAAAGCCATCTTTTGCCCAATGCATTCTCATTTATGGAATAAATTATAGATATTACATAAAAACCCTTTGGGTACAACAAGTAAAATTTCTTTTTAATTTTCTAGGGGGATTCAGAGAGAGTAATGATAATCACTGGACCAAACATGGGTGGAAAGAGCTCCTACATAAAACAAGTTGCATTGATTACTATCATGGCTCAGATTGGCTCCTACGTTCCTGCAGAGGAAGCAACAATTGGAATTGTGGATGGCATTTTCACGAGGTAAAAACATTAGTTCTATTTGAATATATTTCTGAAAATAAAGCAAGCCCACATTGTCACATGAACTTTCTGTGTACATATTTAGATGAATAGATTTGCTCTTAAAATATTTAAGGCTTTGGAGCTTAAAGAAATCATTTTATCATGAATATTAATATCAGAAGAGCCCAAGGAGAGCATTTTGTCCAGTAATTTTCAAGTTATTTTTAGTTCCTGAGTTCTTTAACAAAAATCTTATCTTATATAAAAGATGAATATTTAAACAGATAAAAGCAGATCTGCTTTGCCTGAGTCAGAGTGGAAGGCTTGCAGACTTGCCTGGATAGGCTGTGCAGAGAACAGTCTGAACACCAGTCCACACTCTCCTTGTTTTATAGGTAGGGGACTGAAAACAGACTGAAAAGGGCAGTGGCCCAAGATAATTTAATTCATATTCTCTCTCTCTCTCTCTCTCTCTCTTTTTTTTACTCTAAGAAAATTCTCTACAGCCAACTAGGTCTTACCCTTTATAAATCTAAATGCATGTCATATTAAGAATACAGGTGAAATATCCTGGTCTTACTAATAGGATAATCATAGTTTAATCTATTTATTCAGCTTTATCAGTTCCTTAAGTATTATACTTCTTGCATTTCCTTTTTTGGAAAAATTAAATATAGTCTATATTGTGTAGTTAAGCTTTGTGTATAAATTGATTTCTTGTCTAGCTGCATATTTATATGATTCTTGACTTTGGAATTACATCAGAATATATCACATGCTGATATTGATGCACCTGAGTAGACATGAAAATACTTTATCTTAGAGTTTGGTTTTTAGTCTGAGTGAGAAAAGCAAGGAGACCTAAATTCTTTTTGATGGCATATCACCAAGCAGATGTTATTTTGATCTCTGTATATTTGCAGATGAACTCAGTATAAGAAATTTAAGGAATCTTTCTTTACTTTTTAAATTGTCATTTTCTATTTTGTAAAAAAAAAAAAAAGTATGTGTTTGTGTGTATGTAAATATACTTGGTATTTTATTTCAGTTACACTATTAGGGAGAGGGACAGAGAAATTTAACAAAGAGCAAAAAGATTTTAGAAGATTCACAAAGAGAAAAGATTAAAAAAGTAAGGTGGTTTGTCTGAAAGAGAATCTTGTTAGTGAGCAGAATGTCAGATGTTTTTAGATACAAGTAATAGAAAAGAAAAGAAGAGTTTACTTTTCTCATATAACGAGAAGACTTGGGGTGGACTGCTGCTTCTGCTCCTTCAGTGGTTCTGCAGTTTTGTTGGCCTTTCTTTCATAGTTGCAAGATAGTTGCTGTGACTCCAGACATCACATCACATGAGGAAAAAGGAAGAATACCACAGTTCCCCCCAGCACCTTTTATTTATTTCCAGAAAATCAGTACCTTTTCAGAAGCCTCTCAGAAAACTTCCACTTATATTTCACTGTCCAGACCTATGTCTCTTGGCCGTAATTGCAAGGGAAACAGAAAGTAAGAATTTGCTTTTGACCAGCTTTCCTCATGGAGTTAGACAAGTGTTTGGGAATGGATTCAGAGGTAATCAGAAAATGGTTTTTGTCTACAAAAAATGAATTCAGTGATGATAATAATAAAAACAGCTAAACTTTATTATATATGTGTGTGTTTTTAAAACTTCTTATCAGTGTATAGGGACTGCCATGTGCCCTTTATATTAAATTCTTTATATAAAGTAACATTCAGTGATAGCAAGTATAAGCCTACTGAAAAAGGACAAGCCACACTAATTTCAGGAATTTGGGGGTATTTATTCATTTTCATTTATTCATTCATCCAACGCATACTAACTTAGCATCTACTGTATGACATATATGACTATATGACATAATGACTATATGATTGGGACTACGATACAACCATGGTTTCTGTTCTGGCATTTACGGGAAGAGGGAGATTTTCTTTTTTCCACAGATCCCGACTTCATTTATATGTAGTAAGTAGAAATATGCAGAGACAGAGCAGTCGTTTAGGCAGTTGTGTATGGAGTCCAGAGGGAGAGATGAAAGGTAATGATACAAATTTGCTATGAGACATTTTTGTATAAGCGATAAGTAAAGTCTTAGGTATAGGTGAGATCTTCTCAGTAGAGAGTATAGCGGTAGGTATAGGTGAGATCTTCTCAGTAGAGAGTATAGCGGAGAAAATAGTGCCCTAAGGCTGAGCCTTAAGACTGCCAACATGGCATAGATGAGTCAGATGATAAGCTAGAAAAACCAACAGGAGGACAAAAACCAGGATATTACATTGTCAGGAGAAGACTCCTCCAAGGAGAAAGGAAGTGGCCAGCAGCTCAGAGTGGTCAGATGAATCAGATGAAATGAAGCCAGAAAAGTCAACTTTGATCTTGACAAAATGGTGGTCATTAGCAAGAGCTGTTTTGTTTGTTTGTTTAAAAGATTTGTTTATTGTAGAGAGAGAGAGAAAAAGCATGAGTGGCAGGGACAGAGGGAGAGAGAATCTCACACAGACTTTGCACTGAGCATGGAGCCCAGTGCAGGGCTCAGTCTCATGACCTTGAGATTATGACATGAGCCAAAACCAGCTGTCAGATGCCCAACCACCTGTGCCACCCAGGTGCCCCAGCAAGAGCTGTTTTGGTGGAGTGGTGGCAGACGGTAAAGGAGTGAGCCAGAGGTCAAGAAATAGACTATACAGGTGTGACCAGGCAGCTTGGCTGGGAGGAGGAGGTGAGAGATCCAGTGAGGGACTTGGCTTGTTTTGTTCGTGAATGGTAGACTTGAACATGATTCAGTGGAATATCCAAAGGGATATGTTATATCCATAAATTTATGATTTAAAAAATGCTTCAATTACCTTGGAGGATATTAAAATAAGTTAATGATATTTATAATAACAAAAATCATTAATCACTTTGGAGAATGAAAATAAAAAAATAAAGAGAGAATCAAGACAATTCTGTCTTTCCACATAGGTGACAAGAGGAAGTTTCTCATTATAGAAGCGCCCCAGCTAATAGGCGAAGAAGGAATGATAGAATTAAAGTGTCACCCTTTTTTGCAACCCCCTCCAAGGGTGGAGTTTTTCCAGAGAAGTGAATGAAAAAGTAGAGGGTATATAAGAGTTGTCAAGTGTGGGAGCCTGGGTGTCTTCGTCAGTTAAGCATTTGCCTTGGGCTCAGGTCATGATCCCAGGGGGCTAGGATCGAGTCCCGCTTTGGGCTCCCTTCTTTGTGAAGAGCCTGCTTCTCCCTCTTCCTCTGCTGCTCCCCCTGCTTGTGCTTACTCTCTCTCTCTCTCTCTCTCAGTCAGATAAAGAAATAAAATCTTTAAATCTAAAAAAAGAGATTAGGGTCGGCAAGCGCACATTGGGAATAATGGACCATAGAGCATCAACAGAGAAGAGGGCCCAAGGGAAAGCACAGTGGTAGGTGGGCTGGAGTCCTGCGGGGCTGGAAGAGCAGTTGTGGTGGATGTGCTGCATGAGCCAGAATGGGCAGCTTTTGAGGCGAAACAGTTCATGTCTCTGCTGAAGCCCAACATGTGCCCCTGGTGCTGGATGGCTGAGATAGAGTAGAGGAGGAGAGCGGCTAAGAGGAGATCTAGGCTTGATCTAGGTGGTGTTGGTTGGTTTAGCTTCCAGAAGCGTTGGCAGGTTTCTTGGGGCAGAGGGGAGAATATACACCAAATGTTAACAACTTTGATGAGTGGTGGTGGGGGGATTTGAAGTTAAATAGCTGACAACATGGACAAAGGGAGGATGTCATGGTCAAATGGTATAACCTCAAAGGAACTGTTGTTATTACAAGAAGGTAGAGTCTAGAAGTAAGAATGGTAAGCAGGAGAATCCTTGCCGTATCAGAGGAGGCAAGGAAATGAATAGGTGATTTCGGAGAGGGTTGCAGGGGAGGGACTGGAGAGGAAAGGGAGGGAGTGCCCATGGGGAGAAGAGAGTGGGGACACAGGCAAGTTGGCCGGCCATTTGGCAGTATGGCAAGGGGCCCAGTGTCTGGATTTAGGAGGTGATGAGGTAGAGAGTTGGAGAAAACCTGGAAGCGGAGAGCAGTATGGACTTGATGTTGGAGGCTACACGAGCCACAGAGGAGGACACACAGTGTTCTGACTGAGGAACATATGGAAGGACAAGGGTCGTACCTGGGACGAGTCTCACCAAGCTTGGGTAGTGGTGGGTCCACAAGCTGTCAGTGCCACACACCACAGCCTAACTGGAGTGGCCCTGAAACTTGAGATGCGTACTGTGTCACCTGGACCCAGAAGCTCCTCAGTCCAGCAGGAAAGAAACAGATAAAATAAGTGTGAGTCGTTGGCGTTGTCCCCTACGGGTATTGCTGGATGTACTCTGGCCAGTGGTGCATTTTTTCCTGCTTCAGGTCTAATCCCGGCCCCCACTTCTTATTACATATTATTGCAGAAACTGGTCCCCTGCTCTCCCAGTCTTCCTTTCTTCCTCTCCATCAGTTTTCACACCTCTGTGAGGTGCCTCTCAGAGCACAGCTATGACCAGGTCATTCTGCTAAACCTTGAACGGTGAATACAGGTCTCTGGGCATGTTAGTCCGGAACCCCCAGATGACTGCAAACTTTCAGTCTTGTTTTCTGTTTCTTTCCCTCACCTACCAGTGTGTTAACCCAGCACTTCCTTCTGAATTCCAGGAAGCTATTATGTGCTTTCTCATTTGTCTTTTTTTTTAGTTTTTACTATTTCCTGCATCAGAAATACTTCTTCTAATTTTTTTTTTTGTTTAAATTCCACCTCCTTCATGAAGCCTTCCTTGATTCCCCTAGCCAGAATTAATCTTTCTCATCTCTGTACTTCCATCATCCATGTATTTTGCCTTTTTTAAAAAGCTCTTACCACTTTTAGTTTTATAGCTCTTCCTGTACAGGTCTGCCTCTGCTATTGTGTGATCTGTTCCCGAAAGATGAGTCTCATGTTTTGTACATTTCTCTTTTCCTTCCCTGAACCTGGACCTTGCTCTACCTGTACGTACACAAAACAGGGCTGTTGAATGAATTGACCTTTAACTCAAGATCAAGCACATGGAAGCTAAATCCACAGGCAGTGGGGACCCTTGAAGACGTAGGAGTAGGGAAGCGATGTGATCAGAGTTACAGTTGAGGTTCCAGGAGGATTCATCTGGCCACCCTGTGAAAGACAGACTATATAAAGGCATGATGTCATGATCTGATTCTTGGAGAGATCCTGAGCATTTTAATTAGACTGATAGACATGGGAATGGATGAGGGACAGAGGAGAGATGTTTGCAGGGTTAAAACTGACAGGCTCTGGTAGCTATAGTAGATGAAGAGAGATAGTTGAACTAGAGGCAAGGAGGCATCAAGCCTAGTGACCAAAAGGAGTGAATGGTGGTGCTTGTCAGTAACACTGGGAAATTCAGGAGAAGGATCTGATTTCGGAATTGATCTTAACTGGTAACACGCAGCACAGCAAGGAGGCCTCATCATAAGACAGCCATTACTTTCTATGTTCGTGAGCACAAACTATAGGCTCTTGGGATATTGAGCATTCTCTCAATGAGAAGGCCCAGAACTCTAGGGTACTGAACACATATTTTTCTTAAAACCTTACCAGTACTAGGGTTTGATGCTAGGATTTAGGGATACCAAGCCAAATGAAACCTTTTGACCTGCCCTCCAGAAACAGGTGAGGGAGACGGAGGCCTGAGGCATTACAAAGCGGTGAAATCTTGGCAGTGCTGGAGAAGTGATTGTGTCTGTGTCTTCATTTGCTTGCCTGTTTATTTGTATTTATCGTGCCATCCTCCAGAAAAGAGTTAAGTGTTGGTTTGCAGAAGATTCCAAGTAGTGTAAGTAAAAATGAGGGCAAGGCCTTAAAATGGAGCCAGCAATGAATCTGAAAATATTTATCACATAATGACTAACACTGTTGTGGAGTTTCCACAAAGGTAAGCTTGTTCAGTTAAAATAGTTCACAGTGCCTAGAAAAACAAATTACTTAAGAAAACAGCTTCAAAAAAACCTTTTTATTGTGTTAGAAAACGGTTTGTAACAGTAAGACTAGCTAGTGGCTGGCCTGGAAGGGGCTTGGATGGAACGTGAGCTTCTTCTCTTCCATGCGTGACGGTGTGCCTTCATCTCCTCAACCAGGAGCAGCCTCAAGGAGCTGGACTGATCACCAGTCACTGCATTGGTCACTGCACCAACTAATCTTTAAACCTTGCAAACACTGAATTGATGATTTCAGCAGAGTAGTTTTCATTCCGAATTAACGCCTTCACACGTGTCCGCTCTTTCAGCTACTTGGGGATACATTTTACAGTTAGTTACCTGGTCCTGGTGGGCCCATCCAGAGGAAATATTACATGAAAGAATATCCTTGTTATAAGACATGAAAAAAAGAGCTGGTTACAAAGCCTGACATTCAGTATGATTCCACTTTAGTATGAGAAATTATACATGTAAATATATGCAGAGAAAATCATCGAAATAGAAGGCTTGTATTCTAAAATACCATAAGGGATATGGGATTATGGTGAGTGTTCTTTCCTACTGCTTATTAATATTTTTAAACATCTGAAATAAATACGTAACAAAGATACAACCTCAAATTAAGGGCAGTATCAATCAAAATGAGATGTTTTGTAGGAATCCAGTGAAATGCTTATGTGGTCACTGTCTGGGAACGCTTTTTTCCAGGGCAGAGTTCTCTTCCCTACTCAGTGGAATGGAATTTGGGGTTCTGAGGGTAAACCTTCCCAGGTGATTCAGTGTATTAGAGCTTACTTTTCGAAAAAGTGTTTAACCCAGCCTATGGTTTTTCCTCCTGTAGACATTGATGGTTTTCTTGAAGACACCATCTTGTATAAATAGGATGGTGTCTTTAATTTTCATAACTCACGTTGTCATTTGCACATGTAACATCTAAAACAATGAGTTTGAACCCTTAATGTACCTTAGACTTTTTTTGAGAGAGAGAGAGAGAAAGTGCATGTGTGCACACAAGGGTGGTAAGGGGCAGAGGAAGAGGGGTAGAGAGACTCTTAAAACAGGCTCTAAGCCCAGCACAGAGCCTGAGACAGATGGGACATGATCTCAGGGTCGTGAGACCCTGAGATCATGACCTGAGCTGAAATCACGAGTCTAACATTTAACCCACTGAGGCACCCAGGTACCCCCATTGGATTTTTTTGTAATGGAGCTTTTAGAAAATAGTGATACATGGACCCTAGAGGTTTTAAGTTGGACTGGGGTCTAGAAGTTGAGTTATGTAAGCGTCCAGATGGTTTTGAAGTGCAGCTGAGGTTGAGAAGCATTTCCCCAAGCCCTTGCTGGAGAGCTCAGTTGTTTAATTATAAAAGTTAATTTAAAAATTGTAGATGCTTATTATGAAAACAGCCTGACAGTATAAAGGGTATAGAGTGGAACTTTTGTCTTCTGCCCAGGTCAACAACTATTAATGGTTCTCTGTATAACTTTCCACAAATGTGCAAGTATATGTAAATCTTCTTTTATATAAAAGGTATTATACTAAGCATTACTGCTATGCAGCTTGCTTTTATTTCCAGATATGTAGGGGACATGTTTCCCTACCAGTTCATGCTAATTAATCTCACATGTTTTAATGGCTGCAAGGTATCTGCTGTGCAGAGATTCCTGGGTCTCTAACCTCAGAGGGCTATATCTGGGATGCACTACTTTAGTATAAAGATCCTGTTCCCTGTCTTTTCTTCTGTCCTCACCCTCTCTTCCTTTACAGTTTGAAAGGAGTCTTCCTGGACCACATTCATTTATATCTTAGATCCTTACTGGAATGTGGTATGATAGTATGCCTTCATATTTTCATTTATTTATTGTAAAATAATTCAGACATATAACAATGCCCCAGGTAACTGCCACTCTGCTAAAGAAATAAAACATGGCCAATACTATTGAACCCACAATTCTCCCTAATTCTTTTCCTTTCCACCCCATCTAGAGGACCTGCCCTTCTGACTGTAGTTGTCATCCCATGCATTTGTCTCTAGTTTTACTACATAGGTATGTTTTTGAGAACATACAGAGTTATTGGGTATGCTCTTACCCTTTATATGTATGTTATCACACTGTGTTTTCTTCTGCAAGTGGCTTTTCCCCCAATATTGTATTTATGAAATTCATCCATATGGATACATGTAATTCCAGTTTACTCATTTTTCTATTATGGATATTCCATTGTACATGCACCTACCACAGTTTATCCATTTTCCATGATTGATATTTAACATGATTCAGATTTGTTGCAAATGCAGGTAGTACTGGTACTTGTCTTGAATCCTTCTGGTACACATGAATGAGTTTTCTGAATCCCAGCTGTTATCTAGGAGTGGGACTGTGGAGTGTAAGGAATGTGTGTCTTTCTTGTTCTTCAGGGAGGCTGCCAGCAGTATGTAAAAGTTTGTACTTGTGCTTTAACATTAAATTAGGGGTATCTAGGTGGTTCGGGTAGCTGAGAGTCTGACTTGTGATTTTGGCTCAGGTCACGATCTCTCAGTCATGAGATTGAGCCCTGCATCTGGTGTCTGCGTCCGCACTGGGTATGGAGCCTGCTTAGGGTTCTCTCTCTCACTCTCCTTCTGTCCCCCTCCCCTCCGGCACAGGTGTGCAGGCATGTATTCACCTGTGCATACATACTCTCTCTGTCTCAGAAATAAATGCAGAAAATAAAAGAAAATTAGACATACCCATTTGATGATGTTTCTATATAGTCTTCCAAATTGCTCTTAAGTAAATTTTCTTTTTTTTAATTTACAGTCTTGTACATGAAGTGCCATCTGAGAAGTCATTTTTTGTTAATGCTAGGGGATTATTTTCCCTCTGTGTGCATGCTTTGCCTGTTTACAGAAAGATCTGAAGCACTTTATTGGCCTTCTCTGACAAACTGCCAGGCCTCCTCTCATCAGCTGATGGTTACTTTCTTTAATTCCTTTTTGTCTTGGCTGCCAGGAAAGCAAGAGCTAAATTCAAGGCTCAGGTGCAGAAACAGATTTAGTTTAGTTTTCCCCTTCTCATACATGGGACTATTTCTCTAATATGGTTCTTATAACAGTTGCATCAGAATCAGAGAGAAACTTGTTTCAAATGTTTAAAACTTTCTAATCCCTGATCAGAGACCTATTAAGTTGGAATCGCTGAAACCCAAAATTAGCATTTTCAACACTTGTGTAAAATGTGCTGTCTTAAATATGAAGATCTACTGTATGGCTTATGATCTTAGTTTCATATTCTTTGTAATTCTTCCATAATAGGTATATTGTTATTGAAATCATTGCAAATCCTGTTTGGACTCAGTGGAAGAAGTACTGAAAATCTAGCAGAGTGAGATAGATGCGTAACACTTGGTTCCAAATTTTTACCTTTAAGTTGGTTATTTTTGTTTTATTGACTGGACATTTATGACACCGGGTTTAAATTCATGCATTCTGTAAATACTAGTTGAGTGCCTACTTTGTGCCATGTGCTGTGCTGTCAGAGGAATAAATGAATGTGTGAAAAGCTGTGAACAGACAGGCTTTAGGAATATTTTTTACTGAATGTTGTAACCTTGTATAAGCCTATTCCTGAACAAGAACATTATTTTTAATAGTAGAATTTTGGCAAACATATACATGTGGCTCTAATTAGTATATTTATATCAGTATATTGTGATATATGTATTTATCAATGAAATATTCTAGACACATATTTCCAAGGATCATTAACATGTTTGAGTGCATCACCAGAATATAAGGTCTCTTGTTTATTAACCTGATAAATGCAAACTTAAACCTCATTTACCTTTTTAGACTTGCTAATTAAGTTTTAGAAAAGCAGTGAATTAAATGTGGCTTGAAAAAAGCAAAACAATTGGCTTCTGTCAGCATAATTTATGTCAATTAAATGTTGGTAGAAAGTGGTATTTACATTAAAAGGCCCTTGGTTAATAATTTTCTTGCCATGTTACCCAAGTAAAGTCTGTTTCAGCTCCTCACTTCAGGAACTGTGTACTCAAAATGGCAACAGTGTGCTTATTTTAAGAGAGAATTGGAGCATAATAGGCATTCAGATGCTTAACTTATTTTGAATATTTGCTTTTGACCGTGTAGATGATTACTGATTTGTTTGCCCAGTCTGGTTTAATTCAGCAAATACTGATTGAGCTGTATATATTCCACCTACTGTGGAGTATTTGTAGTTTATTAAATATATATGATATATATTTATATATACTTGTATGTGTATATATTCTAATATATATTCATATATTTTATATATATATTTTATATATGTATGTATATATCCTCCTTGGGCAGAAAGAGAACATCTTGAATCAGTGTATGTTTTCCAGTTGGTAGTAAATACCAGCACTAAAAACCGCATAATAAGTGATATTTTACAAAATGAGTAGGCTGTTATGAATTCTGTTGGCATCAGAAGTGTTGCCTATTAATATCTCTGTTGTTTATTTAGTTCCCACAGCTGTGTTTGCCAAACAGGAGATGCCTCACTTCATCTTTTGATAAGAAGTGGTTGTGTGAATTTAATACTTCAGTCACCTGAGGAGTTGGTTTGGTTTGAAATGCAGAGCCCAGGCAGTTCCCTTAAACACAGATCCCTTGGATATAGTGTTGTAATTGGTGTGATGAAGGAGACTCTTAGACTCTGTATTTAAGAACCTCTCCAAGTGACCCTGAAACATATTCAGATTTAGGAGCCATTGTTCAATTTCCACTCCCAAAATTTTGCAAAGAGAACAAAAAAATCAGAGAGATTGTGATTTTGTCTGCCTCAGCTCATAATGTGTGTGTAATTATAAGGATGCATCCCTCTGGTTGTGTCAGGTTCGCTTCTATTAATCTTATTAATTAATCTGAGTAATTAATTAATCTGATTAATCTTATTCCTGATGAGTGATTGATCTTGTCTTTCTTTTGATGGCCTTAATTATTTGTGGCTTTAACATATGCAGTTAAGGTTGGAAAAGAACATTTGCTGTCTTCATTATTATCCTTTGAAATTCTTGGGACTTTCCCACAGAGCGGACTAGTAGATGTGTTAGAGAATAGTTTGCCCAGTCAGCATATCCTGGGTTCCCTTTGATAGGAAAATGCCCCTGTCCTTCATAAGTGGCCTGCCTATGTTTGTAGATGTTTCCAGTGAACATGGATTCATGAGAGCCAACACAAGTTTGGCATTTTTCTGGATTATTGTCATGATTCTCAGCAACGTTTCCATTGAAATTGAAAGATTGCTAACAGTATTTTTTGCTTGGTTATATATATATGCAGTTCAGTGTTACAACTTTTATAAATTAATTTTAAATACTGTAGTGTGATGTGATTGCAACTGTTAGTAGCAACAATTATATGAAAGAAAAACTTTTCTTGTCTTTTGTAACAATTTTATTGCCGCTAATCAAGTGTTTTCGATGTGGCTAGAAGAAAGCTGCTTCTTTAACCTGGTAATTACTTTCTTTTTCCTTTGTCTTAAAGTAATGATACAATAAAGTGTTCTTAAATGTATCATTTGTGATTTTTAAAAATAACATGTTTTCTAATTACACTGGAATGCTTGTTCACTGTGCAAGATTTAAAAATAGAAAAGCTCAAAAAAAAAGGAGGAAATTTAAATCAACTTCAGTTCTACCACCTGGAAATTGTTATTTAGGTATTTGCCTTTTTGGGCTCTTTTTGAAATGCATACAATGTAGTGGTAAATCATTGGTGACTGCATTCCATTTCTGGGTTAATGTTTATGTTTTAATCAAGTGCAACACAGATTTTTTTTTTAATGCCTTTTAAGTACTATCCAGTATCTACACATCTTGTAGTAATTGGTATCCTTTTACGGCTTTTTCTTTTCTTGGACTGTAATTTTTAAATTTTTCTTTCTTATACCATCCGTCTCCAAAGTTAGAGATTTATTTATTTAGGAGATTATTTTCCTTGTGTACATTTATATAATACTCAAAAAATAAGAAGCTTTGACATGTATACTCTACAGAATTCTGTTAACTTTGTAGCAAAGTGAAGTAAATAGGAAAACATCTTAATTTCAAGAAGAAGGCAAAATAAGCCAATACAAAAGTCCTCCTCCTATACAGAACACTTGAAGGACAAATAAGGCATTCCACTTACATGAGGAAGCTAGAATAGGCAAATTCATAAGGACAGAAAATAGAATAGAGTTTACCATGGGCTGGTGGGAAGGAGAGAATAGCAAGTTTGTTTTTATAATGAGTACAGAATTTCTTTTTTGGGATGATGAAAAGATCTAGTAATGGATGGTGGTGATGGTTGCACAACATTTGAATGTGCTTATTAATACCACTGAATTGTGTACCTGAAAAATGGTAAGTAGTAAACTTTATTTATATATTTTTTACCACAATTTTTGAAGCACTTAAATATGTCCCAAAATCCAAATATAATATAATTATTGCCTCTATTCAGTGATTTTTATATTTGACCTCCAGTATTGATCGTTCAATAAGAAAAACTTTTTCTTTGTTAATTACAGCACTTCTCCCTCATGCTAGCATTCTCCTTGTGTAAGACCTGGAAATTGTGATTTGAGGGGACAGAGGCCCACCCTGTTCGCTACAATTGAAAAACATCCAGAATGTTACCTCAAAATACCAAGATCTCAAAAAAACAAACTCTTTTTCAAATTTTCATGTAACTGTTCTTTATTTTAGAAACTGGTTTTAGAAACTATCAATTTCTTTTCTCCATTAGTGCTTTATTAAGCTTTGTTGACCTATTTAAGGGTTATAGGCGAGGAGGGAGTAGGGGATTAGAAAGATTAGTCAACTGCCACTCCTAAAAATATCAGAGTGATTTTTTTTCTTAATCACATAACTATAACCTGTGTACTCAGAGCAAACTAACTCTAAGACGAAACCTAAAGAATGCATTTTTTTTTACTACTTTTGACTATAAATACAGACAGAATAATAATGACATGTGTTCTAGAAGGCCTTAAATTTCTAACATATTTTAACATTTTGAAAAACTTAAGAATCATTGTCCAGTATTGTGTCTTGTAAAGTGCTTGTTGAAGTAATAAAATGTTATAAAAAAAATATTAATTTATAATGTCTTCAAAAACTTTTTTTGGTGCTTTTCTGGGATATGTACAAGTTAGCAAGATAATAGGAAAGTAGAATGGTATCTAAAGACCCTGGAATAAAGAGAAAGTAAGGAGAGAAACATAAGATAGTAAGTTAAGAAAAATAAAGTGAGATTTGCTGTTTGTTATTATAAGGTGTCATTCAGTTTTTAGTAACCAAGGCGAAAAGGAAAATGTGTTTAGTTATAAAATTCTGTGTCCACCAAAATAGCTATACTGCTGAAATTTATTGGAAAAATAAACTATATTCCTTAAGGGTAGTTAGCAGAAAATGTTTTATCTGTAAACATTTCCCACAGTCAGAAGCTCACGCTTCCCTAGTCTCCTCAGTGACTGGTTAGCAAGCTGGTCTGTCTTCAGTGTCTGCCGGGCACCACTGTTCCTTTCTCATCATGTGCTGTGGAAAAAATATAATTGTAATAGAAAATGTGTTGCCTGCTGAGGCAATGGCTTTCAAACTGTTGTACAGGGTCTTGAGAGCCCCCCAGAGCCCCCTCCGGATGAGAGAAGGGGCCTTACAGGACTATGTTGGGACCAAATCAGCATGCCTTTTATCTAATCTGTAGTGAGTTTCTCTGTGAAATTTCATTTGAGCAAGGGATTTAACAGCTAAAAAGATACTGAAAATCAGTGGCCTAATGGTAGTTAGGAACATTGCATAATAAAAGTACATCTAAGACGCCCTCAAATCTGGTCTGCTGTCCTTAAGGGCAGAAACCCAGTAATACCATGAAGCATGTCGTGGCTCAGTCAGATAAGCGTCTGACTCTTGATTTCGGCTCAAGTCATGATCTCATGGTCCCTGGATCGAGCCCACATTGGACTTCCATGCTCACCGTGGGGTCTGAGATGACTGAGAGTCTATCTAGGCTTTGATGCTAAGATCATTAAAGAACAACTGGTCACCATCAGTGACAAAATCTAACAAGGTTGGGATGGAGAATGGGTGATCTATTTGTCTTGTCAGGAAGGCCTTGAAGACGTTAGCAAGGATAGTTTGGAGAAGCAGAGAGTAAATAGCATTTTTAAAAATTATTCTTCATCAGTATGAATTTGACTTTACCACTAAAAATTTGTCATAGAAAAGCACTTTTACATTAAATAGGTTATTGTGAAAAGTGAAAATTGGACTTATTCTTTTCAATGCAGTGTCTTTAAACTGAATAGAAAATGCAGGTGAATACTGTTGAGATTGCATGCTACTTTTTAATTACCAGGTACCATGTTATTGCAATAAGCTTTCCATGAAAATATTAAACATCAATTTTTTTTTTAAAGATTTTATTTATTTATTTGAGAGAGAGACAGTGAGAGAGAACATGAGTGAGGAGAAGGTCAGAGAGAGAAGCAGACTCCCTGTGGAGCTGGGAGCCCTATGCGGGACTCGATCCCGGGACTCCGGGATCATGACCTGAGCCGAAGGCAGTCGTCCAACCAACTGAGCCACCCAGGCGTCCCTAAACATCAATTTTTTTTATTCAGTAAAAACTTAAGTTTCTCTTATGTTCCTTAGATTTGTACGTTATAATTTTACGATAAACTTAGCAACAATGGACAAGGATAACTGTAATTTATACGTAAGTACAAAGGAGAACATAAATTTAAAACCTTTCATCCCTTGCAACTCTTGCCACAAATGATCAGTGAGTCCTTTGTTAACTTTAAGTTTGGACACTCACGTTGTTCGCTCTTAACTCATGGGTTGGGTAGAAGGAGAAGAGAATGGAGAGAGGTTTAAGGACAGAGACTCAGAAGGCCTTATAAACCATGCTAGGAATTTAGGGTTTTATTTTCCAGGCATTAAGAAACCATTGTATGTTTGTTTTGTTTTATAAAAAATTAAGAAATTAACTTATTTATTTCTCATAACCTTCGTAAGAAGTAGAAAAGCAGGCAATACTGTTGTCACTGCTTACAGATGGGGAAGCTGAAGCACAGTGCTCTGGAACTTGTCTACTCACTTAACCTTTATGTCCTGCTGCCGCTTGGATAGGATTCAGTCTGTCTCTGTATGCTGCAGTTGTCAGTAATTAAACTCAGTAATTAGTATTAAGATTAGAAAAATGTACATGTAAACTTTTAAATGCATTCATGCAACATCAACTTTTTGCTGACATTGCAGAAAAAGCTGTTGTCCAGTTTGAGACACCCTCTTATTTTTCTTTTATCATAGATCCCCCCCAAAATTCTTTGATTGTGATAAGACCAGTTAACATGAGATCTGCCCTCTTAGCAGGTTTTTAAGTGTACGATGCATTTTTGTTGAGTGTAGGAACAATGTTGTGCTGCAGATCTCCAGCACCTACTCATGTTGGAAAATCAGAACTATATGCCTGTGGATTAGCAACTCCCATTCTTTTCCTCACCCCCACCCCAGCCCTTGGCAACCACATTCTACTTCTCTGTTTCTATGAGTTCATTTGTTTTATTTTTATTTTTTTAAGATTTTTTTTTTAATTTATTTGAGAGAGAGAGCTTGAGAAGGGGGAGAGTCAGGGAAAAGCAGACTCCCTGCTGAGCAGGGAGCCCAATGTGGGACTTGATCCCAGGACCCTGGGATCATGACCTGAACGGAAGGCAGCCGCTTAACCAACTGAGCCACCCCCACACCCCGAGTTTGTTTATTTTAGAGACCTCACATAAGTGGAGTCAGTATTTGTCCTTCTGTGGCTGACTTATTATACTTATTTCCAACATGACTCAGTTGATTTTAAAATAGGAATCTGGTGGTAAGGTGAAAAATAGAATAGCTGTTAGAGAAATTGAAGATAGAAAAGGTTATCGGAATAACTCAGATCAATGAATACAAATTAATGAAACATCAGTGGGATTGAAAGGAGAGTACTAAGGACTGGATACTGTAGATTAAGAGACCAAGAAGAATCCAAAGAGAACACCAAATTCTCATTTTTTATACTTACAGAGTAAAGGTACTGAGTTAGTTTTCTGTGTTGTGTAACAAACTGTCACAAACTCAGCAGCTAAGAGAAACAGCATATTATTTCAGAGTTTCTGTGGTTTCTGTAGTCGGTGGTCCTGTGCAGAGTTCTCATCTGGAAGCTGAACTGGGGATGGATCCACTTACAAGCTCATTCAAGTTGCTGGCAGAATCCATCACCTTGAGATGATAGGACTGAGTCCCCTGGTTGGCTTTTGGCTAGGGACTGCTTTCAGCTCCTGGAGACCACTCACAGATCCTTTTCCCATGGCCCTCTCACAGTGTGGCAGCATACTTCTTCAAAGCATTAGAGAAAGTCTCTAGTGTGGGTCTAGCAAGATGTAATCTCATATAACATCATATGATCTAGGGAGTAAAATCCCATCACTTTGGCTCTATTCCATTGATTGAAAGCAAGTCACAGGTCCCACCTACACTCAGGGGAGGTGGAATCGTACAAGGGGTGAATACCAGAATGCAGAGTTCATTGGGGTCACTTTATTTTGTGTCTGCCACACATCCAGCCTTTGACAGCTAGTACAGTAAGGAGATCGGAGTGTACATTCAGGAATCAGATGGACCTGGGTTCAAATCCTGACTCCATGAATGACTGGGGTTTTGGTCACTAAACCTGTTTTCTCTTCTGTAAATGAGGATAAGGTCTATCTCCTGTGGTGTCAGGAATCAGTGAAATAATGCAGGTATAACACTCAGGTGGGTGCCCAGAACACAGTAAAATGCTCATTCTTTCTCACGTGCATTATCACATTTGGGCTTCAGCCACTGTGAGGAATAACTAATTGAAAAGTTAAGTTTCAATTAAAGGATTTGCCCAAGTTATATAAGTTGATATTGATGTTCAGGATTTGAAAATTTAATCTAACGGACTTTTTGCTGTACTAGTATGAGCATAAATGAACACATTTGTGAAAATCATGGGACTTTGGGAAGAGGATGGGCCCATAGAGTTTAGCTGTTCCAGTCTCCCCATTTCACAGATGACGAAGCTTAGGACCACACAGGAAGGTAACCTAACTTGGCTAAGATGACACGGTATTTAGTGGCCAAGCCAGGACTAGAGCGCCCGCCGGTCTCTTCCCTCAAGTTACGTTTTCTACCATATTTGGCTACATTACATAATTTATAAATTGCATGACTTTTTAAAAAGTTTTCACTCCATCTTCTAGGCCAGAACTTCCTTTTTCAATGTGACAGCTGATTTTTTAATGCCAAGTGATAGATGTATAGAAAGTTCAATTTCAAGGCCTAAGGCCTAAAATAAGAATTCACTTATTAGGCTGACTGAAATTCAGCCTTTTTGAACATCTCTATTGTATAAAATGTGATTTGCTTCTTTAAATGTAAATTTAAATTACTGACTTACCTGTATACATTTATCTATAATTATTGACTCTATATTTTATTTTGAACTAATTTCTAAAGGCGCCTCAATGATAGTAATGAAAGGAGCACTTAAAAAGCATAGAATCTTGTTAGCAGCCATGTTAGGCCAGTATTTCCTGCTTACTCCCTGGAGCTGGGAAAGAAGACATTAATTAATATTCTTTTATCATTCTCCATCTTTGTACCAGATGTTTTGCTAGGGGCTTGGAGGAAGAGAAAGGGTCACCACATGACCAGGAATTCTCCCACCCTGAGACAATAACTCTAACCACGTTGATAACCTTCTATATTTTTTTCTGCACAGGCAGTTTTTAATAAAAATGACATTTTTATTAAAAACAATGATTACAGGAGCAATGCCTGGTCACAATAGAAGGGAGCTCAAATGGTACAGGGAGCATACAACTGAAAACTAAAAGGCTCCCCGCCTCAAACTCCCAGCACCTCTGGCACTGAACCCTAGACCACTGCACTCAAAGCAGTTGCTCTCAAGGATCCCACCTTTGTTCCACTGGTAGTTAACCTTACAATGTCTATAAAATAGTCCTCACTCTAATTTTAGATTTATTTGCTTTAAACACTAGCTGTTGAACTTCTGTCTACAAATACAAAGAAATCATTTATCATTATATGAGTCTTCTCATTTTTAAAACTGTTCTTACTTATACCTTTCCAAAAGCTCTCAACATCTGTCCTGCTGCAATTACCTCGTTCTTTTTTACAGGCTAGTTTACAAATGGAAGGAGCCAATAATGAGCATTTATGTTATTCGGATTTGTGTATATGTTACAGTCACATTCGCTTGACAGCTTAAAAAGTATGTAATCCTTAAGGTATTCGACTGTCAGAGGGGCCCCTCCTAAGCACCCCACTCTAAAATTCTCATTTCTGTCTAGCTTTTTGCACTTCTCCTATTCCCTATATCTCATGTTTTCCTCTCAAATGCTCTTTTCCCTTTTTGGTCTCTATCTCTCTTTGAGCAGTTTATTCATGAGAACTCAGAGTTCTTGAAAGTCTAAGATAAGCTTTATTTTGTCTTCATATCTGTTTTGCAAGGTTAAATGGATATAAACTCCCAGGTTCTAAATGTAAAGGAATTGCTCCCTTATCTTCTAGTTTGGCATTCATTATAGATAAGAAGTTTGGTGGCACCTTATTCTCATCCTTAGGAATTTTTTTTCTCTCTCTGAAGTGTTTAGGATCTTTCTTAAAATTTCTGTCATTTCTAAGATTTTACCATTGTGTTTCTAGGTATAAATCTTGTCTTAATAATCTTATTTGGCATTTTGTGGAAACTTTCCATTTGAAGATGCGTGTCTTATTTCTTCTATGATATTACTACTTTTCTTGTGTCTGGCTTCTGTACTTCCTATTGGGTGGGATTTAAACCCTCAGAAACTGACTATGTTAAAATTATTTGTGTATATTTTTCATTTCTTGATCTGTTTACTGGTCTCAGAGAATTCTTTGAATTTATCTTTCAGATTAAAACCGTGGTCCTCCACAGTATCTAATTTTAATCCCACCTATACAGTGAATTTTTTCAGTCATCATATTTTTAATTTACAAGATGTTTTGTTCTCCAGCTGTTCCTTTTTTTGGTAGCCTGTTTTATTTTAAGGCTGCAGTGTTCTTAATCTCTCTGAGGACACCAAATAGAGGTTTTGTTTGTTTTAACTCTATTTAGTGAATTATATTTTTATTCGTTTCCTCTGTGGTAGTTGTTTTGTTGGTTGTTGTCAGTCCTTCTCTATCCTCCTGTCAGTTTTCCTCAATTCTCCTTGATTTTTCTTTAATTTTGGGTGCTGTCCTTGTGTCTGTATGGAACACTGCTAAAGATGTTCTTAGCACCGGCCTGTGCTCCCTCAGCAGCTGGACAGGCCTCTTGCCCTCACGGATCCCTCCACGAACTCTAGACACTTTCTGGTGACCTCGTGTTTTCACATAAGATATGTTGTGACCATTTTCCGATGTCCTAAGTTCAAACATGCCACTTCTACTGGCTGCAGAGTTTTCCATCCTACTATTACTGCTCTTTTTTTTTTTCTTTAGGCATTTGATATTTCCAGGTTTTCACTGGATACCACTAAGGAATATATTTGTACATGCATTTTTCCTACCTCTGCAATAATTTCCATAGTGTTAATTCCTGGAGTGAAATTTATGGGTTGTGAAAGACTTCTGACAGACATCACTAAATTGCGTTTTGGGAGATTATATCAAGTCTCAGTCTCACATAAGAATACCCTTTTCCCTATACTCTCGATAGTGGTAGATATCATCGTTCCTTTTCAACTCTTTGCTAATTGATGTATATAAAACAGCATTTTATTCCTGTTTGAACTTGCATAATATGTGAATATTTTCATGAGTTTTTGTGTGTGAGAATTGACTCTTCCTGTCCTTTGCCTGCCTCTGTTGAAATGTTCACCATTTTCTTTTGCTTTATGAGAGTATTTGTTTTAGGAATATTAACCCTTTTTTATACATGTTGCAAATATTTGTGTCCATTTGTGGTTTGCCTTTAACTTTTTCCTATGTGTTTTTTGCTGTATACATGTTTTGGTGCTAAGTTTATAAAGCCACCTATCTACCTATCCAGAGATTAAATTTCATTTATACCTCTTGGTATGTTTATGGTTTCTTCTTTTATATAAATTTATTTTGTAATATGGTTTGAGTAGGGGCACATCTGTTTTGTTTTGTTTTCAAAATAACCACCTAGCTGGCATGTTTTTTTGTAGATTGATCGTTCATCCTTTCCTCCCTTCCTCATTAAAAATCTCTCCCTTGTCACATACTAAATGTTTTATGTGTGTATGTATCTGCCTAAAAATAACTTCCCAAGAGCATCCTACAGTTCATGAAACTTCTAGCTAGACTCTTCTGTTACCCTACTCTTTCTAGAAAACACTTAAGTATAATATTTAAAATATTGTATGAAAATCTTAGTGCTTGCTTGTTACTCTAATTCTTGAGAATCAAAGGCCTTCCCCCCCCATCCCCCCCCCCATGTTGGCCTTATCAGAGCACTTTGTTATCAGCCAAAGGTTCATTCTTTTAGTCAGCTTGCAACATATAGGGAGAAAAAGCAACTGTGTTAAATGGGGTTGAACATTACAATTCTGGAGAGTTGAGTGGTTTCAGAGATAGAAGAGTTTAACCTTTGTGGTGGGGAGAAATACTATTAAACATTGAAAATTGATATAAATAACAGTGTTTGAACTTTAAGAAAGTAACCAGAATGCTCGTAAGTTAGCAACATTTCAAAAGTTCTGTTTTATTGTTACTGATTTTAAAATGGATAAAATTAAAGCACTATATAGTGCTTTAATTTTATATATATATAGTGCTTTAATTTTATCCATTTTAAAATGGATAAATATATATATATATCATATATGTTATATAAATATATATGCATATTTCTTTTTTTTTTAAGATTTTATTTATTTATTTGAGAGAGAGCATGAGAGGGGAGAAGGTCAGAGGAAGAAGCAGACTCCCCATGGAGCTGAGAGGCCGATGCGGGACTTGATCCCAGGACTCCGGGATCATGACCTGAGCTGAAGGCAGTTGCTTAACCAACTGAGCCACCCAGGCACCCTATATATATATTTCCGTATAACCCCATCTATGGTAGAGTTATCCTAGATGGAGTTACATACAGTTTCTAAATGGCACTTATTCCTGGAGTAGTTCTCCTAAGGGTCTGCCAATCTGTGGGAAAAACAATGTACTCCATCTTCCCTGCCCAGTACAAGGTTCCAGCCCAGAGATGGTTAAGGCTGGATTTCACCATGACATTCTCCAGAAAGAAAAGGTACATTATGCTGCTGTAGGTCACATGTGAACTACTGGAGAAAAACTACATTGATGAAGGTATTTTGCTAAGAAAATAGTTAACCAGAACTCACAAAGCTAGTTAGCGGGTCGAAAACCTGAATTCTGAGTTTTGCTATTAACTGCATGACCTTGAGTAAGTATTGCTTAATGATTCTCCCCCACATACACTTTTTTTTCCTCCCAGAATCCTTTTACACTAAATAGACATTTCCCCAAATATGTTCTGTAGACCATTATTGCCATGAGGTGCTCTGGGAGTTTTAGGGGTCCACAGTGAAATGAGTTAGAGAAATGCTGTATAGTAGATTCTTCTCTAGAAAATACACAATGTACAGTATAATATATTTTTTTAATTTTTTATTTTTTATAAACATATATTTTTATCCCCAGGGGTACAGGTCTGTGAATCACCAGGTTTAGACACTTCACAACACTCACCAAAGTGCGCAGTATAATATTAAAGGATGGTGGAAATCTTACAGGAAAGAAACCCTTACATCTTTTGCACCCATTTCTTGACATCTCTAAGAACTGTGTTCCATGAAGTCCACTTTAGGAACCTGTTGTAGGTGTCTGAGATTACTAAACATCTTTCATCCTAATAAAAAGTTTTAGCTTATATAAATAAATTTTATTTCAAGGTGGTACTGTAATTTGTAATACACTGTGGAATCTTGTTAAGGAAATACTAGGGAAAAATCCCTTTAATTCTGTAATTTTTAGACTCGTGGATTTTTAAACACAACAACACAGAGAAGCATTATTTTCCCTTGGAATACCAAAACTTTGGTTTGGGATGATTGCCCAGAAGGTAGGGTCAGAGGTTTCCCTACTTTTTTGGGAGCTCTGTCCTATACCTCAGGCTCTATCCACAATGTTTCTACAGGGTGCACTTTGACGTTAGGCACTCCTTCATATCCAACACATGTTTTCTTTTTTTAATACGATTTCAGCTGTTATTGGCACACAGTATATAGACCCTCAGGGATCCTTTATTTTTCATAAAGTAATACTTGGCTTCCTAATAATAAAATTCAGAGGAAAAATCAAGATGTCTTCATCTTATTTGTAGGATGGGAGCGGCAGATAATATATATAAAGGACAGAGTACCTTTATGGAAGAGCTGACTGACACTGCAGAAATAATAAGACAAGCAACATCCCAGTCCTTGGTTATCTTGGATGAATTGGGAAGAGGGACGAGCACCCATGATGGAATCGCCATTGCTTATGCTACACTCGAGCATTTTATTAGAGATGTGAGTATCTTGCACAGCTTTTTGTATGTGAATGGTGCATAGCATATAAATTGTTTTTCTGGTCAGCTTCTAAAATATTCAAAATGATCAGGGATGCCTGGGTGGCTCAGTTGTTACGCGACTGCCTTCAGCTCAGGTCATGATCCTGGGGTCCTGGGATCGAGCCCCAAGTCGGGCTCTCTGCTCAGCAGGAAGCCTGCTTCTCCCCCTCCCACTTCCCCTGCTTGTATTCCCTGTATCACTGTCTCTGTCTCTTTCTGTGTCAAATAAATAATTAAAGTCTGTTTTTAAAAAATTATCTTTATTATAAGTGACTCTATACCTGCAATTGGCCATTAAAACACTCTACATTGAATTTAGATGGATTAGCCCTACATCTTGTCTGTAATTCTTTGATGTGTCTTCTTTGCTTTTGCTGAAACAGAGTAAAGGCCTCTCTGGCAGTATTTCCCCCCAGAACTGTTTTCATTATCCTTGGCAAACTCTGAATTAAAAGCAGGGACACCCCCCCCAACCCCAACTTGCAACCCAGTCCTTAAGGAAAGGACAAAGCCATTTTAAGCTATGAAATCCTTTTTTGAGCAATATCCTTCAGGGCCTTGGTAGAAGAGCTTTAATCTCATGTCTTTGTGTCTTTCTTTCACTCTTTGAATGCATATCTGTTTTTTCCAGAGGGCAGGTCTGAGCCTCTTGGTGTGAAGTTTTGTTTGTGTTAAATCCTCCATCCTTGTCATCTCCATCAAGCTCCCCACTTTATTAATGCTCTCTCTCTTTTCATTCTCGTCTCTCCTCTTCTGCCTCTCCTTCTTGGCACCTGTCCGGAACCTTGTCTGGTCTTCGGTTTTTCTCTTAGTATTTTGTTCTCTGCTTTTAAAACTCTTTCCTATGGGTCTTTCCTCCCTTTTCATTTCTCCTTCTCTTCCTTACATAACCAGTAAAAGCATATTTTTTTACTCCTATTCCTTTGCACAGCACAGGATGCAAAAATAACTCCCCTTTTCTTTAAACTTCTGTGGGCCTGTTTTTTGTTTGAACATTTAGTTAGCTTACATAGTTAACGGTGGCATGTTTTCGACTTTAAAATAAATACTTTTAATTTTTCTTAAAAAAATTCTTTATTTGTAAGAAGAACTCAGGAACATCTCTTTAATTATCGTAGAAACTGCATATCACAGGTTCAGGAAAGTCCTGTCACTGCCTCCCAAAAACATTCTAAACATTGATTTAAGAACCTTCAGGAATGAATCATGACAGACTGAATTTGACAGCCCCCTCTGAGCTTGATTTCATTTCTCCAAGTGCTTATCAGTTACTGTGACACATAACAAATTACCCCAAGACTAAGTGGCTTAAAACAGCAGTAATCATCTGTTAGATCTCTCAGGGGTCTGGAGGTAAGGAATTGGTGAGCACCTTAGCTGGGTGGTTTTGGCTCAGGCTCTCTCCTGAGGTTGTGGTCATGGAGTCATCTGAAGGCCTGACTGGGGCTGGAGGACCCTTTCCAATGTGGCTTGCTCGCTGCTGGCAAATTAGTGCTGGCAGTTGCCCAGGGCTCTCATTTCCTTTCTCTGTGAACCTCTCTTCATGGGGCCATTTGAAGATGAGTGGCTTCTGGCAGCTTCCAGAGGAACCATTCCAAGTGGCCCGAGTATTTTATGCATTTATGACAAAATGCGTTTTATGACCTAGCTTCACAAGCCACACACTGTCACTACCATCGTATTCTGTTGAGCACAAGGGCCAGCCTTGATTCGCTGTGGGAATTCACTGCTCAAGAACACGACCATTGGGAGGCCATGTTGGAGCCTGGCTACCAAAAGCAGTTTGGCGATATGTTAAAGATCCCTTTAGGAACCCTCAGGAACAAATCATGACAGAATTAAATTTGTCACTTCTCTTTTCATTGCTTCTATAGCAGCTTTTTGATGTTTTAAATGTTAATGAAGAAAGTGTTATTTTTAGATAAAATTTATGTTAGAGGTAAGTCACTGAAGAGGATTCTTCAGGAGCAGAGTTTCTACCCTTTTTTATGGATGAAAATCTGCATTTTCTTGGTCTTTTGATTGCTGGGATGGGGAAGAGAGAGCAGAGAGGAGGAATGGCGAAGCTCTGTGTGGCGGCTGCGAGCTGAAAATGGCCTTGAGGAGAGCAGCGTTATGACCCAAACCCTTAGGTCTTCTGGCAGCAAATGCATGTCACCTCAGGGAAGGGGCATCATGGAGACAGCTGGTCCACAGATACTTTGGGGGCAGATTCTAAGAGCAGCTCATCAAAGAAATCTTGCCTTAATAGGTTTATTGTAATTGTTATAAGAGAGAAGGCACATGTTCTGACTTTTAATGAGGTGAATGGCAGATGAATCAAAACTGAAGTTCTTTGATTTAATCACCCCCTTCTGCCAATTTTTACCTTTTTTTAAAAAAGGTTATTTATTTATTTGAGAAAGAGAGAGAGAATGTGTGAACGGTGGGGTGGGGGCAGAGATAGACTCCCAAGCACACTCCCCGCTGAGCACAGAGCTCATTGCGGGACTTGATCCCAGAACCCTGACATCGTGACCTGAGCCAGAATCAAGAGTTGGCTGTTTAACTGACTGAGCCACCCAGGCGCCTCTTCTGCCAATTTTTAGATCAAGATTTGGTGTTAGCTTCTTTTAAGATTTAAGAAATAAGGGATTTCAAAAATACATAATAATGTGTACTTTAAAATAATGCTTATTAAGGAATCCATAAATGTATATGAATACTAACAAAACAAAAGTAAATTTCAAAATGGCAGAGGTAGGGTAGGGAGAAAAGAAAGCTCTTCTTTACAGAATGCCAACTAAAAAATACAGAGAGAATTTTTTTAAATCAGCATTTACTAGTCACTGCATCATCAGGCAACAATGATCCATAGATAGCAAAACTTTGAGTTTTGCCACAAAAAGTGTGTGTGTGTGTGTGTGTGTGTGTGTGTTATGGAAAAAAGGATATTCACACAATCTCAAAGTATTACTCCAGAAGTCATTAATTACAAAGGTGAAAGGTGTCGGTATAGTAGAGAAATCTTCTGGGCACTCACTTAAACCAAATAAGCAAATTTAGCATCCCCAATAGTAGGCCAAATTGATATCATGTGGCTCTTGATACGATGTACTGAAAAGAGTATGGCACCACCATAAATATGTAATATATCTGCCAGTAAGGTTTAAGCTTATTTGGAGAAAAAAATCAACCAAATCCAAATTGAGGGACATTATACAAAACATGATACAAAACTCTTAGATATTTCAAGAACATTAATGTCATAAAAGACGTAAAAAGGAGGCTGGGAACTCTTCTAGATTGATGGAGACTAAAGAGACATGACTAGATGTGTGACATGCATGATCCTTGATTTTTTTTTTTAATATAGAGAAACTTTATTTACTGGGACAGTTAAGGATATTTGTGGACTAATGTTAGGTAATGGTAATATATCAGTGTTAAATTTCTCAAGTTTAATAATTTTATCTGGTTAATATGAGAATGCTTTTGTTCTTAAAAGATAGAATTTTAGGTATTTAGGGATGAAGTGTCATGTCTGCAATTCTCAAATGTTTCAGGAAAAAAAGTGTGTGTGTGTGTGTGTGTGTGTGTGTGTGTGTGTGTGTGTGTTATGGCAAAATGCAAACCAAATATAAAATATTTATATATATTTATATATTATATGTATAAAATTGAACCAAAAAACTGTTGTCTAGTTAAAGAGTATAGCAATGTTCATTGTACTTTTCTTACAGTGTTTATAAAGGTTTGAACTTTTTCAAAACAAAATTGGAGAAAAGTTTAAGGTAAAATTTAAAAATAAAATAACATTGAACCAAAAAACTGTTGTCTAGGGAAAGAGTATAGCAATGTTCATTGTACTTTTCTTACAATGTTTATAAAGGTTTGAACTTTTTCAAAACAAAATTGGAGAAAAGTTTAAGGTAAAATTTAAAAATAAAATAACAGGGACACCTGCGTGGCTCAGTTGGTTAAGCATCTGCCTTCAGCTCAGGTCGTGACTGCAGGGTCCTGGGATCTAGTTCCGAATCGGGCTCCCTGCTCAGCGGGAAGTCTACTTTTCCCTCTGCCTGTCGCTCTCCCTACTAATGTTCTCTCTCTCTGTCTCTGACAAATAAATAAAATCTTTAAAAATAAATAAATATAAAAATAAAATAACATTTGTCATGTCTTACTGCTTTAGGTGAAATCCTTAACCCTGTTTGTCACCCATTATCCACCAGTTTGTGAATTAGAAAAAAGTTACTTGCAACAGGTGGGAAATTATCACATGGGATTCTTGATCACTGAGGATGAAAGCAAAGAGGATTCAGGTATGAAATACACTTGCAGTAAGTACAACAGGAATGTTGTTGGTTTTCGTGTTTGATTCATGAATACGTGAACTTACTGCTTATTAAAAATAAAAGCTGTGAATGTTGATTATAAATGACATTTGTCCAAGTTCATTTTCTCCAAGCTTAGGGTCAAGTAGAGTTTACATTTATCTTTGCCATCTCTGAGCACTTCTCTGGTTTTTGTCTACCTCATTTTTCTATAAGAAGGAGATGGGGTCAGAGGTGCCGTGTAGGTTTTACTCTTAGATTGGTCCCAGGAAAGGTGCCTGAACAGTCAAGTATATTAGTCATCTTCAAAAATGTCTCATCCCCAGTATTCTATACTGAACATATGTTTTATCTTAACTTGACAAGGGAACTGAATGTTAGGTCAAGTGGCTTGCCCACGTGGGCCACCTGGGTAGGGGTTGAACTAAGCCTAGAGTCCTAGAATCTGCTATCTGCTTGCAGGTTCTTTCCTGCTCTGCTAGAAGAGGTATGTGGGATCTACACTATTTTTCCACCCTTCCCACCCTGGACCACTGTCACAGGAATGAGATGTTTCATGAAAAAGAACATCATTAGCCAACAGAAATAAATTCAAGCGCTCTAAGTAATATAGTCAGTTTCAGTATAATCTTATTTTCCTGTTCAGTAGTAATTTTTTTAAGCTCCCAGCCTGTGGGCCAGCAGTGGTTTACACAGTTGGTGTGCTGCAATGGAAAATCCATCACCCAAGACACTCCAGGGTCCAAATTTTATTTTGGAAAAGTAATAAAGATGGACCTGAAAAAGAAATCAGGCAGCTGGCCCAAATAAAACAAAGCCCTGGACCTGAGCTAAATGTAATGTTAGGCAATCCTTGCCTTTCACCACCATGCAGTCTTGAAAAACACATCATAAATTCTCACATGGAAGCAGTTTCATGTCTATTAATCTGCATCCAAAGTGACAGGAGGAGCTTATAAGCTAAAACCCAGTGGGATAAACAAGAGTTCACCAGCAGGGAAGGGTCAGTGATAAGCCTTGATGTGAACTGACTACCAACCTGTAAGTGTTCTGGCATTTTATTTTATTAATTGAAATTTATATTCATGAACCTAATTTTAAACATGAAATGATGCTGAAAGGCACATGCTAACGGGCAGAAAACCCCTGCCTCTGTCCCTTCCCTCCATGCCCCCTCCCCGTCCAGTCCCAAGGCAGCCACTTTCACCTCCTTCATCGCTCTTTCCGAATCTCTAAATCATACGCTTATCTGCCCGTCTCCTGCTTCATCATCTGGACACATTATTGTTCGGCTTCTCATTGTGCTGGTTGGGAGTCCTCAGCCTTTGCTGCTCTGACCTCCCAGGGTACTCATTCCAGGTTCTTTCTGCCTCATTCCTCTTCAGAGTTTTCACTGTTATTGCCAGCAAGTATTGCTTAATCATGAGCCAGGTATGAGGACAAGTGCATTTTTGTTCTTATGCAATTTTTTTTGCGTTTTGTGTTTTTGAAGGCAATAATTGCCTTGTTTTCGTTCCATTCTTCTATTTGAGTCTATATCTGACTCTTCCTGTACCTGCCAGTAGCTTTATAAAATGCCTCTCCAGACATTTTTCCATGTGATTGAACTGCTGGTTCCACTTCTCCTCGCCGGAGTCATTCCCCCTGGAGCCCTTTGTCCTGCTTCTCTGTGATGGTTGCTCCCTAGGCCTGCTGCACAGCTGTTGTCCTGACACCTGCGTTCACCAACACACTAGGACTTCTCTCATCCCGCCTTCTGTGCATTTGCTTGCAGGTAACAGGATCCTGGAATTCACAGAGGCTCCAACAGTAAGAGTAGAAATAATCTCACATTACAGGGACCTCAGAGGAAGAGTGGGCTTCAGCTCTTCTTCTTTACAGTTCCCCAGGCTCCGTGTTCCAGCCTTGCTTGCTTCATCGTCAGACAGCGTGGCCGAGGCTCTTTTGTACCTTAAAGCCAGAATCAACAAATATCCAAAGAAAGAATAGGGACCAGCATTTCTTGGGACTCTTTCTTAGGAGCCGGGGAGTTCTCCTCAGATGTTCACTAACATCTCATCATTGTCGCCTCTCCTTTTCAGAGTGGAATCACATGCTCACCCTTAAACCAATGACTAGAAAGCGACAATGACAGGGGTAGCTTGGATCAGCCTAGATTAATCAGGATCAACTTTTGGAGCTTGACATGAGGACATTATCCCCTCAGTTAAATGGTCAATGAGTTATTTCCATATAAAATCAGGGTTTTCTTAGGGTTGGAAAAGAATTTGGATAGGCTACTAGTAATATCAGCTAAAGGAGTGAAAAGTTTTGAGATTTTGCAGGAATGAAAAGTCTACAGTACACCTTCATACTTCATTTATAATTTCACTAGGGCTGGAATTTTAGGTTGAAAATAATTTTCACTCAGAATTTTGAAGCATTGGTGCATTGCCTGCTTACCTCCAGTGTTTTTCTAGCTACATCTGTGTTTCATCCATTACCTCTAACCTAGCTCCACTGCTGTCTGAATTAGAGGCCCCTGTGTAGGTTATCACTCAAGCACCCCAAAGACCTTTTGGGTGGCTTTGAAGATACGCTGTTATTTCTCATGGCTAGGTAGATAAAGCAGCAGACCTGCAGTAAGAAACATGTACTTTAATCTATTCCAGTCTATAAAATCTTGGACAGGTTACCTCACCTCGTTCACCTCTAAAAATGTTATGAATCAGTCCCAAAAGTGACTTCAGACACTATTTGATCAACACACATATTTCTTTAATAACTGCCCACAGAAGTTTGGCTTTCAAACAGATTTTGCTAAGTTCCCCTGTAACCAGCAGAAACATGAATTATTGCTTTCTCTGACTCTAAGCAGTATCAGATAAATTTTTCAGTAATATCCATCTACAAACGGTTATAGCTTATAAGTGAAGTCCTCACCAAGAGCTTCTTCTCTCCTCGCTGGCTGTCTGCTGCCACAGTTGCATCACACCCACACTCACGCTCTCTCCCCTTCTCCCCTCTGAGAGGAGTGATGGACAGTCCTGATGGAGAACATAACTCTTAAAACTCTGTAATGTGAGGGGGTGCCTGGGTGGCTCAGTCAGTTTAGTGTCCAACTCTTGGTTTCGGCTCAGGTCACGATTTCATGGGTGGTGGGATCAAGCCCTCTGTCAGGCTTTGCACTCGGTGGTGAGTCTGCTTGAGATTCTTTCTCTCCCTCGGTCCCTTAATGCTCATGCTCACACTCTCTCTTTCTCAAATAAATAAATAAATCTTAAAAAAAAAAAACAAAACCCTAATGTGATTATGGAAGAGTAGTCTCATTATTTACCTTGATGGTGTGAGAACTACCAAAATTAGTACTACAGTGGAGACTAGGATGTAATGAGAAATTGAGCAGCTGTTTGTGCTGAGGTATGTTAAATTATTTGGAGCAACATAGTATTTTATATTATAAAGCTATAAAATACAGGACTATTATAGCTATAGTACATAAAAAGCATTGTATAGCTATGTATATGTATACATACTATATGTTATATATATAAAGCAAAAAAAAAAAAAAAAAGCCATCAGCAAAGCAAATTTTAACTAAGGGGGTTTTGTGTGGCATTAGTGGGCTTCCAGAAAAGGATAGAAGAGTGGATGGCTGGACGGATGACAAATGGACAGACAGATGAATGATTTTTTTTTTATTTTTATTTTTATTTTTTTTAAGAAAACCGGCATGGAGGTTAGATTATAGAGGAGAGGAGAGGCCGGACATAGGTACGTCAGTTAGAACCAAGCTAGTTGACGTGATAAAGACTGTTTTTTTGTCTTAAGGATGAGAAGAGTTTACCCTTTGGATTGCCTACTGCTGTTCACTTCACTTTTGGTCATGTGAGCATCAGTGAGTAACAAAAAATTACCCAGGGTAGCAGGCACTGGCTTCTCCACGTTTCTTTCCTAGTCTCCTTCCACCCACCTCCTCACCTGTTCTTTATGTTCTTCAAGTTTTATTTGGAGGCAAAAGGTATTCTTAGTGCTTTGTAATGTGAGTTTTAGTCTGTATTCCTGAGAGTGCCAGCATTCTTTCCACCTCCCACTTCCAGCACCCAGCCTTAGAAAGGTGTTATTTGCTGCTGAATTCTTAGAAGAGGTTAAAGAAAATTCCATTATCCTTGTTCTCAGTTATGCTTTTTAGTTTTTAGCTGATAAAAGAGTAAACCCATTTATCATACACATTTATGAAATGACATAATATATGAGAAAAAGCTCTTGATAAAATTATAATATGTTTATTGGGATCTCAGAAATTCTTTTTATAAAGATTTTATTTATTTATTTGACAGACACAGGGAGAGAGGGAACACAAGCAGAGGGTAGAGACAGAGGGAGAAGCAGGCTACCTGCCAAGCAGGGAGCCCGATGCAGGGCTCGATCCCAGGACCCTGGGATCATGACCTGAGCCGAAGGCAGATGCTTAACGATTGAACCACCCAGTGCCCCAGGATGTCAGAAATTATTAAAAATCTGGTTCATTTTGGGCATTTTTACAACTCTATGTAATTGGGTTGAGTTTCATAATAAAAGCTGCATAATCCTGAGATGCTTGAGATTTATCAAAGATTAAACAGTATGCAGCTTTGTCTTTCTGTTATTGTACTTCATTATATCCTAGTTCTTTGGAAGTTTTTAGTTTCTGTGTATGTATTTGTGTGATAGCAGAGTCTGAGATTTTTGTGGCAGGTGTTGGCTGGGAGTGCTCTCATGATCAACACCTGAGGGCAGGCCTGGTCCAATGGGGCTGTGTTGTGGTCGTAAGGCTTCAGCCAGTCCTACCGAGAGCTCTGAGATGGGATTGGTCTTTCAGAGTTGATGCAGTTTGAGGTGAGGAGGCCTGGCCTTTAATACCCTTTATTAGTTAGCTATTGTTGCATAGCAGATTACTCCCAAACATAGCTGAAAACAGCAAACATTGATCATCTTACCATTTCTCTGCATCAGGAAACTAGGGGCAGCTTAGATGGCCACATCTACCTCACGATTTCTCCCAAGGCTACAGTCAACATTGTCTAGGTCTGTCATCACTTCACAGTTTCACTGGGGGAATTTACTTCCCAGGCCTCTTACATAGGGGCTGGCAAGCTTTTAGTTCCAAGTTCCAAGTTCACTCGTGTGGCCGTTGGCCAGAGACATCAGTTTCTTTTTTTTTTTTAAGTGTTTTTTTTTTTTTTAAAGATTTATTTATTTATTTATTTATTTATTTGACAGGCAGAGATCACAAGTAGGCAGAGAGGCAGGCAGAGAGGGAGGAGGAAGCAGGCTCCCCGCTGAGCAGAGAGCCCGATGCGGGGCTTGATCCCAGGACCCTGGGATCATAGACCTGAGCTGAAGGCAGAGGCTTTAACCCACTGAGCCACCCAGGCGCCCCGAGACATCAGTTTCTTTCCATGTGGGCTTCTTCATAAGGCAGCCCACAATATGGCAACTGGCTTCCCTCAGAACAAGTAAGCAAGAAAATGAATGCCCAGGACAGAAGCCACAGTGTTTTGCAATCTAATCTCAGAAGTGACAACACATCATTCTTGCCATATTTTATTTGTTAGAAGCAAGTCAGTGGGCCCTGCCACACTCAGCGGCAGAGAATGACACAAGAGCATGAACACCAGGAGGCAGGGATCTTTAGTTGCCATCTTAGAAGCTGCCTACCAACTCCCATAGCAACCAGTCATGGTGCAGGCTGCCCAAGACAGGACATGACCTCAGATGAAGCAGTTCTCTTTTTAAGCTGAGGTGACTCCCAAAGAGGGGATATAGCTGTGGATTGTGGACTGACAACCTTCCTGAGAGCTGAGGCAATAAATCCTTTAGTCCTCAGGGGGAGCTGGGTGGAACTGAACAGTGTCCACTTGAATATATATAACTCTCAGTTAACCCAGTTCATTTAGTAAACCAGAATTTCTCAGTCTTGTTATTTAAACTGCACCATGTTGTATTTCCTTATGCATTTTTTGCTGTTGTTTTGTTTTTAGCATTCTTAGAAATATCTCTTACATGTGTTACTTTACAGAGTGTGTTGCATACAAGACTGTTCAGTGAGCACATTCACTGAAATAACACTTTCTTGGTCTGTTTTTACAGGAAAAATTGTACTGTGTATCAGAATCATTTCCTTTCTGATAATAGCAGTTCAGTTGAAATTTTTTGGGAAGAAGCATAAAACAAATCTTTCCCTTACACCAAGTCATTTTTAAAAACTTGTAGGTCGGGGTGGGGGGGTGGTTGGTACATGACTGGCTCAGTCGTTGGAGTATGTGACTCTTGATCTCGGGGTTGTAAGTTTGAACCCCATGCTGGGTGTAGAGATTACTTAATAACAGAATCTTACTTAAAAAAAAAAAAAAACCCACCTTTAGGTGAGCTATAGGGTCCTAAATGCAAGAGAATCTTCAAAATAGTATTTCCCCTTTTCCTAGATATGTATAATTGATAAATGGCGCTGAGAGTGATTAGGAACAATGGGTTTCTTTTTCAGATTGTAAATTTTAATTGAGTGAAGTTGTAAGAATTTATGTCTTATTTAATCTTCTGCTTTGAACTTGCAGGGATGGTTTCCTTTATCTCCTCTTTATTTATTTTTTAATTTTTTATTTTGTAGGTGAAGAGCAAGTTCCTGATTTTGTCACTTTTCTTTATCAAATAACCAGAGGAATTGCAGCAAGGAGTTACGGACTAAATGTGGCTAAACTAGCAGATGTTCCTGGAGAAATTTTAAAGAAAGCAGCTAGCAAGTCAAAAGAGTTAGAAGGATTAGTAAATATGAAGAGGTCAGAATGATTGTGTGGCATTTTTTTACTTATAATGAAAACTTCCAAGTTGTCCAATGAAGAGGAATGTCCTGTAAATGAATGTTAGGTTTACCTTTAAGCATTTCTTCAAATATTCTGAAACATTTAATTAAAATAAAATGAAAACAGATCTTTGAAGAGCTCATGTGAATTCAGTCCGCCTTCTTTACTCAGATCTTTATCTGTTGAGTTGCTAAATTGGTTTTAAAGTCATTTTTCTAAAGAACTAAGTTAACTCCTTACTGTGTGCCAACACATTGGTTGCTTAAAGCATTCAATTATACAACAAATGACTAAAAGAAACCATGACATTTAAAACCTTTAGAGTACTTCCTTTGTCCATATACCGCATTCAGAAAGTAAGAATTCTGTCAGGGTATGAATGAAAATAATAGTATTATATAACTATGTAATTATAGTCCGTATCCCCATGTCCCTTCTTTTGTGGATTGTTTATGACAAATTTTTCTTTCTAAACTACCTGCAGGGCACCTGGGTAGATCAATTGACTGGGCATCCGACTCTTGATCTCAGCTCAGGTCTTGATCTAAGGTTTGTCAGTTCAAGCTCCATGTTGAGCTCCACACTGGGTCTGGAGTCTATATTTTAAAAAAACAGAAAACAAAAACCCAGCTTTATTCAGACATCTGTGTGGCACAGTCAATTAAGCGTCCAACTCTTGGTGTTGGCTCAGGTCATGATCTCCCGCTTGTGAGATTGAGCCCCGTGTGGGGCTCTGCACTCAGTGAAGAGTCTGCCTAAAGATTCTCTTTCCCTCTCCTACTGCCCCTCCCCCCCTGCTCTGGCTCTCTCTCCTCTTTCTCTCTGAGATGAATAAATATATCTTTAAATTGCCTTCTTTTTGTCACTTAGAATGCTTATGTGAATTATGTGAATGCATTCTATCTTTTACCCTTGATATCCAGCCAGTAGGTAGTCAGTATATTAACTGATCTTGATCTATATCAGAGGTATGCTTTGAAAGAAAGATATTCCAAAAAAAATATCATAGTAAAAGATAATAAGTTACAGCCTTTCCCCCCAAATACAAGATTATATGATAAAAGGACATAACCTCCTTATCCATCCCCTGCCCCACTCCTGTACTACCTGGAAAGTGGGATATGCTTAGGGCAAGATATTACTGCCCTGGTTGATAACTTTGTGACTGCGAGGGAACAGATTGTTGGTCAAATAGAAAATCTTGACTGGTGACCACACTGCAGGAAAAATTTTTAGTCCTGAAATCATTACCCAATTTACATATTAAAATAGCAATACCTAATATTAATTAAACAATTACCAACTTGTATACTGAAGTACAGTACTGCAAACAACTTCTCCATTTCCTTCCTCTTGTGGTTCTGCCTTGCCACTCTGTAGTGTGCAGGGGTAAATGATGGTTGACCAAATCCAAAGCGCTGGACTCTGGCATGATGTGTGGCTTCCTCTGTTGGCATTCTCTTTTGGAACCTTTCCACAATACCAGGTTAGAAAAGTAGTTATTTATTATGAGAGTTCCAAGATAAGCCCTTACTTCTCTGCGGAAGTCCAAAGACAAACTTAAATCCTCTTTTGTTATCTTACTACTATTTTTCTTCTTCCCTAGAGAAACTAGAATAAAACTTTACTACAAAGGGACATATATATATATGAGATGGCAGTAAAATATGATAGTTTATACTTACTCCTGCTATAAAGCCAGTAGAACAGCAAGAGCAATAAAATTCACAGGTTATAATGTTTTAACTCTTCCAACTATTGTGTGACATTTTGAAATCTATAATCTTGACAAGAGAGAATTGTCAAAAGAGGTTGCATTGGGGTAGAAACTGATCATTTATTCAGACACTATATTCATTATTTTTACCTTTTGACTTAAAGTGCTTATCATATCAGTTCCATTGGCGAGATCAAAGAAACCAAGGGGAATCTTGTACATTTTTGTGGGTTTATGATAACAGTTAGTATTTATCGAATGCTTACTGTGCACAGAAACAAGTCTACGCAGTCATTTGCAGCAGCCCAGACAGACAGGCACCAGTTACTAGTGCTACTGCTTTACCTGCACTACCTCAGTCCCTATGAAAGCCTTGTGAGGTATAGGTACTGGCATTATCCCCATATTGTAGTTGTGGAAAATGAGGCCAAGCAAGGGTTGGAAATCGACCAGGAAGTCAGGGTCCTATACCTAGTTAGTGGTGGAGAAATAACTGGAATTCACCCTGGCTCCAGACCCTAAATATTTAACTGGTTGGTCTATGTTATGCTGGCATTCTTCTCTTTCATTAGCTAGCTTTGCTGTATTAAATCAGCTTTACTTTTCATCCTGTGAGCGCACTTAGCCTCTGGTCCGAGTTAGAAGGGTAAGAAGCTGGGGTCTCCCCTCCTTGGAGGTAGTAGTGGCAATCAGCAGCCTCAGTCCTTGATTATAACAGTGTCACCAGAAAGCTGATGCTGACACAACTTCCTAACCACAGAGCCCTGTCTGGTGTTCTAAGTCACAGACCCTTTTTTTTTTTTTTTTTAAGATTTATTTATTTGAGAGAGCACACAAACAGGAGGAGCAGAGGGAGAGAATGTCTCAAGCAGACTCTGTACCTAGCATGGAGCCCAACATGGGACTCGATCTCACAACCTGAGGATCATGACCCAAGTCAAAACCAAGAGTCAAATGCTTGACCACCTGCACCACCCAGGCACACCTGTCTTAGACCTTTTATAGCTGTCAGTGAAATGTATTGTACCCCGATAATTCCATTTATAAAATAAATCATATTTTATTTTCTCTCCAGGAAAAGGCTAAAGTATTTTGCAGAGTTATGGATGATAAATGATGCAAAAGACCTGCAAAAATGGAGAGACGAGTTTGAAATGGAAGAAATTCCAGACTTCTCTTCTTGATGAAAACGAAGACTACATTTTTGGACAAAACATGGAGAATTAAAAATACCATCTGTACAAAACAACTCTCCACTAACAGCTTATCTTTGTGTGATGTGAGCATAAAATCAGAACTCTGGTATATTCCCATGGGAAACAGGCCTTTTGTGTAGAAATTCTGTTCCAGGTTCTTGTCATCCTGACTTAGAAAAGTATAAACAGTTTTGAATATTAAGACTTCTGTTACATAATTTAAAAACTTCATGAATAGTAAACTTCACATAAAATCGACCACCTAAATGAAGCCTAACATGAACCTTTAGAGAGTGATAAGAAAATTTAATTCAT
Source organism: Mustela erminea (assembly GCF_009829155.1). NCBI lineage: Eukaryota > Metazoa > Chordata > Mammalia > Carnivora > Mustelidae > Mustela > Mustela erminea. The sequence continues at coordinate 58,962,041 of NC_045616.1, read as the reverse complement.
ATTTTTATTTGTTCCAGTTCAGATTAATTTGCAACTGGCTGAGATGTCTAGCAGAAATAAACCTTTTCGCTTGAACTAAAGTAACTTTATGCCACCAGTTTATTTACTGTGAGCATAAGAATTTTTTATGAGAAATAGGAAAAGATTATCAAGCTTTTAGAAAGTAGAGCACAGAAGGAATAAGATCGTATGAAATTTGAAAAGTTAAATACTCTCACAGTTTTAACGCAATTTAAAAATTATGGGATGAAATTATTTGTCATTCATTCAGGTAATAAACATTTAATGAGTACTTGCTATAAATAATGATTTTTTTTCTTGTTGGATTTTGGATTTTTTCTTCTATCTGGCAGTTGCTACTTTTTTAGGTTTAATCGTGGAACCGAGGTTGCTGCTTCTACCAAATGAGTCCTGAGCTCATTTATTTTGGATCTTTCTGTTAATCGGTATAGAAGGCATATGATCTCATATCGAAGTATGTAGCTTTGTTCATAGTTAACAGTGCTCCCTTCCTGCGTGTTTAGGTTGACACACGTTCATCTGTGTCCTTGAGATTTTAACAGCACTTACACCCCAGCTTCTCACAGCTGTGTGGTGATGGTGGTGAATCTGGGATCTTGGGCAAAGGCTCTCCCTCCTATTTCACACCCAGCTGTTATCCCTGATCATTAAATGTCTTCTCCACATTTGATTGACGTATTTCAAACTCTTTCTTTAGTTTATTTCCTCCAGTGGTCCTAACAGTGACCCCTGGACACAGGAGTCCATATAATTTCCCTAAGCTGAAGGGTGGTTGGTTGCTGTACTTTTGATCACTCACACTGTAGCCCTTTGACTCCTAGCCTTTTTGAAGTTAAGAGTATGATACCACTTGACTGATTGCATGGTCCCTTCAGAAGTATTAACATAGGGAAATCCTCAAGAATGTCTCAAAAGAGTTTGCTATTGGAAGTACAATCTAAATTTTAAAAAGAACAATACTCTTTAAATAGTGCTTTAATACTCTGTATGATTATAAATGTTTTATATTCTTTCTAACAAAATTTTGGAGGTAGTGCTGTAAATTTAATGCAGGCCAGCAGGAAAAGGAGATGCATCCAGGAATGTCATGCCCATGCCTGAGGGAGCTGCAGGGACCAGCCGTCACAGGTCATGTCCAAGTGCGCATTCGGGTCATCTCTGACTTGGGCAGGCCAGCGTCAACATTTAAGCAGGTATGAGCTCCAGGAGCAATGTGTCCAGGCAGTGGCCCGCAATACACAGTATCTGCAAGTGACAATGTGGGCTCTTACAAGATAGATTCTTTAACCTGAGGCAGGGTATCAGCCAGCCAGTGTGCAAGAGGTCAGTCCTGGTTAGGAAAAGACCAGCAGTGCAGAACTGCATTTCCAAGCAAGGCCCCTTCCTGGCCAGGTAGCTGAGATGTTGAAGGGAACGTTGGAGCAGAGTCCCAGTTAGGAAGAGGGCACAAAGGCCATGAAGATTGGCAGGAAAAATGCAGTTGGTTGGGTACATACTGCAGATAACCAAACTGAGGGGTGCGATTCTAATATCTTCTAGATAACAAATTTCATTTCCTTTTGATAGATAGCCAGAAGTAGAATGGCTGGATCACATGGTAGTTCTGTTTTAAAATTTTTATTAAATTTAATTTATTTATTTGAGAGAGAGACAGGGTGAGAGAGCATGAGAGGGGAGGTCAGAGGGAGAAACAGACTCCCCATGGAGCTGGGAGCCTGATGTGGAACTTGATCCCAGGACCCTGAGATCATGACCTGAGCTGAAGGCAGCCACTTAACCAACTGAGCCTCCCAGGCACCCCTGTTTTTAATTTTTTGAGGAACTTCCATACTGTTTTGCATAATGGCTGTACTAATCTATATTCCTACCAGTAGTGCACAAGAGTTTGCGTTCTCTCTGTCCTCCCCAACACTCCTATTGCTTGGCTTTTCAATAACAACCATTCTAGCAAGTGTGAAGTGCTATCTTATTGTGGTTTTGATTTGCATTTCCCTGATGATTACAGTCAGCTTTAGAACATTATCATTACTCTAAAAAAGAAACATGCACTCATTAGCAGTCTCTCTTCATTCCTCCCTCAAATCCCTAGTCCTAGACAGCCATTAATCTGCTTTCTGTAGCTATAGATTGTCCTATTTTAGACGTTTCATATGAATGGAGTCATTACAGTATATGGTCTTTTGTATCTGGCTTCTTTCATTTAGCATTTTGTTTTCAAGGTTCATTCATGTGGTGGCAGGTAATGGTGCTTCATTCTTTTTTACTATTGCAAACTACTCTGCTTTATGTACTTCATTTTATTTATCAGTTCATGAGCTGATGCACATTTGGGTTGTTCCCATTTTTTGGCTTTTATGAGTAATTCTGCTGTGAATGTTTTATGTGGCAAGACACATGGTGGTTTTTTTTAAAGCTCCCCTAATAATTCTAATGTGCAGTCAGGTTGGTGAGCCACTATTCTCAATGACAACAAATGGCTAAGCTATTTCTCATTGGATTGACAATTATTTGCTCCATCTCTCCTCTGCTTTATCTGTCACATAGGAGAAAGTATGGCACACTAGAGACCACCCCCCCACCAATACTTGTTTGTTGAAAAAGAAAAGAAAACCCAAACTCTTTCAGATTAAAAACTCAAGGAAAAGACCCTTCTTATAATCAAGATACCATTTCTCTCGGGAGTCAAGATCCATACAAAATTATGCTACATCTTGGGCACCTGGGTGTCTCAGTGGGTTAAGCCGCTGCCTTCGGCTCAGGTCATGATCTCAGGGTCCTGGGATCGAGTCCCGCATCGGGTTCTCTGCTCAGCAGGGAGCCTGCTTCCCCCTCTCTCTCTGCCTGCCTCTCTGCCTACTTGTGATCTCTCTCTGTCAAATAAATAAATAAAATCTTTTAAAAAAATTATGCTACATCTTAAAATATTAATAAATAAATAAATAAATCTTTAAAAAATCTATTATGACAGTTCATTCAAGTTTGAACCTGTTGTCATGGTTGGAGTGGTAACGGGGCTGGTGAAACAATGCCCACTGAACAAATTCCAGAGTAAAGGATAGATTGAAACCCAGTGTAGTACACAAATTAATGTTGACCTTTACTGGGTTCCAAAATCAATATTAATTACTGCTGGGCTATGTAATTATAAAAGTGCTATTTGGTGCTCTCAACCAAGGATAAGGGGAGAGAGAGAAAGAAACTTGAATTAATGCCATCTGTGTTTTCTAACTTTATAATTAAGGTCAATTCCTCTTTGGACCATTGTAAGTTAGTATATATGATTATTGTTAGATTTATTATGTCCTGAGAACTATTACCATTAGGGGAATATCCTTTCTGGTTTAGTTGGGACAGTCTTGGTCTATACCAGTTTTCCTGGCATCGTTTTTTTGTGTGTGTTTTGATTTTTTTTTTTTTAAAGATCTTATTTATTTATTTGCGAGAGAGAGAGCACAAGCAGGGAGAGAAGTAGGACTCCCCACTGAGCTAGAAGCCTGACACAGGACTCAATCCCAGGACCCTGGGATCATGACCCAAGCCAAAGGCAGTCGCTTAACTATCTGAGCCACCCAGCCATCCCACCTGGAAGAGTTATTAAAAGTCTCTTTCACTCACAAATGTCCCATTTTAGATAATACATTATATGATTACCCAGTTATAGATTCTGTTCATAGGCAAACTTTACCCACTTGATAGATTTTAAATATCATCTTAAAAAATTCATTTTTTTCTTAGACATTGCATGAACTGATTTTTATATCAAAGACCCGCCAGTTGTTTTTTTCTGTTTGCAATAAATGCTTTCTATTGTGGCCTTTAGAAAATATGACTCTCTGCTAATTGGCTTGTTACAGCTTTATTCCATAATCTATTTTAGAAAGAGAGAGAGGGTAAGCGGGCAGAGGGGCAGAGGGAGCGAGGGAGGGGAAGCAGACTCTCTGTGTGGAGCCCAAGGCAGAAATTTAACCAAGCGAGCCACCCAGGCACCCTCCCCCAGTCTACTTTTGTGACTACATTCCTGAAGATTACTTGTCATCTGCCTTGTTTTCAGTGAAATTGTGGTGAAGAATGTGCATCAACACAACTTCATAAGACACACAGCAAGGCTGTCTTCTTGCAGAAATAATTATTGAGCTTGGAAGGCAGAATCCTTTCTTGGGTTGTTTTGTCCTTTGCTCAAATCCTCCCTTCATTGCCTTTGACTATATCCTCTTTTTCTTTTTTTTTTTTCTTTCTTTCTTTCTTTTTTTTTTTTTTTTTTTTTTTTTTGGACATTCAGAACAGTTTATTTCTACATCAGAAATAATGCACGCCATTTTTACCTCCTTTTTATTAAACCCTACTTCCCTGAATCTTCCTTACTGGGTTGGGCAATTGCTTCCCTTCATCAGAACCACCTAAAGAGTTTTTCAAAGACGTATTTCCAGGCACCACTCACACTGTACTGAACCGGAATCTTTAAGGTGGGGACATGCAAATGTCAGTGAGTGTTCATTTCTGTCCTCATCTCTTCTCCATTTTCTCTCCCCTTGACCTTTCTCACCACTCCCAGCATGTTAGTAATCTTGTCTCCAGAGCCATTTGCTAAAAATCATATTCCTTAGATCTTCACCCCTTTATGAGGTTGTGTCTGACTCTGTAGGTCTGGCTTAGGGCCCAGGGAACTTTATTATTTGTAAACTAAACTTTATTTTTTAGAACAGTTTTAGGCTCACAGCAAAGTTGAGCAGAAGGTACAGAGACCCTCTATAGTCTCTGCTCCGCCCCCAAGCACTGCCTCCTCCATGGTCAGCATCCCTCGCCAGAGTCGTGTATTTGTTATAACTGATGACCCTACGTTGGCATTTCATTTTCACTTAAAGCGTCTCGTGTATACATTCGGGTTCATTCTTGGTGCTGTACACTCTGTGGGTTTGGACAAACGCATAATGGCATGTATCTACCATTGCAGTATCATCCAGAACAGTTTCATTGTCCAGAAAGTCCTCTGTGGTCCTCCTGTTTAACCCTTCCTCTCCTCTAACTGCAGCAACCACTGATCCGTTTACTCTCTCTCTAGTTTTGCCTTTCCCAGAGCATTACACACTTGAGATCATACAGCCTTTACAGATGGCCTTCTCTCACTTAGTAATATGTATTTACGTTTCTTCCATGTTTTTCCCAGCTTGACAGCTCATTTCCTTTTTTTTTTTTTTGAAAGAATCCAGGTTCTTTTTATTTATTTATTTATTTATTTATTTATTATTTTTTTTTATTTTATTTATTTATTAGACAGAGAGAGATCATAAGTAGGCAGAGAGGCAGGCAGAGAGAGAGGAAGGGAAGCAGGCTCCCCACTGACAGAGAGCCCGATGTGGGACTTGATCCCAGGACCCTGAGATCATGACCTGAGCTGAAGGCAGCGGCTTAACCCACTGAGCCACCCAGGCGCCCAGCTCATTTCCTTTTAACACCAAATAATATCCCGTTATCTGGGTGGGTGTGCCACAGTTTATTCATTCACCTGCTGAAGGACAGACATCGTCACTGTCTCCAAATTTTGGCGATTAGGAATAAAGCTGCTCTAAATATCCACATGCAGGTTTTTGTGTGGACATAGTTTTCAGTTCATTTGGGAAAACACCGAAGTGCAATTGCTAGATCATATGGTAAGAGTATATTTAGTCGAGACTGCCAAACTGTTTTCAAAAGTGGTTGTGCCATTTTGCATGTCTCCCAGCATTCAGCAAGAGTTCCTTTTCCTCCTTATCCTTGCCAGCATTTGGTGTTGTCAGTGTTTTGGATTTGGGCCATTCTAATAGGTATTTAGTAGAATCTCTTTGTTGAGCTTGCAGTTTTCCTGCTGACAGGATGCTGCACGCCTTTTCAAATGCCGATTTGCCACATGTATATCTTTGGTGGGGTGTCTGTTCAGACCCTCTGCTCCTTTTTTAATTGGGTTATTTTCTTACTGCATTTTAAGAGTTCTTTGCATATTTTGGATAATAGCCCTTTTATCAGATGTATCTTTTGAAAAGATTCTCTCCTAGTCTGTAGCTTGTCTTCTCATTCTCTTGATTGTGTCTTGCAGAGCAAAAGTTTTTAATTTTAATGAAGTCAAGTTTATCAGCTATTTCTTTGATGGTTAATGCCTTTGGTGTTACATCTAAAAGGTCATTGGCATACCAAGATCATCTAGATTTTTCTTATCTTCTGGGAGATTTATTGTTTTGCATTTTACATTTAGGTTTATGACCACCTAAGTTATTTTTTGTGAAGGGTGTAAGGTCTATATCTAGATTCCTTTTTTAAAATAGGCTTTATTTTTTAGAGCAGTTTTTGTTAACAGAGTCTCAGGCAAAAGCAAACATTTAAAGTTGCATTTTCGTGTTATGAGATTTGAAGGAGTGTCTATAAAGAGCATGCACGATTCTTTAAACTGTTCATAAGCTTTCTGCTATAATGCTATTCTAACAATAGTTTGTCATTCAAATACTGGCAGTATTTCATGATATTCTAAATACTCAAACTTATGTATAGAATAATCAGGAAAGGAGCCAATGAGAGTGTTCCCAAGTACCATCTCTGTTTCATGACCTTGAACACTACAGATTTCCAGCAATCAGGGACTTTGCTATCTGGACACAAGCTACATTCTAAAATGTTATTTCACTCTATGTACAAAAACATGATGGCCTTAGTCAGAAATTAACCCAAGAATTGACTCACACTTTATAAGCAACAGGTAAACAGGTACCTATGTCAGTTAATGCTGGTCAGCAGTGGTGTATTAATGTTCCCCGAATAATCATTCCTATGTCAGCTAGAAACCTTGGAGTAAGGTGTGAATTACTAAGTTTTGGGGTTAGTGTTCTTCTACAGTGACAAAACAAAATACCTTATTTATGGGGAGGAACAAGTTAAAAATACTAACTTTTCTATGGAGATAGGTACCAGTGACTGCAAGGCATCTGGTTTAAATATAAAAGTACATATATTAGTGGCAGGAGAGTATAGGCGACCAATTTCAAGGCATCTAAATATATTCAGGTAAGTAAGTCACTAGCCCCAAAACAGAAGAAATGAAATATTACATAAATGCCCAACTACAGTTAAGATCTTTTGAAATTAAAATGATCCCTTTAGAATAGTGATATATCATAAACTTAATGAACTGTGCATAAATGAATAATTGCAAACTTAGTTAATAGTGGTGGACTCTTCTTTTAAGTGGCAAGAACAGGAAGACACCTAAGGAAACCCTGAAAGTAAGGAAAACAACAGCTTAACATCAGCTAATGGAAAATGATAATTTGGAATAATTTTCAGAACATAGTTTATACAGTTCTGTTTCTTTTATTTGTCACTTTATCAACAATGGGCTTCCGTTTCTCCTTATATGGCGGCTGTTCCATCACTTCAGTGACTCAGCTTTTCTCTGTCTTTGTTTTTGCTTCTTCTGACTTACTTTCTGCTGTTTTCTCTCTTTTCTCTGGCCTCTAATTTCCCATCACTTAAACCTGCTGCCTTTTCTCCAAGGATGTCCATTTCTGCCTCTTCTCCCAGTGTCTTTGTCTTACTTTGTTCTTCAGCCATCCTAAGAAGGCACACCTGAATGACTCAGTTTGTCACGATTAGCCCTGTTGGGTAGTCTTGGCTTGGGCCACCTCATGAGCAGCTGACCAGCCTGAAAAGTACCAACCCTTTGATCAAGCAGCTCTATTAAGTCACTCTATTCAGTTCTGTCCAGAGTGGCAGTTTCACTTCATTCAGGAGGAGCTACAAGCTTGGCAGCAACTTCGGACCCCAATACAGGTGCTGTACAGATTGATCTGGTTTCGTGAAAGTGCTCATGTTTGCATAGCATATAAATATACTGTGCCTCCTAGAAATAAAGAACTTTACGGGTTCATCCTAACTGTAGCAGTATGCCCCCATACCCATCTGAATTAGTGAAATACCTGAATTACAGAAGGGTTTGCATAATCTGTAGATTCAGCAACATCTTAAATTTGAAGGGAAATTAAAAGTTAACAATTTTTGATTGGTATAGAGAAATAGGAGAAGGACTCTTTCATTTACCTACTATAAACTTGATGAAATCTTAGGGTTTCCATGAATTGTTAAAGTCTTTAAATGATGAATGCAGAGTTAGTGTTAAAATGTATATTAAATGATATGGGAAATTTCTGGGGGAATGGAATAAAACTAGATACTACTGGAAATAACTGTACTAATAAGGACAGATGCCTATACTCTTATTTAAGATTAAATCTTTTGAGTAGTTACAGAAAGAAACCCTGATGGGACACAAATAGCAGAGTCTTTTCTTCTTAGTGAATAACAATTCTCTCAAATCCCACAACTGGGAAAGTGTTTTAATGGTCCAGTAGTCTTTGTTTTTTACCTGGGCTCTAAATTCCCTTGTTTAAATGTAGGTGAGTGAGTTAATCCAGAAGACTTGGAATATACGGTTTATTCATTGGCTCTGTTACACAGATTGAGCAGGTTAGCACTGAAATTTTGACTAAATATATAGACGAAAGAGAATATATTCCTGTCCCAGGGATGGCAGCACCTGCTGGTATTCATATTCCCCCCAAAGGGGAGGAGAAATGAGAAGAACTCATCACCTCTGGACTGTCACACCTTATGAAGCAAGATTGCTCTGCACATGGCTGTGTGATGGTTAAAATGTCCATTGAAGGTGTCTGTCCCTTCTTTCTCTGTTTCCCTGTGTCCTCTTTTAGTGACTAATTCATAACCTCCTGAGTGATGCTCTTTGCTCCTGCCTGCAGTCATTACCCTTACCTGCCAGCTGCCATTCCTCTACCTTTTCTCACTGTCTCAGATCTGTGATGATTACTTTCCTAAAAATGCCTTTCCCTCTGGCTTCTCAGTGAGTGAACTTGCTGAGCAACTTACAGCTTTTGGGTAGAAAAGGGTTCTTGGAATTCAGCCACTGAATCTTGGTTTCCTTGGGGGGGGGGGTGTATGACTGAGTATTGTTTTTACCAAGAGGAATACCCATATGGGAACCAGAAGGACCATTTTTCATGTCATCTAGTATTCGTTATGGTAGCAGGAAAGAAAAATTGTTCACTGAGCTCAAGATTTCTACCTGAAATGATGATATGCAGAAATAACACTAAGCAGCCTTTACTTTGGCTCTGGAGACAATCCTCTAATTATGACTTGCATATTAAAACATGAATGATGGTGTGGCTGGGTGACTATGTTAAGCTTCTGCCTTTGGGTCAGTTGTTGAGATCGAGCCCTGCATTGGGCTCCTTGCTCAGTGGGAGCCTGCTTCTCCCTCTCCCTGATGCTCCTCCTGCTTGTTCTTTCTCTCCCTCCCAAATAAGTAAGTAAAATATTTATAAACAAATGAAACGAATAAAATATGAATGAATGATGAATGTGCATACAACTAAGCTTTCATGGATCAGTGTGAAGAACAGTGGACAGTTAACAGACCACTTCTGGTGCTGGCCCTGCCACTTAGTATCATTTAAAAAGTCATATGAAACACAAAAATGTCAACAACTCGCAAGAAAAGCCAACCTCAAGATGGCTCAAATGTTAAACTTAACAGATAATGACTTTAAAGCAGCTAGTATATACACCAAATTCCAAGAAGTAAGAGACAACACTCTTGAATGAATGTAAAGGTAGAAATCGTCTGTGGAGAAATAGAAGCTAAAGAAAGAACCATGGGGGCAGTGGGGAATGGGGAATTGTTTAATGGGTATAGAGTTTCAATTTTGCAAGATAAAAAGAGTTCTGAATATTGGTTGCACAACAATGTGAATGTGCTTGACATTACTGAACTGTACGCTTAAACATGGTTAAGATGGTAAATTTAATGTGTATTTTACAACTTAAAAATAAATAAATAAATTGTTATGTACTTAACAATAAATTGTTATGTACTTGTAGTTAAAAACCTTCCAAAAAAGAAATATATGCATAATATATTTCTAAGTAAAAATAAAGCATGTTTCAAGGGTGCCTGGGTGGCTCAGTGGGTTTAGCCTCTGCCTTCGGCTCAGGTCGTGATCCCAGGGTCCTGGGATCGAGCCCCACATCGGGCTCTCTGCTCAGCAGGTAGCCTGCTTCCCCTTCTCTTTCTGCCTGCCTCTCTGCCTACCTGTGATCCCTGTCTGTCAAATAAATAAACAAAACCTTTTAAAAAATAAAATAAAATAAAAAATAAAGCATATTTCTTTCAGAGTCGGGGAGGACCAAATGGATATGTACATGAGAACTACACTTATCTTGGTGAGCACTGAGTAATATATAGAATAGTTGAATCACTATATTATATACCTGAAACTAATGTAACACTGAATGTTAACTACTCTGGAATTGAATATAATGTACATGTGTTTGGAGTATCTGAAAGAGGAGAAAGAGACTGTGGATTTCTCATCAGAAATCATGAAAGATTGAAAGAAGTGGAACAACTATTTTTTTTTAGAACAACATATTCTAAATGCTGAAAAAGAAATATCAACCATATTTTTATATCTTATAAAAATATTATTCAATAATGAAGGCAAAATAAAAACTTTTTCAGATGAAGGGAAATGAAGAGAATTTGTTACCAATACACCTGCTGTAAAAGAAATGCTAAAGGAAGTTCTTCAAGTCTAAGGGAAATGATACCAGTGGGAAACTTGAAATTTGAGGAATAAAGCACAACAGAAATAGGAAATATATGGGTAAATATAATACTGTTCTACTCCTCTTGAGTTCCTTAAAATATGTATAATGGTTGCAAGAAAACAGTATAACATTAAATGGTAGGATTTTTAGTGTACAGAGATGTAATGCATATGATAAGTACAACATAAAGTATGTAATGTAAATGACTGAAATTTTCCTACATTTTATTTGGAATAATAAAATTTTAATAGGTAGATTATGAAACAAGCATATTTTATTTTATTTTTTTTTAAAGATTTATTTATTTATTTGACAGAGAGAGATTACAAGTAGGCAGAGAGGCAGGCAGAGAGAGAGAGAGGAGGAAGCAGGCTCCCTGCTGAGCAGAGAACCCGATGCGGGACTCGATCCCAGGACCCTGAGATCATGACCTGAGCCGAAGGCAGCGGCTTAACCCACTGAGCCACCCAGGCGCCCGAAACAAGCATATTTTAATCATTAGAGCAATCATTATAAATATTATGCAAAGTACAGAGTTTCAAAAGCCAAGAGATGGGGCGCCTGGGTGGCTCAGTGGGTGAAGTCTCTGCCTTTGGCTTAGGTCATGATCTCGGGGTCCTGGGATCGAGTCCGGCATCGGGCTCTCTGCTCAGCGGTGAGCCTGCTTCCCTCTCTCTCTCTCTCTGCCTGCCTCTCTGCCTACTTGTGATCTCTCTCTGTCATAAAATAAAATAAAATCTTTTAAAAAAATTAAAAAAAAAAAAGCCAAGAGATAAGTTAAAATAGAAAAATAAAAGATATTTAAGTAATTCCAAAGAAACCAGAAAAGGAAAAACAGAAAAAGGAAGAAAAAAGAGAAATTGAAAAGAAAGAATAAAATTATAGGTCCAACCATGTCAACAGTTACATTAAATGGAAATGTTCTAGAAACACATTAAAGGACAGTTTGTCATCTGGGTTAAAAATAAAGACCCAATTCTATGCTATCTACAAGAAGTCCAATTTAAATAATATAAGTAGCTAAAAAGTAGAAGGATGGAAGAAGATACACCATGCACAGACTAACCAAAAGAATTCTGGAGTAGCCATATTAATCAGACAAAATAGACTTCAGAACAAAGAAAATCAACAAGTATCAAGAAGTAAATAAATAATTTAATGACAAAATTGTCAGTTCACTAAGAAGATAACAATCCTGAGTTGTATACAACCTAACAACAAAGCTTAAAAAAAACATAAAACAAAAACTGATAGAACTAAAAGAAAATAGATAAATCCACAATTACAGATGGAAACTTCAACATTCCTTTCAGTAATCAATAAACGGGTATACCAAAAATCAGTAAGAATATAGAAGGCCTGAATGATAACAACAACCAGCTTGATCTAATTTACTTTTATGGGACATTCCACCCCCAAACAGCAGAAGATAAATTCTGTTCGAGTGTACATGTAATATGGACCATGATAGACATATCAGTGGTCATAAAACCTTAACAAATTTAAAAGAATTGAAATACAAAATGTGTTCTCATTAAAATGGAATACTAGAAATCAGTAAAAAAAGATACCTGAGGGGCGCCTGGGTGACTCAGTTGGTTGAGCGACTGCCTTCGGCTCCGGGAGTCCCAGGATCGAGTCCCACATCGGGCTCCCTGCTCAGTGGGGAGTCTGCTTCTCCTGCTGACCTCTCTCTTCTCATTCTCTCTCTATCTGTCTCTCAAATAAATAAATAAAATCTTTTTAAAAAAATACCTGAAATTCCCCCAAATATATGAGTATTAATATACTTCTAAATAATCTGTGGACCAAAGAGAAAGTCCCAAGGAAAATGAGAAAATATTTTGAAATGACTTACCTGCTGAAGTATTGTCTTTAGGGAAATATGTAGCATTAGAAGCTTATATTAGAAAAGAAATAAATAATCTAAGCTTCCATTTTAAGAAAGTAGAAAAAAATGAACAATACCAGAGCAAACAAAAGGAAGGAAACAATAGAGATAACAAATGAAACCAAATGCTAGTTCTATGAAAAGATCAACAAAACTGATAAACTTCTAGCCAGACTGATCAAAGAGGAAAGACACAAAATATCAAAAAGATATAGTAGTATGGATCACACAAACACTAAAAGAGTAGATAATATAGAAATACTATGAGCATGCCTATGCACATTAAGTGTGACAAGTTAGATTAAGTGGACCACTTTCTTGAAAGGTATAAATGACTGAAACTCACATAAGAAGAAACATATTCTGATTAACTATATCTCTTAAAAGAATTAAACTTGTAGTTCAAAACCTTCCAACAAAGAAAATTCTAGGCCGAGATTTAAGGAAGACATAATATCAATTCTACACAATCCCCACCAGAAAACAGAAGAGAAAGAGACACTTCCCAGCTCATTTTGAGAGCCGGCACTACTCCAGTACCAAAACCAGAAAAAGACATTTGAAAGACAAGACTAATATCTTTTAAAAAGGGGGGTGGGGCACCTGGGTGGCTCAGGGGATTAAAGCCTCTGCCTTTGGCTCAGGTCATGATCTCAAGGTCTTGGGACCAAGCCCCACATCCGGCTCTCTGCTCCATGGGGAGCCTACTTCCCCCCTCTCTCTGCCTGCCTCTCTGCTTATTTGTGATCTCTCTCTCTCTCTGCCAAATAAATAAATAAAATCTAAAAAAAAAAAAAGACTAATATCTTGAACATAGATGAAAAGATCCTCAATAAAAGTATAGCAAATTGAGTAAGAATAAAATGCATCAAAACCAAGTGGGATTTATCCCAGGAATGCGTGGCTGGTACCACTTTTGAAAATCAATCAGTGTAACCTACCATCTGAACAGACTAAAATATAGAAACATGATCATATCAATAGATGCAAAAAATGCACTTAAAATTCAACATCCAGGGACGCCTGGGTGGCTCAGTTGGTTGGGCAGCTGCCTTCGGCTCAGGTCATGATCCCGGTGTCCTGGGATCGAGTCCCACATCGGGCTCCTTGCTCAGCAGGGAGCCTGCTTCTCCTTCTGCCTCTGCCTGCCATTCTGTCTGCCTATGCTCGCTCGCTCTCTCTCTCTCTGACAAATGAATAAAATCTTTGAAAAAAAAAATTCAACATCCAGGGGTGCCTGGGTGGCTCAGTGAGTTAAATCCTCTGCCTTTGGCTCAGGTCATGGTCCCAGGGTCCTTGGATCGAGCCCCACATTGGGCTCTCTGCTCAGCGGGGAACCTGCTTCCTCCTCTCTCTCTGCCTGCCTCTCTGCCTACTTGCGATATCTCTCTCTCTGTGTCAAATAAATAAATAAAATCTTTATATAAAGAAAAATTCAACATCCATTCCTTACCAAAACAAAAACAAATCCTCAACAAACTGGAAATATAATAATTTCCTTAAATAGATAAAGGACAGCTATAGACTGACTGATAACAACCAAATGCTTTTTCCTTATTGGAGGAAGACAAGAATGTCTGCTGTCAGCATTTCTGTTTCACATCGTAAGGCCTGGCCAGCCAAGGCAAGAAACAGAAATAAGAGACACAATGCAAAGGAGAAAACAAAACTTTCTCTATTCACAAACAATATGATTATCTCTGTAGCAAATACAAAGGGATCTACAAAACAAAACAAAACAAAAACTGCTAGAACTAATTAGTGTGGTTACCATGGAGGATATACACAGTTAACATAAAAATCAATCACACTGCCATATATTAACTATAATTCGAAAGTAAAAAAAAAAAAAAAATTAAGTGCTGTTTTGTAGTCCTTCAAAATGAAATACTTGGGCTTAAATTTAACAAAATCTCTGAAGAATTTTTATGTTCAAAATTGGAAATACTAATTAAGGAAATGAAAGAAAATCTAAGTAAATGAAGATATTTGTGGATTAGAAGACTCAATATAATTAAGATGTCAATTTTTCCAAGTCTGAACAAGATTGTTTTAAAATTTATTTGAAAAGGCAAAATAGGGGCACCTGGGTGGCTTGGCTTGTTAAGCAACTGCTTTCAGGTCAGGTCATGATTCCTCGTCCTGGGATCAAGCCCCTCATTGGGCTCCCTGTTTATTGGGAAGCCTGCTTCTCCCTCTTCCACTCCCCCTGCTTGTGTTCCCTCTCTTGCTGTGTCTCTCTCTCTGTCAAAGAAATAAGAGCTTAAAAACAAAACAAACAAACAAACAAAAAAACCCCACTCATTTTACTAGATTTTAAGACTTACTCTAAAGATACAGTAATCAAGGGTCTCATGGGTGGCTCAGGGGGTTAAGCCTCTGCCTTCAGCTCAGTCATGATCTCAGGGTCCTGGGATGGAGCCCTGCATCGGGCTCTCTGTTCAGCGGGGACCCTGCTTCCCCCTCTCTCTCTGCCTGCTGCTCTGCCTGCTTGTGACCGATGTTTCTCTGTCAAAGGAAGAAATAAAATCTTTAAAAAAAAAAAAGATACAGTAATCAAGACAGCGTGACATTAATAAAAAACATAACCACATAGATAATGGAATAGAGTGCAAAAATAAATCCACACAAATATGGTTAATTTTTGACAAAGGAGAATGGCAATTCTTTTTTTTTTTTTTTTTTTTTTTTGTAATTCTGTTTTTATTTTTATTTATTTATTTATTTATTTTTTATTTCCAGCATAACAGTATTCATTATTTTTGCACCACACCCCGTGCTCCATGCAATCCGTGCCCTCTATAATACCCACCACCTGGTACCCCAACCTCCCACCCCCCGTCCCTTCAAAACCCTCAGATTGTTTTTCAGAGTCCATAGTCTCTCATGGTTCACCTCCCCTTCCAATTTCCCCCAACTCCCTTCTCCACTCTAAGTCCCCATGTCCTCCATGCTATTTGTTATGCTCCACAAATAAGTGAAACCATATGATAATTGACTCTCTCTGCTTGACTTATTTCACTCAGCATAATCTCTTCCAGTCCCGTCCATGTTGCTACAGAAGTTGGGTATTCATCCTTTCTGATGGAGGAATAATACTCTATCCCCAGGGGTACAGGTCTGTGAATCACCAGGTTTACACACTTCACAGCACTCACCAAAGCACATACCCTCCCCAATGTCCATTTTATTTATTTATTTGACAGAGAGAAATCACAAGTAGACGGAGAGGCAGGCAGAGAGAGAGGAGGAAGCAGGCTCCCTGCTGAGCAGAGAGCCCGACGCAGGACTCAATCCCAGGACCCTGAGATCATGACCTGAGCCGAAGGCAGCGGCTTAACCCACTGAGCCACCCAGGCGCCCCGAGAATGGCAATTCTTTAGAGAAAAGATGGTCTTCTCAATAAATGATATTGGAACAATTGGACATCCATATACAAAAGAATGAACCTGACCTCTACCTCACTTCTGGTATAAAAATAAACTTGGGGGCACCGGGGTAGCTTAATTCATTAAGCAACTGACGCTTGATTTTGGCTCAGGTGATGATCTCAGGGTCATGAGATTGAGCCCTGCATCGAACTCCATGCTGGGTGTGGAGCCTGTTTAGGATTCTCTCTCTTTTTTACCCTTCCCCCTGCCTCCCGCTCCCTCTCTCTCTAAAAAACAAAACAAAACAAAATTAACTAAACTCAAAATTTCCAGTAGATCTACATATATAATATAAAACTATAAAAAGAAAATACAGGAGAAAATCCTCATGACTTTGGATTAGGTATGATACCAAATACAATCCATTTTTTTAAAAAGATTTTATTTATTTATTTGACAGAGAGAGATCATAAGTAGGCAGAGAGACAGGCAGAGGGGGTAGAGGAAGCAGGCTCCCCACTGAGCAGAGAGCCCAATTCAGGCCTCAATCCGAGGACCCCAAGATCATGACCTGAGCCAAAAGCAGAAGCTTAATCCACTGAGCCACGCAGGTGCCCCAAATACAATCCATTTTAAAAATAAGTGAATCTTATGCAAAATGTAAAAAAAAAACTTTTGACCCACAAAAAGAGCACATAAAATGTGCAACATTAGTAGTTACTAGAGAAATGCAGATTAAAGCCACAATGAGATACCACTGTACACCTTTTAGAATGTCTTGAAACACACACAAATAACTGATAATACCAAATGCTCGTGAGAATGTGGAGCAACTGGAATTCTTACACATTGCTGGTACAGCTGCTTTGGAGCACCTGGGTGCCTCAGTTGGGCAAACATCCAACTCTTGATTTCAGCCTAGATCATGATCTCAGGGTCATGAGACTGAGCCTGGTGGATGGCTCTGCACTGGGTGTTGAGCCTTCTTGGGATTCGCTCTCTCCCTCTGCCCTTCCCCTGTGCTCTCAGGTGCAAGCGTGTGCACACTCACACTTGCACACATGCCCCCCCCCAAAATATAATGGTACAATTGCTTTGGAAAACAGTTTGGCAGTTTCTATTAAAGTTAATATACAGTTTCCATAAAATATAACACTCCCATTCTTTTTTTTTTTTCCAAGATTTATTTATTTGACAGGGAGAGCTCACAAGTAGGCAGAGAGGCAGGCAGAGAGAGGGGAGGAAGCAGGCTCCCTGCCGAGCAGAGAGCCCGATGCAGGACCCGATCCCAGGACCTTGAGATCATGACCTGAGTTGAAGACAGAGGCTTAACCCACTGAGCCACCCAGGCGCCCTAGCACTCCCATTCTAAGCTGTTTACCTTAGAGGAACAAAAGCTTATATTCACGTAATAACTCATGCATTAATATTTATAACAGCATTATGCATAATGGCCTATTACTGGAAACAAATAGCTTTCTGCTGGTGATTGAGCGAACTCTGGGAGCTTAACCCAGTGGAATAGTTTTCAGCAATGAAAAGGAAAAAACTATTGATCCATACAACATGGATAAATACCTCATGTGTCGTGCTGAGTCAAAGAAGCCAGTTCCCGGGGCACCTGGGTGGCTCAGTGGGTTAGGCCGCTGCCTTCGGCTCGGGTTGTGATCTCAGAGTCCTGGGATCGAGCCCCGCATCGGGCTCTCTGCTCGGCAGGGGGCCCGCTTCCTCCAATCTCTCTGCCTGCCTCTCTGCCTGCTTGTGATCTCTCTCTGTCAAATAAATAAATAAAATCTTTAAAAAAAAAAAAAAAAAAAGAAGAAGAAGAAGAAGCCAGTTCCCGAAGATGACATACTATATGATTCCACTTATGTGATGTCCTGGGAAAGGCAATCTGTAGGGAAGGAGAACAGATTAACGCTTGCCTGTGGTTGGGGTTGGAATGGGGCAAGATGTAACAAGGGAACTGTGGGGGGTTCTCTATTCTGATTGTCTCGGATTACACAAACCTGTGCTTATACTGCAGTCTGTGGAACTGTACATCAAAGAATGTAAATCTGACCATAAATTTAAAAAAAAACTTCTAAAAACAATGCAAATAATTTTAAAACACATTATCATGTATGTCTATTTATAAGTTAAGAGACAAAAACAAAGGAAGTTCTGATACATGATGCAACATGGAGGAACCTTGGGGATTATGTTAAGTGAAATTAGCCAGTTAGAAAGAAAAAATACTCTGATCTCACTTACATGAGGCACCTAGAATAGTCAGATCCATAGAGACAGAAAGTAGAATGGTCATTTGCAGGATGGAGTAATGGCGAGTTATGTCATATGTATGCCCTATTCAAATGTAAGTTGAGTTATTTAGAGAACAAAGAAGTTGATCTATTAACTTCCAAAAAAGTCATCTGTGATTTCTGTACAATATGTTGCCATAGAACTTTGTGGGTTTTTTTTTTTTTTTAGATTTGTTTATTTATTTCAGAGAGCGAGAAAGAGTAGGGGTCCAGGACAGAGAAGAGGGAGAGGGAAGAGAAAATCCCAAGCAGACTCCATGCTGAGTGTGGAGCCCAACATAGAGCTTGATCTCATGATGCTGAGATCATGACCTGAGCCAAACCAAGAGTCAAGACACTTAACTGAGCCACCCAGGCACCCCGCCATAGAACTTTGTTAATCACACAAAAGTTAAAATAAGCTCTAAGTCCAAAAACTTGCTTTGTATTCTTCTGCAAAGCCCTAGACAACAATGAAAGCAATGTTTCCTCCCATAATTAATCTCGGGGAAATCACAATAGTTACATAATTGCCCCGATTCTTATCCTGAGGTTACAAGAGTGGGTACAAAGGAAAGAATGCTCTGGGAGAGAGTTGTTGTGCAAGGACTCTATCGGGCAGGCTGTGTCCTGGGAGGAGAAGGGTAGGTGTGGGGTTTTCCCCCAGTATAAATGAGCTTCTCAACAATAAACTGTATGCTTTTGTTCAACTAGTTGAATGCCTTACTTTAGGTAATAAACTGTGAGTGTAAGTGACACGTGTCATCTTGGAGCAGGAACGTCAAGAGCCAGCACCTAGTTCCCCATGATCTTATTCCTCTGCAGCGAGACAAGCAACATCCCATATAGGAACTTCTTTGTGAGTTGGACCTGTGAGTAGAACAGAGTTGCAAGGACCCATGATAGGCATGTAAACTGGGCAGGAAATAAACCCCTGTTTACTTGGAGTTATTTGTTTCTGCAGCATTACTTAGCCTAGCCAGACTCTTGCATATTTCTACCCATGCCACAGCAACATTATAAATATTATGTAGTCCGTATACCATCTTGCTTAGGCTTCTTATTTAACCTATGTTCTTTTCCCAAGCCTGCAGCATATCGGAGGCCAGATACTTTTCTGATCATTTGGCCACTATCTGTCCAATTGTTAGGGCTTTGATCACAGCATCTCCTTTTTACCGAGGCTTTGTTTCAGACATCAGTTGTCACTGGGGAGTGATTTCTGCTTCCGTAGATGAAAGAACTCGGGAGGAGAGGGGACTGGAGCCACTGAAAAACAGTAACTATAGGATCAGTAAGTTTCCAATATGATTCGATAGACAGCTACTTATCTGAGTGCAGGGAGAAATACAATGACATCGACTGGATGATAGGCAAAGAAATCTATAAGCAGCTGCTGAAGGAAGGCATTGATCATCTCCTGGCCCAGCGTGTGGCTCATCTCTTCATTAAAGACCCACTGACTCTGTTTGAAGAGAAAATACACTTGGATGATGTCAATGAATCTGATCATTTTGAGAATATCCAGCCTTTGAACTTTCCCAAAGGCCAAATTTACAGTTTCTTCTCCATCCCTCAGTAACAGAGTCCCAACTTCATTCTAGCTACCATGTGCCCAGCTAATAGTCTGAGCCAGTTATTAACAACTTGGTTCCTCCTTGAGAGTAATCGGCCCAGGAGTGAGCATGTGACCAAGTTCTGAACAATGAGACTAAAGGGGAATTTACCAGAGAATTCAGGAGAAATGCTTCCTTTCTAAGAAGAGCAGGATGCAAAGGAAAGTGTTCTGATTTACTGTCCTCCAAGTTTTAGCTTTGAAAGCTGTAAGAATTTGATGCCTGGAAGTTCTGACCACAAGGATTAACACCAGTGTGCTGAGAGCAGTGGTGTCAAGGATAGAAAGAGGTGAAGTCCATGAAGACATATCTGAACAAGCAAATCAGCCTCAGGGTTGCCTACCTGGACTTCTTAGTGAAGAATGAATGTCCTTGTAGTTCAAGCCATCGTCTCATTTTTCTGTTCCTTACTTGCAAATCATCCTAAATGATGCAGCAGGCGTAGACAAAGCATTATTCACTTGGCCAGTTTCACAAGAGGTTCATCTTGATGACTTCCCCAGACAGGCTTAGATTTATGAGTTAAAAAAAAAAAAAAAAGTACAGTGGAAGTCAAAGGAATTTGGAGGAATTTGGAGACTACGGAATTTGGTCACCATGGTACAGTTCTATCCTTGATGAAATCCTCTTTGGTGCAAGCACTGAATGAAGCTCTCCATTCCCTGAGGCCATTTGGTTGGTCCAGTCTCATGTATGTCCAGAAAGGCCTGGAAGCTACCTGCGCCTCCTCTTTTTCCCAATGGGGAAATAAGTCTCATAACCACCAAACCCCAATATGAAATTTATCCAACACAATGTGGTCAAGCCAGAAGGACTGCCAATGCTGTTGTCTTGAGCTCTCTCTGTTACATTGTATCCTAAAGCTTCAACATTAAGGAGTGCAGAGGGAGATCAGGGCTTGAGCCTCAAGGAGTACAGTCCTTGTCACTCCTCTGAGGCCAGGCTCTTCCTGCACTGGTCTCAGGAGCTCTCAGGGGCAACAGCCACCGCTATAGAGCAGCTCATGGGTTTCGGCAAGTAGGTCCGTGTCTAAATGCTCAACACAAGTCTGGTTTTTTCGTAGTTTCTTGGAACAGCAACCACTTTGGCACTCTTCTATCATCCATTATTTCCAGATGTTCTTTGTTTTTATTCCACTTTTCCAGTTCACAAACCAGGTTCTGTTATTTTTAATCCTTGTCTTTTGTCTGTGTTTGTGGATCTCAGAAACGGTCTCAGAAATATAATCGTTCTTTGATTTTTCTAGGTATCTTTTCTCTTTGTTGTCCTAGCTGAGTGTAGCTTTTGGACATGATGTAGGAGTGTTACTTTATGGGTTTTGGAGACATGACAACTATCTTAATTGTTCTAGCACGACTTTCCTTTTATTTCCATTTTACATGTTATTTCCTATTTGCCAAAAATGTTGTTTTGATAGTTGGTGGCCTGTTTCTTTCTTTCTTTTTTTTTAAGCTTTGTTTATGTACAAATCTTACATTACAAGAGAGAGCATGCATAAGTGGGGAGGGGCAGAGGGAGAAGGAGAGAATCTCAACCAGACTCCATGCTGGGCACGGAGCCTGACCCAGGGCTCCATTTCACGACCCTGAGATCACTACCTGAGCTGAAACCAAGAGTCGGACACTTAACTGTGTTCCCCTAACCCCCCAGGCCCTTTTTATTGTCTGTGCTACCATACACTTCTTTTCATCCTGCAAATCAGAGAGCAGTATACAAAATTTGTCTAGTACACTTATTTATATCAATCCTTGTAACTGTTTTTGGAAAATTCCACAAAGAGCAGTCAAGTTACTGTTAACCTAATACAGCTGCCCCAAGCCCTGAGTAGTACAAATTCATACTTATCAAAATAACTTATTTTAAATTTCTATTATCTAACTTTAATTTGCTTAGTATAAAATAGATAGAAATTGGCTATATTTGCTATTTTTCTCTACTTTCTCTATCTTCTGTTATATATCCACTGCCCTCAGGTCAAGTTTTGTTGCTACTTGGCACCTGTGAGTTCTTACCATTTTTTCTTAGATTTATGCCTTGAATCAGAAAAGCTTTTTGAAGAAATCTGTATCTGCACATTGTCCCATAACATTTTCTTTGGATGGATTAATAATGTGCCAAGCTCATAAGGAGTTTAATGGCTATTTTGCCTTGTTGATTTATTGTGGTTTCTTTGTTGTTGTTTTTGGAGAATTTCTATTCTTCCATCAGCTCACAGAAACCTTGAAACATCTGTGCTTGGGAGAAGGATGATCCCGGGGAAGTGAAAAAGCACATGTAACTGCTTTGTTGCTACATACCGTGTGACAATAAAAGTCACAGGCTCTTAGGTTCCAGATAGTCAATGATGTACGAACAGCTTGTGTTCTAACAGTCTGTAGGCCAGCTGCCTGTTTGAAATGCATTTCCCCATCGAGAGAAGGTTAAGAGGGGCACCTAGGTTTTTAGGGTAGTTCATAAAAGCCTGTTTCACCCAGAATATAACAAATTCTATACATTGTAGTGAATAAGAGCAGAATATTGTTATAATACTGCTAAATTCTTAAGGAGCCAAAAAAGACATACAATTGATTGAGAAAGTACATTTAAAAAACATATATTGGGTGCTGATAGTCACAGAAAAACAAATTTAACTCAACAGGCATGTAAAGCAATTGTCTTATGAAAATTCCAACAGGGACAATGGAAAGACAAATGGTACTAATTTTCTTCCTTCCTTCTTTCCTTTCCTTCTCCCTCCCCCCTTCCTTCCATCCTTGTCTCTCCTTTTTTTCTTTCTTTCCTTCTTCGTCTCTTTCTTTATCTCTTTCTTTCTTTCATTCTTTAACTTTTAAGCATCACACAATACAGAAAGATTTGTTCATCTACACTGTACCAGAGAAAGGCCGGCTCACATGAGTATGCTGCCCCTTAGGCTTCGGCCAATTCTCTCTTATTCCATTTCTGTTCATCCTGCTTCCTTTTCTCCGCAGCTGCTCTCCTCCTTTCCTCTTCGGTCCCAGGTTTCAGGTAACTATAGCCCAGGGCTCTGTAGGTATGCGGAGGGACGCCAAGCTTGATGAGTGGAGAGACCTGCACCAGTGACACCATCTCATCGGTATAACCCTCACACCCACTGATTTTATTATATCTGTTTCTCTTTAAAATAAATGGCTTGAGAGGCAGGGCATCTGGGCACCTTAGTAGGTAGAGGTTTTGACTCTTGCTTTTGGCTCAGGTCGTGACCTCGGGGTCATGAGATTCAGCCCTACATCAGTCTCCATGCTCAGTGGGGAGTCTGCTTGAGATTCTCTCTCCCCCTCTCTCTCTCTGCCTCTCCCCCAACCCTTTCTCAAATAAATAAATAAATAAATAAATCTTTAAAAAAAATTAAAAAACAACTGAATTTTGCAGTAGGTCACAGTTCTACAGTGGCCCCTCAGAAATGTTAACTGTGAATGGCAAGCCTTTCCTTTGGCTGGTTTGTTACTGTATTTTTACTTTTGTTTCTTTATATTTGAGAGAAATGAAGGATTCAAGTGAAATTACTGGCAAATTTACACAGATCCACAGCAATCTTTGGTCTAAACTCTTATATGCGCCTAAACTGACAGTTTCTCCCTTTGTGCCCAGAATACTCATTCAAAACAATGTGACTGCGTTGCTTGGGTTCCCAAAAGAAACGGAACACTCAGGGGAAGAAAGACAGCTCTGTCAGTGTTAGGTCAAAAATGCTGTCTACACCCAGTAAAGTCACCCTGTTTTCCATTTAAGCAAAGGTTTTATTTTTTATTTATTTTTTTAAAGATTTTTTAATTTTTTTTTTTAATTTATTTGTCAGAGAGAGAGAGAGAGCGTGAAAACAGGCAGACAGAATGGCAGGCAGAGGCAGAGGGAGAAGCAGACTCCCAGCCGAGCAAGGAGCCTGATGTGGGACTCGATCCCAGGACGCTGGGATCATGACCTGAGCCGAAGGCAGCTGCTTAACCAACTGAGCCACCCAAGCGTCCCCAAAGGTTTTATTTTTTATAGAGACAACAGACTGCTATTGAATATTATCTAAGAGGCAAAAAAACCCCCCAAAAAGCAAAAAACCCACAAAGAAAAAAGGTAAAGAATGTGTTTTGTACTTACGATCCCAGCTGTTTGTACCTATAATCCAACCAACATATGACTTATACAAAAAAAGACATATTTTATCTCTCATAATATACCATACTCAGGAATTGCTATATAACATGAATTTAGAGCCCATCTTTATAATTTAACAGGATATGATCATCTAAGGAATGAAAAAAAATGTGCTGGAATTATTTTTAAAAATTGAGGGGCATTTGGGTGACTCAATCAATTAAGTATGTGACTTCATTTTGGCTCAGGTCATGATCTCAAGGCCGTGGGATTAGCCCCATGCATAGCTCAATACTCAGTGAGGTATCTGCCTGAGATTCTCTCACTCCCTCTGCTCTTCACTGCCCCCCAGTTGAATAAATAAATCTTAAAATATTTTTGAAAGAGGCTTTAGGGGTTGAGTTATTTTGCTTGGATTGAAAACTCTAAGAGGTCGCCAAAATTGCCTTTGAGACATAAATGAGAACTGTTAACAGATCAACTGAGACTTATTAAAATTTTAAGAGTTTCTTTGAGCAAAAACCCATTTTAATTGGCAGTGCCACACTGGAAGTAATTAGGAGTGTCCACCAATAGTAGCCAGGGGAGACACTTTTATAGGGAAGATGGGGAAGAAAAGCAAGGGAATTACTTGACTTGCCATAACTTACACATTTGCTTTATTTGGAAAAGCCCAGTTGGTTGTTGGTGACTGGTTGTCCTTAGATTTCAATTTCTTGGGTTTTTGAGCCATTTTACAGGCTTAAGTTTTGGTTCACTTAGGGAAGTTGCTAAATATTTAGAACTCAATCTAATGACCTCTTTGTTCAATCAGTTACTTTTAGGGGCTGTGATGAACCTACTGTATTTACCAATTGCAGACCATTGCTGCATTTGAATATCTCTAAATTTGAATGTGTAGCTGAAAAAGGAATATCTCACTAAGCCAATAACAGATATAGCTGATCCAATGGCTCTTCTCAAGGTCATTCAGTTTATTTTCATTTAAGGAGCCCATCATGAGTCACCTCATTCACACAAACTGTCAGGTGTGGTCTGAGGGGCCCACCATGAATGATAAAGACACTGAGACATTCCAGGAGTTTAGAGATTGCCTCCTGGAAGCTAGAGACAAAGGCCGGTCCAATTCTTCATTATTCAAAATTATGTAGACCCTGATAAGGATCTAATGTTCAGAATATATAAAGGATTAAGAATAATTACATCTGAATAATAAAAAGACAACTCAATTAAAAAGTGGGCAAAGGATTTGAACTGACATTTTTCCAAAGTAGTTACACAAATGGACAATAAGCACATGAAAAGATATTCAGAATCATTACTTCATTCATTACCCCTCTTGCCAGAATCTATACTGAAATTTCATTTTTTTTTTCAACTGAGGTACAAGAATGCAAAGACAACATGGCTCATCTGCCAATCTCTTTGTTCTCTGTTTTTTCCAAACCTCCACTGGGCAGTCTTGTACTTTGGAAGGAATTCAGTAGACCTTACACTTTGGTCCTCATTTAGCTCCTTGTGTCCATGACCCCTTAGAAACTGAGAAATGGGGACGCCTGGGTGGCTCAGTTGGTTAAGCAGCTGCCTTCGGCTCAGGTCATGATCCCAGCGTCCTGGGATCGAGTCCCACATCAGGCTCCCTCCTTGCTCAGCAGGGAGCCTGCTTCTCCCTCTGCCTCTGCCTGCCATTCTGTCTGCCTGTGCTCACTCTCTCCCCCTCTCTCTCTCTGATAAATAAATAAAATCTTTAAAAAAAAAAAAAAGAAACTAAGAAATTGTGGGGATAGTTGATTGGTTCCTCAGACCCTCAGCAGGTCTGGCACTGTGAGATTAAACATGCCATGCCTTCTGCTTTGTATTCTTCATGACTGACTTCTCCTTGTTTAAAATTTAAGTTAAATGCCGCCTCTGCTAGACAACTTCCCAGAATTTCTGCCTTGTTCCAACCCCAGTTTTGAGTCCGTTGCTTTTCCCATATGTTCCTGCTGTAATTTATGTATATCTCTGCCAGAAGTGGCATTTATTAATGTTGACATATAGACAATATAGTGTAGTAATGGACACTGGAGTCACAATGTCTCGGCTTAACTTCGGGTCTTGTGTCTTATAAGCCATGTGACCTGAAAAAAGTTGCTTAAATTTTGTGTGCCTCAGCTACCTCATCTAAAATAGGAAGCGACACCTGGCTGGCTCAGTTTGTTAGGCATCCGACCCTTGTTTTTGGCTTGGTCATGGTCTCAGGATTGTGGGATTGAGCTCTGTGTCAGGGTCTGTGCTCAGATTCTTTCTCCCTCCTCCTCTGCTCCTCCTCTCCCCGCTACCCCACTCATGTGTGCATGTGCAGGCTCTCTCTCAAATGAATGAATGAATGAGTGAATGAATGAATAAAATGTTTAAAAAGTAATATGATAATAATACCTCTTGCATAATGCTATTGAAAGAATAAAGTAATCTACCTATGGCAAGTAGTATTACATGTTTGGCACATAGTAATTGATCAATAAATTTTAACTCTCATTATTGTTTTAGTTTACATTCCAAGTTTATCCAGGGGTAGTAAGCTTCTTAAGGACAGAGAGTTTTATCTTATTCCATTCTCATTCTCTAAGAGTAGTAAGTGTGCCTGATACGCAGTACACGCTCAACAAATATTTTGTTGTTTTTGAACATAGAACAAGGTTTTGTCTCAGGAGCAAAACTAAAACAACACACTTCAGTCTATCTCCAAATACCTATAGAGTTCGTTTTGCTCTTCTCTGGTCCATGAAGTAATTACCTTTCGGGACTATCCATGGTGCTGACCTTTGCCCAAGTGGCTTACAGAGCCAGATCAGGCCCCCAAATCTCCTCTGTTGACTTCATCTCTCTGCTGCACCGCCAGTCTGACTGAACATGCTGTCGCCTCAGTGTGCTGAAGACCAAGGCCTTTTAGGAACCCTCCCTACCTGACTTCTAAGTAGGCCAGTGAACTCTGTCTTAAATCCTACCCTTTCAGCTAGCTCATCGTGATACCTACCACAAACGCAGCTAGCGTTCTTCTCCACTCCCACTCTTTCTTGAGTGACTTGTCTGTTTTCCTTCCCCACTACTTTGTTGCTCGTTTTTCTCTACCTTTACCTTCTTCCTCAAGGATAATGAAACAAGTTTTATTTGTGTCCACTTCATCATTGGTGACCCTTCTCCCCAAAACCTCTTTGGAATCGGTGGCATATTTTCTCTAAACGCAGGAAGAGGAAGGAGGGGAGGATGTCAGTGGGAGAAAAGCAAGAGGCAGGCGGCCTTTTCAGAGGTAGGGAGCCGTGTGTTTGCCTCTAACATTTACCTGTTTACCGTAAGTTCGAATATAGATTTTCCTTAAGACGGGGCTGAGGACGACACTGGTTATGAAGTATGTGTGGTGACAGTGTTTGGTTGGGGAATAAAGCTGAGGTGGGAAATGCCCCAAGTGTGAACTTGGTTAAATGAAGTTGGTTAAATCACTGGCTTTGGTTGGGCCAGATTTGGTGAGACAGTTTTGTTTCGTTTCCAGATAAATTCTGCTAGAAGGAAGGCATCCAAGGAAGACAGGGAACGTTCTGAGGTTTTTTTTCCCCCCTACACGAACCTACTTAAAAGAAATTGTGCTACATTTACACACAGATAAAAGTCATAACCATCTTTGAGTAGGAAGTCTGATAGCTCCTATGGATGCAGTTTTTAGTAGCGTTCTAGCAAAGTACAACAGACAAATTTGGCCTAGTCAAGGAACTGAAGTGAATCAGATTCAGATGCATCGTTACCGACTTAGAGCTCTGATGGTCAATGCTGCGGGTCAGGGGAGCCTAGACAGCTGAGCCAGCTTCTAACTCTTCACATGAATATCAGCATTTATGAGAATGTTTCTGAAAGCAAATTAATATGCCTGCAGCAACATTTGCTATTGTTTTAGTTAATGTGAATAACCGGCATAGTAATTTTTTAAATAGATTTTATTTATTTACTTGACAGAGAGAGACACAGTGAAAGAGGGAAGACAAGCAGGAGGAGTGGGAGAGGGAGAAGCCGAGCAGGGAGCCTGATATGGGGTTCAATCCCAGGACCCTGGGGTCATGACCTGAGCTGAAGGCTGACTGACAGATAATGACTAAGCCACCCAGGAGACCCTGGCATATTAATTTTTTTCTTCCTTTTTTTTTGGAGAGAGAGAGAGAAAGAGTGAGCACCTGAATTGGGGGAGGGGCAGAGGGAGAGAGAATCTTCAAGCAGATTGAATGCTGAGCTCAGAGCCTGATGTGGGGTTCAATCCCACAGCCCATGAGATCACAAACCTGAGCCAAAACCAACAGTCAGATGCCCAACCAACAGAGCTACCCAGGCACCCCGATGTAGTAATTTTTTTTAGCTTTTTTGGTTTTGTCCCCATCTTTTTTTTCCTTTTTAGAGCCAACGTTATTTGGAGCCAGACTTTTTTCTAAAAGCTTCACATACATTAACTTATTCAATTTCCAAAGTAACCAGACAACCTAGGTGCTATTAGTATTCCATTTTACATATGAAGAATTGGGGCCCAGAGGAGTTGAATAACTTGCTGAAAGTCACATAACTCTGCTAGAAAATGACTGTGTCCTTTGAGTCAGATTTCAAACCCGCATTCTGACTCCAGAATCTAGGCTTGTAACCCCTGTACTCCTCTGACCTTTTCAGGCACACTTCTGTGTGGTAGGGCCATATTTCTAATGGTGTAGAAACTGGATGAATCTGCATTATTTTAAATGCATTTAAAACAAATGTCAAGGACTCCTTAAAGTGAACAGGAGGAGAGATCAGTAAAAAAAAAAAAAAAAAGGCAATTTGATAAAGCTGCAACCGGTGAGCAAGTTGTCAGTTCGTGAGCTAGTTTGTCCCCACCCTGGGTGAGGAACCACTTTTTATGTACTCACTGTTGGTGGGCTCCCAGCTTTACTTAACTAGCCCTCTCCACCTCCGTGCTTCCAATATACTAGACAATTTGTAGCCACACATTATCTTATTATAACAAATATAAAATAGCTTTTTATTGTGAAAAAAAATCTGAATTGAAACTCTGGAAATATCTCAAGTTATGCCTTGCGGTTTACTCTTTGAAACCATGGAATTTACTTGAACAAAAATTCTGCCAGTCTACCTTTTCTCTGTGCTTCACTTCTACAGTTTCTAAGATCCATCTTGCAAATTGGCCCGTTCTCTCTGCTTGTGCTGAATTGCCTCTCCGCACCTCTTTCTCTCTCTCACCTTGGGTGAAAGAAGTTTGTTTTGGGGTGGACAGGTCCCTTGGCTGGGCTGACCACTAATGAAGTTCTCTCCTTCCTACTTTCTTTTCTTCTCCCCAGTGAGTCTAACATTCTGGTGTTACCTTCTCTCCTGTCCTCTCCTATTCCCAGATGAATTCATTCCTTCTCAGGAAAGCTCCACTTTCCCACCTACATCTTCAGTAATCCCTCCCTCTTCCCCTTTTTCTCCCTTGCCCTATTTCCATAGGAAAATCTCTCACACAGAAGTTCTTCATTCTCTCTATAAACAAGCCAAACGGAATTTTGTTCCTCTTGTCTCCTGCTGTATCCCCAGAGCCTAGAGCAGCACCTGTCACTTAGTGACCAGTGAATACTCCTCTGTTCAATTCATGAACAATTGAAAGAGACTAAAGTCATGACTGCTTGATTTAATCAAAAGTGTCTTTGATACAAATATCTCAGGCAAGAAGAAAAACACAATGTTTTCATTTCTTAAAAATTTCTCATTAACACTCAGCATCTTTGAAGTGGTTATAAGAAATAATGTTTATTAAAGAATATTTGGTGGGGGGTGCCTGGGTGGCTCAGTTGGTTAAGCCTCTGCCTCCCGCTCAGGTCATGATCCCCTGGGGTCCTAGGATCAAGATCCGCATGGGGCTCTCTGCTCAGCAGGAAGCCTGCTTCCTCCTCTCTCTGTCTGCCTCTCTGCCTACTTGTGATCGCTCTCTCTGTCAAATAAATAAAATCATTAAAAAAAAAAAAGAAAATCAAGTATTCTCAAATTAAAAAAAATAGTTTGAAGCTATATCAAGCTGTTTATTTTTTTTTTAAATATTATTTATTTGGGGGGAGCCTGGGTGGCTCAGTGGGTTAAAGCCTCCGCCTTCGGCTCGGGTCATGATCCCCGGGTCCTGGGATTGAGCCCGCATCGGGCTCTCTGCTTAGTGGAGAACCTGCTTCCCTTCCTCTCTCTCTGCCTGCCTCTCTGTGTACTTGTGATCTCCGTCTGTCAAATAAATAAATAAAATCTTAAAAAAAAAAAAAGATTATTTATTTTGGAGAGAGAGCAGCGGGAGGACCAGAGGGAGAAGAAGAGAGTATGGAGCCTGACACGGAGCTCAATCTCAAGACTCTGGGACCAGAACCTGAGCCAAACCAAGAGTCAGGCACTGAACAGACTACACCACCCAGGTGTCCCAGAATTCAAACTGCTTAAAGAATGCTTTATCATTAACCTAGTTATCTCAAGATTATTAATCATTTATTCCCAAATAGTGACTATTTTCGTTTCCTTTTACAATAAGCATCTTCTTTTTTTGGTCATTTCTTTATTGCAGTGAAATGTACTGAATATCTACTTTCCTAGTGAGGAAAATCAAGCTGTTTCCATTTTTATAATTGGAACCTATATCAGCGGCAGATTCTTAACTATGATTTGACTTAAGACAGGTTCACGTGAAGCATAATGGAGTAAACATAAACGTACTACTGATAATAGGATTTAGTTGCTGTACCTTTATTTTTAAAAAAGATTTATTTATTTATTTGAGAGAGAACACAAATGCGGGGAGGGGGATATGGAGAGGAAGACAAGCAGACTCTCCTCTGAGTGAAGAGCCTAACAAGGAATTCAATCCCAGGATCCCGAGATCATGACCTGAGCTGAAATCAAGAGGCAGAGACATGCTCAACTGACTGAGCCACACAGGCCCCCAATTGCTGTGCTTTTTATTTTTCATTTTTTTATTTTTAAAGATTTTATTTATTTATTTGACAGACAGAGATCACAAGTAGACAGAGAGGTAAGCAGAGAGAGAGAGGAAGGGAAGCAGGTTCTCCGCTGAGCAGAGAGCCTGATGCAGAGCTTGATCTGGAATCATGACTTGAGCTGAAGGCAGAGACTTTAACCCGCTGAGCCACCCAGGTGCCCCGTTGCTGCGCTTTTTAAAACATGGGTATGAAATAGTGTTTCAGGTCCCTGTTGAAGTACCTTATGTCCTTGCTCACTCCCCACTAGTGTTGGCTTCTGTGGGCAACAGCTTCCTAGTCCATAAAACGGAATAGCCCTTACTTTGCTGTGAGCTTTATAGCACTCAGTAGGATGACTGACATACAGCTATAGCACTCAGTAGGATGACTGACATACAGTAGACACTCAAAGAAATGGACCTATTTCATGTCGACTGGAAAGAACACATGTTTTCTTCATTTACTTATATGGCCTAATACAGAATTTCATTTAACATTTTGGATTCTGGACACTCTTTCTTCCTATTTTTAATGTTTCCTAATGGTCACAGCTTTCAGGTTTCCTAGACAACATTTTCTTTTCTCAAGAGGTTCTTGACAACTGTATTGTAAAGAAAAGAAGTGACGATGTAACTTTGATGATTTACAATGACATATCTAGGTTGTGCAGTGGTCCGGTTTGCATAGAGAGAATAGCATGCAAGTTCCCAAATGACAGCTTATCTGTCACGGGGCTGCCCAGTGCCTGGGTTTTCCCACTCCTGACTTAGACTGGGAAGTGTAAGCATTCCCAGACCCCAAACTGTTACAGGCCTGGAGGGGAACAACGGTATACTTGGGCTGCTCTGCTAGAAAGTGAAAAAGGTGAGGACACTATGGACCTTCTTGGGAAGAAGTGATGAATGACAACAGATTAAAAGATCGATGCACACACGTTAATTTTCTGGAAGGTGCTGTTTCAGGCTGCTTTGGAAAGTATGAAAGAAGAAGAAAATCCTGTCCTTTGAGGAACTTAATCAAGATGGATACCAAGGATCCATTCATCCACGTGGATTAAACTGAAGCCAGAGTTACATATCAACCCGTACCTAAAGATCCTAGAGGTTGTGAATACAGTTGATGGATGGGGGTGCTGTTAGGGTGCTCCAGAGGTCAAAGAGAGAACTGTGGGCTGGAGGACTCAGCAAAGGCTTTCGGGAGCGGTCGGAATTGAACAGATGGCAGAGTCCAAACACCCAAAAGAGAGCAATGGCATGAGAGCAGTGATGCCAAGGAATGTTTGGGTAAAGATGTCAGAAGCTCGGTGAGAGGAAGCAGTGGGGTAGGCTGCTATAGAGCTGCTAGGAGCAGATGGCTTCGTCTGTGTAAGTTGGGGGACTGGTTTCCTCATCTTCCCGAGATTGTGAGTGCTGACCTGAGGATGTCTCAGCAATAGACTCCAAAAGGGAGTCTATTGGCTCATGGAGACAAGAGGGATGAGAGTGGATTTAGGAAGGTTCTGTTAGTCCTCCTCCCCCTCCCGTCCCTGCACCTTGAAAGGCAGGTAGGATGTAGTGGCAAGACTGTGGGCTCCTCCCACACTGTCGGGGCTTGCTTGGAACTCTTCTTGTTCTTAGCTGTGCCTCGGTTTCATTGTGCAACAAATGAGGATGGCAACAGCAGCACCCACGTGCCAGGGTTCTTGCGTGGAACTGCTCACAGCAATGCCTGGTGCATAGAGTGAGGACTGAATAAATGCTAGACAGCAGTCTTCTGTCTGCTTGGCTGACTGCCTCTGGCCCCAGCTACTGCTCTACAGAGGCTTCTGCTCTACAGAGGAGGCTATGGCTGCTGGCTCCATACCCCTTCTTCGTGACCCAGCCTTACAGCTATGAGGTGGGGACCCTGTAATTGACTGCCCCAGACTCATGATGGGACCCAAAGAGGAAGGAGCCTCTGGTGGGTCAAAATAGAGTGCTGGGTACAGAAGGAGTGGCTCACCACACGCACATCTGATCTCACAATCAAGTGCATGGAGGAGCAAAGACATATTCTATGTTTTGTGGTGAAGAAAGGAAATTACCAAAAATTGTAAAGGTTCATAGGAAAGTGACAGAGCCAGGAATCCACCCAGGCCTGTCACCCCAGATCCCTTTTCTATTTTGCTGTTACCAGTGAATTGCTAAAGACTATGTTACTGTAAAATGAAGACTGCCTTTTTTTTCCTCTGGAGATGTTTTCAGTAAGAATGTAGGTTGCGGGACACCTGGGTGGCTCAGTGGGTTAAGTGTCTGCCTTCGGCCCGGATCATGATCGTGGAGTCCTTGGATCAAGTCCCACCTTGGGCTCCCTGCTTCTCCCTCTGCCTGCTGCTCTCTCTGCTGCTTCTCCCTCTGCGTGTTCTCTCTCTCTTTCTCTGATAAATAAATTAATTAATTAATAAAGTCTTAAAAAAGAAAATGGCAGTTGCAGGGCACCTGGGTGGCACAGTTGGTTAAGCGTCTGACTCTTGGTTTCAGCTCAGGTCATGATCTCAGGGTACTTAGATCCAGCCCCGCATCAGGCTCCACGCTCAGTGTGGAGTCTGCTTGAGATTCTCTTTCCCTCTCCCTCTTCTCTTCCCACTCATGCTCTCTCTCTAAAACAAATACATAAATCTTAAAAAAAAAAAAAAAAGAGTGGAGGTTGCTTCATCTTCAACACAACAAACATTTACTGAGTACCTACTGCATGCAGAGTGCCAAGCACTGGCAGTGAGATCAAAGTACAGAAATGAGTGAAACCTGGCTCTTGTACATGCAAGTTTCCTAAATACAGTGGAGAAGACGGCATACCCAAATATATGTGGATACAGAGTAGACTGTAAAAAGGAAAATCGGTGGATCCAAAGTTTTTTCAATGGAGGTTGGAGAATTGAGGACAACTTGGGTTCTTTATTTTGATAAGGATATTAAAAAAAAAAAAACACCCTACTGGCAACATCCACTATCATTTTACATAAAAAGGATGCATTAATTCCTAAAGCAGGAAGGATGAATTTTTCAGAATAATAGGCCTTTAAATTTTAAAGAGTTGTATTACAAACTTACTACACTTTCCTTATTTTTCTCATTTCACAGAGGATCTGTGAAACTTTTTATAAACCAATGTTTTAAGAATCATGGTCTAAATGAATTCCGAAATGTTATTCCTGCCAGATGACATACGGCACATTTTGGTGTTTTTGAAATAAAACCTGCTATTGTTTTATTTCATTGCCCAACCTGGACCCCAGCAATTGCTCTCATGGGAATATTCCAGGGACCTGGACTTCAGTGGGCAGTGGCTCTTTGGATGAGCTTGGAATGGAGCCACTGGTAGAACTGGATATGGCCCAGGAGAGATTTGTCTGCTTCCTGTGGGACTGGGCCAAGGTTAACCAAAGTGCCTTTGAAAAAGGATTTTGAAAAATAATATTTTTCTTTTCTTTTTCAAAAAATTTATTTATTTATTTATTTGTCAGAGAGAAAAAGAGAGAGCATAAGCGGGAACAGCAGAGGAAAAAGGAGAAGCAGGCTCCTCACTGAGCGGGTCCCTATGTGGGACTCAATCCCAGGACCCTGGGGTCATGACCTAAGCTGAAGGCAGAAGCTTAGCCCACTGAGCCAACCAGGTGTCCCTGTTTTTCTTTTTCTTGACAGTTGTGACAGTCTAGAATGAAAAATGCTCAAGGGATAATGTTACTATGTCATGTAGCTAAATTAGTAATAAAATTCAAGGGGGTCTCAATCACTGGAAATCCAGAATTTCCCAGTGGTTCGACATCTATGTTCAACATGTCAATCCTAACCAGCAGAACTTTCTTTCCAAATACACTGAAGTCCATCCTTTGTCTCCCTGCATAAGTCGTTATTTTTCTACATCTTAATTTCAAGGCAATTTCCATATTTTTTTAAAAAGCATATTCCTTGCTGTTAAGACATGTCATATACTTTTAAAATTCCTGTGATCTTTCAAGTTTATATCTGCAGTAATCTGACAAGCTAGAATAACAAACAACACAGGAAATTAAACCAAGAGATCATAAGCTGAAATTCAGTTTTTTTAATTTAAAAAATGCCATCACCAAAGTCAGGGTGGAGGTTATCATCAGATTTGGGGCAATTTCTCCGTTTCCTTCAGATGCTATTAAAAAATAAAATTCAAAGTATCCCCAGGATATTTGGTCTTCCATTAAGGCAATCTATAATTCACTTTGCTTTTCTCTTTCACAATTACAGTGCTTGCCATTTGTGTTTGAGATGAAAATAACACAAACATAGATGTGCTGTAGGGCGGAAACCTGGTCTACTTACCAAGAGGAGCTAATTTTGTCATAAATAATGATGACAACAGTGGATCTCAGCAGCTATACCACCACATGAGTTACATAAATAAACTCATTGACAGTTAACTTCACACACTCATGGAAACAAAGGCCAATGAAAGTAATGAAAATGCCTTTGCAGCACAGTGTAAAAGCGCTCAGGCTTATCTTCTGAAGTTATTTCTTTTTACCAGCTCAGGTCATTTAGAT
This sequence comes from Mustela erminea, assembly GCF_009829155.1. Classification (NCBI taxonomy): domain Eukaryota; kingdom Metazoa; phylum Chordata; class Mammalia; order Carnivora; family Mustelidae; genus Mustela; species Mustela erminea. The sequence goes on along the minus strand of NC_045616.1, from coordinate 58,926,574 downwards.
TTCTGAGGTTTTCCTTCTAATGTTTCTGTGTCACATTGCCTTTTTTAAAATTAATTTGATTTTTACTTTTTAAAACCACCTTTTTGAGGTATGCTTGACATATCAAAGGCTGTGCATACTGAATATAACTTGACGAGTTTGGAGATAAGTACACATCCACACAACCATTACCATGTTCTATGTCATAAACCTTTCCATCACCTTCAAAACTTTCGTCTCCCTCTCTTAATTAGTTATTATCATTATCATCACTATTGGGTGATAAGAACACAACACACTCAAATTTTAAGTATGCAATATAGTATTATTAACCATAGAAACTATGATGTACAGTAGATCTCTAAAACTTATTAATTTTGTATAATTGAAACTTGTATCTTTTGACTCCTAGCCACCTGCTTCTCTCAGTCCCTGGCAACCACTCTTCTACTCTCCGCTTCTGTGAGTTTGAGTATTTTCATTTCCACATACAGGCGGCATCATTTAGCATTTGTTCAACTGTGTCTGGCTTATTTCACTTGGCATAACGTCCTCCAGATTCATCCATGTTGTTGCAAATGGCAAGATTTCCTTCTTTCTTAAGGCTGAATAATATTCCCTTGTGGGCATGTGCAACATTTTCTTTATCCATTTACCTGTTGATGGGCAAGTAGATTGCTTAGCTACTGTGAATAATGCTGCAGTGAACATGGGAATGAAAATATTTCTTTGAGATCCTGATTTCCTTTCTATAGCTATCCTGACATGTGATTGCTGGATGATATGGTGGTTCTATTTTTAGTTTTTTTTTTTTAAGATTTTATTTATTTATTTGACAGACAGAGAGAGATCACAAGTAGTCAGAGAGGCAGGCGGGGGGTGGGGGGAGAAGGCTCCCTGCTGAGCAGAGAGCCTGACGCGGGGCTCGATCCCAGGACCCTGAGATCATGACCTGAGCCAGAGACAGAGGCTTAACCCACTGAGCCACCCAGGCGCCCCCTATTTTAAGTCTTTTGAGGAACCGCCATACTGTTTTACATAGTGACGTGGGTCGTAGTAAAGTATTCAAAACATAGCCCCTAAAATCAGGAACAAGGCAAAGATGACCACTCTCCATCTTCTATTCAATATTTTACTTAAGTCTTCGTGAAGTTTGGATAGAAAGAAAAACAAATATCTCTACTCACAGGGAACAAGATTATCTTCAGAGAAACCCTATGGAATCTACAGGCAACTGCGAAAACCAAAAGTGAACTTAGAAATTTTTCAAGATACAGTTTTCACACCCATAATTCAGTTTAATTTCTATATATAGCAGCAAAAAAACTGAACATGTAATTCAAGAAAAATATATTTCAGCTTTTTTAAAACCCACAAAGTCGATATGAATAAATTTAAGAAAAAATTCTACACTGAAAACTACAAAATGCTGCTAAAAGTAATTTTTTTGTGTGTGATGGGTGCAACTACATATACCAAAATGGAATCATACAGTACATGCAATTTTGTAGCATCCTTTTCCTGACAATGAATACATTAAGGACATATTTTGACATTCTTAGTTATTATTTTCAAACTTTAAAAAAATTCTGGGGGTCCCTGGGTGGCTCAGTCAGTTAAGTCTCTGGCTCTTGATTTCAGCTCCAGCTGTGGTCTCAGGGTCATGGGATCAAGGTCCATGTTGGGCTCCGTGCTCAGCGGTGAGTCGACTCGATATTCTCTCCCCCCCTACCCCCGCTCTCTCAAATAAAGAAATAAATCCTTAAAAAATAAAAACAAAAAGCGAAAAAAACCTCCAGAACTTGTAAAATTTCAAGCAAAGATAACAAGAAACGCAACACTATCAATAAACCTTCATGTACCCATCACCCAGGTTCAATGCTTTCAGTTTATCTGCTACTCTCTTGCCTGTCACAGAGGTATTTTTCTTTTAATAGTTGCCATACAATATTCTTTTAGTTCTGAGTATATAATAGAGTGATTCAACAATTGTATACATTACGAAATGTTCACCATGATAAATATAGTTACCATCTGTCACCATACAAAATTATTATAATTTTATTGACTGTATTTCCTATGCTGTCCTTTTCATTGCATCTCTTATTTATTTTCGGCGAAACACACTGCCTTCTTAACAGAAATATCACAGACTTTTTCAACTGGGTCAAAATCTAGAGGTTGCAACTACATGGAGACCACAGCTTTATAGAATGAATGTGCATTTCAGGCCTAATTTCACATTTGATCCGAGACAAGGAAAGCAGAGCTGTAATGTGAACAAAATAGAACTATTGCATCTTAACAAGAGGAAATGAAACGTACTCCTATGCCAACTGCCAGGCAGTGTTCCTGGCTCCAGAGTACAGCCTGGGGCAAATGCCAGATGGTCCTTCCCAGGAAACTGAGCTTGTCCTCCACAGAGGAAATCCGAATGACTCTATCTCACGGGAAATGCTTCATTGTCCGTTCGCATGAACATTGTGAGAAATTAAAAAAAGAAAGGGTGGCCATGGCCGAAGATTGATCAAGGAATGGAAGCTGTTGAATGATGGAGGCTTTGGCTGATGGCTCGGCATTCTGTCTACGACCCGGGGTCGTGACCTCAGAATGGGATTATTATGAGGGGTGACAGAGCAGTAACAAGGAACAAAAGAATACATACTGTGTCCCTAATGTTGTGCTAAACATGTACACACATTAATACAACAATTTCAATTTCATGAGGTCCGTGTCATTATTGTTGTGATCACCTGCCATCCCTATTTACAAATGTGGGAATCAGTGGACACATTTCCACTGGATTCTGAGGGGCCAGCTCACAGAGTAGCCTAAAGTTTTGCTTTGGGTAAATGGCAGAACCACAGTTTGAACCCTGATCTATTTGACTTTGGAGTCTGAAACTGACATTATGCGTACCAGTGTCATGACAAACCCCAGCATTTATGTTAAATAATATTGCCTATGACGGGTGATCTTTTGACTGTTAGAGGAGTCTCCACTGTGCTTTGCCTTGTTCAGATAACGTTTGTGGGGGCGCTTCCCTGTCTTGGTTTTTGTTCCCTGGACCTTTACTGAGGTGTCTCATGGAGGCTTGTCTTCTTCTGTTCAAATTACATACGCTTTGGTCTCTGCTAACAACAGGATTATGTCTATCGATCATTTTTTTAAATAGCATCCATGGTGACATTTCTCCTCTGCTGAAAGAGCCTTGTAATTTTCACACTGCTATGGATAAGCCACAGCGAAGCTTGGGGGAAAAAAAAAAAAAACAACTAAAATAAGCCAAACTCTACAGATTCTAATATTATTTGGAAAATTGAATTCCTACATAAATTCTGAGAGATGATAGACAGGGTCAGATATATAATGTTGCTCAAGATAGGGCCTGGAATCTGCATGAAAGCTGTGAACATGGATTCATTCAAGCCACCTCTGCTCTCCCTTAAAACTTTCTCCAGGAAAATGCCTCCTGTGCAATGTCCAAAGTGCTCCAGAGTTTAAAAAAAAAAAAAAAAGGAATGTAAAAATATTAATTATAACCGACCTGCGTGGTGCACTTCGGTGCCAAGCTAGGTGTGAATGATCATTACCCTTTCAAGGAAGTCCAATTGTCCCGAGAGGTTGAGTAATTCCTTTGATCATAGCCAGCAAGTGACAGAGTTGTGGGACTTCAACTTTGAACCTTGAACATGAGTTGGGTTGATTTTGGTTTTTGTTTGTTTTGTTTCTTTTTTGGTTAGAATCCATGTGTCTAAAAGTGATCAAACACGGTCTCCCTGGGCCAGGCCCTTAGCAACACCTTACAGGGAAAATGGATCTATAAGTTACGATCGCTCTTCAGAAAGGTCACAGTCTGATTAGTAAGATTAAAAAAATAATAAATACATGAATGCTTTTTTTTTTTTTAAGATTGTACTTATTTATTTGAGAGAGAGATCACAAACACGGGGGAGTAGAGGGAGAAGACTACTCCTTGCAGAGCAGGAAGCCCAATGTGGGACTCGATCCCAGGACTCTGGGATCACAGCCTGAGCCGAAGGCAGATGCTTAACTGACTGAGCTACTAGGCACCTGAAAGTTTATAGAATACAGAAAAAGTTAAGTCATATTTCAAGAGGTGTTGCTTGGAATACAAAATTCGGTTGTCAAATACATTTTACTAATCCTAATCGCAGTAGGGTTTCAGAAGAAGCGGACGGAGTCTCAAGTTCAGGGCAGGAGCCTCAGGGGAGATGTGGGGTTTGGTTAACTCTACAAAAAAGACTGGGTTTTCCAGAATTGCCGGATTGTGAGGCTTTCGAGGTGAGAGCAGAGGCCAACCCCGGGGGGTTAAGGCAGGTGAGCACCAGAATTTAATATCGTCGGCTACCTCTTCTTCCCCCTCCCTCCCTCCCTGCAACTGTTCTTCCTTTTGATCCAGGGCTTTTGTGCTGCTGCATTTCACTTGTTAAGAAGGAATATGTGCGGGGCCCCTTGGTGGCTCAGTTGGTTAAGCATCTGACTCTTGATTTCGGCTCAGGTCACGATCTGGAGGTTGTTAGATCGAGTCCTGCATGGGTCTCCTGCTTAGCAGGCAGTCAGCTGGAGATTCTCTCTTCCTCTCCCTTTTCCCTTCCCCTGCTTGTGCTCTCTCGTGCTCTTTCTTTTTAAAATGAATAAATAAATCTTTTAAAAGCAAAGTGAAGGAATATGAACTCGTGAATTCATTCACACAAAGATGGGTACCCTTAGTAGGAGTATATGCATTTTTTTTTAAAGATTTTATTTATTTATTTGACAGAGAGAGATCACAAGTAGACAGAGAGGCAGGCGGAGAGAGAGAGAGAGAGAGGAGAGAGGAGGAAGCAGGCTCCCTCCTGAGCAGAGAGCCCGATGTGGAGCTCAATCCCAGGACCCTGGAATCATGACCTGGGCTGAAGGCAGAGGCTTTAACCCACTGAGCCACCCAGGTGCCCCAGGAGTATATGTATTTTCAACAAATGCACAGGGTCACGGTCATGATAAAGTAATGAGTCCCTGATAGTGGAATTTCTCTTGCTTAGCATCCTTCAGAGGCCGACCCTGCCCGTGGATTACTACCACTTCTGGATTTCATGTTGAATCAGTGAGTAGCACTCTTGTCTCCCACAGCATTGTCTGGCCCAGATGTCCATCCTTGGCCCCAAACAGGGCTGGATGAGGGAATGTGGTGGGAGCACCGAAGTCCATCTCTAGTGATGGAAAATCAACCCAGGGCACATGCTTTGCTAGTGGAGGTGAGTGATGTCGTTTTCAAATATATAGTATACAGAAATTGTTACTCTTGGTATGTTTTATCCAAACTTTCACCAAAGTCTGAACAAAAAATAATAATCCACATTTTAAAATTATCTTCCCCTACTACTTGAGAACTGAGAGTAGCAGTTACAGAGTCTCATTATATTTGCCTCAGGCAAGCATATGCTGCTCTATATGTGTTTTTGACTGACACATTTACTGCCTCAGACTATGACAATTTTACCATTTAAAATAAACTATGGAAATTTAACTGCGTAAGGATTTGATAATAAGCTCCGGCCATGGTAAGCCTTAGGTCATCTGGCGACTTGTCACTTCTATGCTCCTGTACTCGGATGGACTTGAACCTTGAATGGGCTTGAAAACAGCCCTTGGGAACAAAGAAGTCATGCAGAGGCCCCAGGGATAGGGATATCAAGCATCCCATTTGTGGGGCTTCTCAGGATTGAGGATTTACAGGGCTAAACCCAGGAGAGTCCTGAGCAAAATGGGACAAGAGGGTCACCCTTTGAAGACAGATTATAGGGCTGGGCCATGCCCTGAGTCTTGGAGCCAGTGTGCTGTGGTCCTCGCTAGCTGGGTGACATTAGCCTTTTGGCTGACAGAGGAGTGGGTATGGGTGAAATAACCCAACAGAAGGGACAGAGAGGACAAATAGGAAAAGACAGAGTGAGGGGCGTGAGCAGAGCAGCGGTTACAAGCAGCCTACGGTGGACCCTGGCAAGAGGGGAGAGACAACGAAGAGGAAGAAGATAAGCCCCTCTACTGTGTGGGCCCAGATGAGATGAATGGTTATGTACAGATCAAGAAGATGTGCTTCAAAGGCCTAGTGCAGGTGTTCTTAGCCCTAGCTGGCCTTAGACTTACGTGGGCAGTTTTGCAAATGCCCAGATCTGGACTGTACCCAGGCTAATTTGAATTACAGTTTCTGGAGGTGGATGTAGTCATTCTTTTTTTTTAAAGCTCCCAGGTGATCCTAATATGCAGGTAAGATTGAAAACCTTTGGCCCTGGACTCCATGCTGGGTGTAGGATCTACTTAAAAAACAAACAAACAAACAAACAAACAAAAAACAGAAATAAAATTGATTTTGATATACTGATTTTTTTTTTTCCAGCAATCTCTACATCTAGCATGGGGCTTGAACTCATGACCCTGAGATCAAGAGTCCCAGGCCCTCTGACTAAGTCAGTCAGGTGTCTCTGATACTAATACTAATACTAATACTGATCTTATATCCTACAACTTTGCTATATTCACACACAAGGTTTTATAACCTTTTCAGAAATTGGGATTTTCTACATAGACAATCATGTTATCTGTTAAAAAGGATAGTTTGATTTTTCCTTTCATATCAGTATGTCTTTAATTTCCTTTTCTTGCCTTTTGCCATGGCTAGGACCTCTAGAAAAAATGTTAGGTAAAAGTGGTGAAAATCCACTTTCTTGCTTGTTCCTGATCTTAAGAGGAAGGAATTTGGCTTTTTTACCAATATGACATTAGCTGTAGATTTTTAATAGATGCCCCTACTCAGGCTGAAGAAATCCCCAGCTATCCTTGTTTTGCGGAGAGATGGTTTTTTTTTGTTGTTGTTGCTGTTGTTATTGTTTTTAACCATGATTGAATGTTGAATTTTGACAGATTTTTTCTGATATTTATATGGTTTTTCTTTTTAAATTGTTCAATGTGGTGGAGAAGTAGTTGATTTTTAAAATGTTAAATGACCCATCTCCCCAAATTCTTGGCATGAACTCTACTTCATCATGATGTATTATCTGCCGTTTATCCCATGGCGTATTTTTTATCTAAAACATTGTATTTTTCATCTTGAAATTTGATTTGGGTCTATTTGTCTTCCATTTTCCTCCACATCATTCTCATGCTTTCTTCTACCTTCTTGAATATATGGGGTAGGTTTATAATAGCTGTTTTAATGTTGTGGTCTTCTAATTTTTGTCATTTATGTCATTTCTGGATCTGTTCTTACTGTTGGTGTATTTTCCTTCCGATGAGCCCCATTGGCCTGCTTCTCCACCATTTTTGTTGAGATGCCAGATACTGTGAATTTTACCTTTGGGCTCATTGTTTTTGTTTGCTGTATTCCTTTAATTATTTTTAAGTATTTTTTACTTTGTTCTGGAACCCAGTTAAGTAAACTGAAAATGTTTGCTCCATTAAGACTTGCTTTTAAGCTTCTTAGGTAGGCCCAGAACAGCTTTTAGTGTAGGTGAACATGGCCTACCCATTGGAGTGCTCTACTTCATCCCCCAAGCGTTAGACCTTTCCATTCTGATGTCTGAGAAGTGGTGTAAGCGCTGGGGAGTGTTCCCCCTGCTTCTTTCTAGGGGTAATTTTTTCTGGCCTTAGACATAGTGTCACATGCATGAGCTAGTCAGGACTCAGCTACATACTAGAGGGGAACCGTGTGCAGATTCTTTCTCTTTGAGCAACTGTCACCTCCCCAGCAATCTGTCCAGTATATTCTAGCCACTGCTTCTCTGAACTCTTGAGTCTTGTCTCTTCAAGTCAGTGAGAAGAATTTATAGGGTTCATTTCACTAGCTTCCTTCACTCAAGAATCACAGTCCTTTATTGTCGCTGGTTCTGTATCTGGAAACCATTGTTTTGTACATTTAAAAAAAATATTTAATTTATTTATTTATTTGACAGAGAGAGAGAGAAAGCAAGAACAGGAACATAAGCAGGGGGAGTGGGAGAGGGAGAGGGAGAAGCAGGCTCCCTGCTGAGCAGAGAGCCCCATGTGGGGCTCGATCCCAGCATCTTGGGATCATGACCTTAACTACTGAGTCACCCCCACGCTCCTGTTTTGTACACTTTGTCTTATTTTTTAGCTGTTTAAGGCAAGAAGTAGAGGTTCTGTTTTTGTTCTTGAGAAGTTATTTGACAGTTGCTCACAGATGAGGAAGAGTTAATGTTGTTGGGATTTTTACAAAGTAAACTTTTTTTTTTTTTTTTTTTTGGTGGAGGGAAGGAACTTTAACCCTCATGTCGGAGAGACTGTAGGGAAGCTGTACCAGGCTCTGCAGGCCCTGGCTGTGGCTTGGAGTATTGGAGTATTGGAGTAGGTCCTACCTACTTGAGGTTGTGCTATTTGACACCCAAGAACACGGACAGTTTGTGTTGACTCTATGTCCCATTAGAGTCTTAAAGCAAGGCTTTGGGGTAGGTCATGTGTTTTCTACTAATGAGAGCAAATCTTCCTTCTGCAAAATCATCCAGAGAGGAGATTGATGCAATGACAAGAAATGACAACTGGAGAGGAAATGCTTGGATTGAAGGGGAAAAGAAAGTCTTTCTGAAGCAGGGAACTCCTGAGTTATCCCCATGTTAACACGTGTGTTCTCTGTTTTCTCCACACAGTTCTCTTTTGTTTTCAAGGAAATTAAAGAAAGAAGTTATACTATGCTTACAATGGGTTGGGAGAAGTGGGTGGTGCTACCCCCTGCCAATCTCCATTCCCACTGGCCAGCATTGCAAGAAGGAGATTGATTCTAGCTTCAAGGGGATAGCAGACAAAGGCCCCTGTGCTGGCAAGCCAGCGAGGAGACTGGAAGGGGACACCATGTGCAGACCTCTTTGTCAACACTCAGAGTGGCCTCCTGGCAGTAATAAGGAAACATTTTGAGATGGCGAAGTTTCTACAGTTAACAGATTGGGGCATGGAAGCATGATAGGTATTTTAAATATTAATGGGCCTTTTCTTATTTACCCTCTCTGACTAGATATACTCACACATAGACATCCCCACTCCCTGCCGCCACATGCACAAGTACTGTTAAATAAACTGACCCAGGTACCATTGGGACTGCACAGGAATATCACTTAGGTTGACTGAAGTTAAAATGCCTTCCCCAATACACAAAATGCACACACGCACACACACACACACACACACACACACACGCGTGCACAGACACTCAGATATGCAAGCCAAAGGTTTTCTTTCTTTCTTTCTTTCTTATTTTATTTCTTTCCTAATTTTACTTAAGAGAGAGAGTGTTTGCATATGCATGCATGAGTGTGAGAGTTGGGGGTGGTGTTGGGGAGTGGGGAAGGGCAGAGGGAGAGAATCTCAAGGGGACTCCCTGCTAAGTGCAGATCCTGTTGTAGACTTGATCTCACGACTCTGAGATCATGACCTGAGCTGAAATCAATAGTCAGATGCTTAACTGACTGAGCTACCTAGGAACCCCCTAAACTATCATTGAATAACCAGGAAATTAATCAAAATATATCATTTACTATTTGTTGTGAACTGGATGCTTGTGTCCCCCCAGAATTCAAGTGTTGAAATCTAAATCCCAATGTGATGGTATTTGGATATGGGGCCTTTGGGAGATAATTGGGTTGTGGGTATGGAGCTCTCATGAATAGGATTTGTGTCCTAATAAGGTGATAAATGGACCAGAGCCCATTCTTTTCCCCTCTCTCTCTCTGCCATGTGAGGATACAAAAACTCAGTCATCTGTAATTGGGAAGAGGACTCTCATAACCTTGCTGGCACCATGATATTGGACTTCTAGCCTCTACAACTGTAAGAAATAAATTTTTGTTTTTCATAAACCACCCAGTTTATGGTATTTTGCTATAGCAATCTGACCTAAGACACTTGTGTCAAAAAAAATATATATATGAAATGCTTAGAGATAAATTAGGTAAGAGTTGTGCAAGACCCATACACTGAAAGCTACAAAACACTGCTGATAGAAATTAAAGAAGACCTAAACAAATGGAGAGATATACCATGTTCATGGATCAGAGGATACTCAATATTGTTAAGATAATAGTTCATCCCAAATTGACCTATAGATTCAACACAATCCCCATGTAATTCCAGCAAGACTTTTTTTTTTGTAGAAATATATAAGGTGAATCTAAAATTTATATAGAATTGCAAAAGATCTATAATAGCCAAACAATTTTGAGAATAAAGAACCAAAGTGAAAATCATAAATGACTTGATTTTAAATTTTTAGAAAGTTAAAATAATCAAGACAGTGTGCTATTGGTGTAAAGACCTACATCAATGTAAATTTGTATATATATATATAAAGATACACATCAAAGGAACAGAATAGAGTCCAGAAACAGACTCACATATCTATAGCTAATTGATTTTTAACAAGGATGCCAAGGCAATTCCACAGAAAAAGAATAATCTTTTTAACAAATGGTGCTAGAACATTTGTATAGCCATGTGCAAAAATATGAACTGCAACCCAGTACCCTACACCACTGGATTATAGGGCTAAAGGTAAGAGCTGATACCTGAAGAATCCTAAAAGAAAACTTAATGTCCTTGGGTTAATCCAAAAGACAACCCAATCAACATAAAATGGGTAAACAAATGTGGTATATTCATACAGTGCTGTTATTAAAATACTATTTAGTTGGGGCACCTGGGTGGCTCAGTAGGTTAAGCCTCTGCCTTCAGCTCAGGTCGTGATCTCAGGGTCTTGGGATTGAGCCCCACACTGGGCTCTCTGCTCAGCAGGGAGCATGCTCCCCCCCCCCCCCCACTCTGCTTGCTGCTCTGCCTACTTGTGATCTCTCTCTGTCAAATAAATAAATAAAATCTTATTAAAATAAAATACTATTTAGCATTGAAAAGGAACAAACTATTGATCCTCATCAAAATAGATGAATCTCAAAATCATTATGCTGAGTGAAAGATGCCATTCACAAGGAGCACAAACAGTATCAGTCCATTTAAAGATTTGATTTATTTATTTGTCAGAGAGAGAGATCACAAGCAGAGGGAGTTGTAGGCAGAGGGAGAAGCAGGCTCAGTCCCAGGACCTTGGGATCATGATCTGAGCCGAAGGCAGATGATTAACCAACTGAGCCAGCCAGGTGTCCCTATATCAGTCCATTTATATAAGCTTTTAGGAAATGCAAACTGACTCACAGTCACTAAGTGGACCAGCATTCTCATGGGTGTGGAGGGCAAGGAGAGGTAGGAGGAAAAGGATTTCAAACAGGAATGAGGTAGAAATGTTTGCTGCCTTGGCTGTGGCCATAGTTTCATGGGGATACAAATACATCAAAACTTATCAAATAGTGTTCTTTAAATTTGTGCAGTTAATTGTACATCAATTACACCACAATAAGCCTGTTTTTAAAGAGTACAAAGAACAGTCTGTAGTACAGTGCAGTTTAAATCCGTGGAGAAGCGTACCCGGCAGGGCCATTAACACTAGATGTTGTAACAAGAAACCCGGTGTCTCAGTGGCTTAACAACACAAAAGTTCCTGTTTTGCTTATGTTACAATGTCACCTGGATCCTACAGCGCCTGACAGCTCTCAGGCAGCCACCGACTCCAGGACCTTGTTTCCTTCTGTGTGGTAGCCCTGCTGACGTCAAGATGTGGTCTTTCTTCTTCTTCTTCTTCTTTTTTTTTTTTTTTTTAAAGATTTATTTATTTATTTGACAGGCAGAGATCACAAGTAGGCAGAGAGGCAGGCAGAGAGAGAGAGGAGAAAGCAGGCTCCCTGCTGAGCAGAGAGCCTGATGCAGGACTCGATCCCAGGACCCTGAGATCATGACCTGAGCCGAAGGCAGCGGCTTAACCCACTGAGCCACCCAGGCGCCCTGTGGTCTTTCTTCTTACCGAGGATAAGAAGAAAGAGCAGAGATGATCATGACCAGACCTACAAGGAGAGGCCCATCACATGTGCCCACATCCCTGAGGCCAAAATCCAGTTACGTAGCCGGCAAACAGAGTCTTCTCCATGCTAGGAAGAAGGAGTAGTGTTTTCATCTACACATCTTGCCAGTTTCTGCTGGAAGAAAAAGAAATGTCAGAGTAGTTGTGCACACAATAATGGCTATTACAAAAGAATATCGAGTTTCTGAGCCAAAATACTTGTATTCAGATCCCTTCAGTTTTTTCCCAGAATAAAAGGGAATTTGCTTTATATTTCTGAACTGTTTTAAAGCACCTATTCCAGGAGTTCTCATAAAGGAATGATTCCTTCCTTGCTTTCTGATTTTATTTATTTATTTGACAGGGAGATAGAACAAGTAGGCAGAGCAGCAGGCAGAGGGAGAGGGAGAAGCAGACTCCCTGCTGAGCAAGGAACCCGATGTGTCAGGACTCCAGTATCATGGCCTGAGCTGAAGGCAGACACTTAACCGACTGAGCTGTCCAGGCATCCCAAGAAACAGTTTTTGCACCTAGAGAGAATCCAAGTCTCCCACCTCCTAGGAGACAGAAAATCGGTACTGTAAGGACCTATTTTAGCCAGAGCACTTCCATCCAAGTTAAACAATAACCTTGTTGTTTAACCCTTAAACTGTCCCTGCCCCCCTTCCCCAGGCGACTTACTTAAAAACAAGTCCAGGAAACCAGTCCCAGGTAACAAAGCCCAAATACAAGGGTGGGTCAGGCCAGGTGGAGACATCCGATCAGTGGGGGGGCACATACTGTCTCCCTAGTTACCAAGGAGTATGGGCCCCGTGCCTTGGGACACCTTTTGGGTGCCAATTCTGACCAAGGTGATAGGCTGGTTCAAATATCTACTATAGGGTAAATTATAATTCAATTGGTCACTTATGTATGACCTAATATGACTGTGCAGCTTTCTCTGTGTGTTACAATCTCATTGGCCACCTGTGCGTGGCCAGGCCCAACCACATGGCCTTTGCCCTTAAAAGTTAGTTTGTGAAACAGAGAAGGGTTGCCCTCTCTGTAAGAGGCGTGGCCCTGTCTGGTGTGTTTGATGGTCAGTTTGATTCTTGATGCTTGGCGCGAAATAAAAAACTTTGCTTGACCTTCCCTTTGTATCAGTCTCGCTCCTTTAATCACGGACCCATTACTGAGGGACCTAACAGGTATAGAGTTCTCAAATCCCTCCCACAGCCTGCCCCACTCTTTCTCTACTTCTGCCCGCAAAGTAAGCAGCTTGAGCCCTCCGCCATCCACACCCGCAATGACAGCACAGTGAGCAGGATGTTGGAGCCACCAAGAAATGTGCTCAGGGTCTTTTGTGTGGTACAGCCTGATAAAGGGATTCCTTGCCTAAGCAGCCAGTTAGCCTCACCGTATGACCATTTGGACAGGCAGTGGCAGTGAGAAGATGTGGATTCAGGGGCGTATAGTTGTGTGAACCTGACAAGGTCATTCTATCTGTCCTCAAATACTGTCTTCACTTAGCTTCTGGGACAGCCCACTCTCCAGGTCCTACCTACCTCCCTGCTGTTTGTTCACTTTTTAATCTGCCGCCCTCCTCCTCTTCTTAAGCTCTGAATGGGTAGTTTGCTTGCAAGACCCTCTCCTGGAGTATCATCTCATGTATGATCCCAGAGATTTTGAAAAGGTTTGGAATATGTCCTACATTTGTAGCATCAGCTCCCCAGGGCCTCCCACCTTAATAATTTTGGACACTCAGATACAATTTCTTCTCCCTCCCTCCCTCCCTTTTTTGTCAAATTATGTGGATAACTTCTCCCTCTACAAGTAGTCATTAGGTTCCAGTTATGGTCATTCATTGCTATTTTTTTTTTTCTCTTAACTTGTCTAGAAAAAGGCAAAAAAGACCCTTTCCCTGTTTGCAGTGAGAAATCCTTGGTTGCCCTTGAGAATCAACTGAAACTGACCCTTTCCGGAAAGAGTCTGTGAAATGCAGGAGGAAAAAACAATGAATTCACAGAAGAGCTTGCTCCCACCCACTTGGAACATAGCCCCTTCAGACAACCTGTTTGATCAGCTGGGGGAAAAGCACCCTCATTTACATAACCCTCTGGCCCTTTGTGTTTCGAGATGGCACCAGTCCAGGGAAGCAGTTTCCATATGAGTGAAGGAGGATAAAGGCCCACCAGTGCCCATGACACCCCACAGGATATGGCTACTCCCGATTGTCCAGGAATTTCTGGTTGTTTCTGTACAGTCCTGCAAAATTGCAGATGTGTGTGCCCTTTAACAGTTCAGTGAGCAAATACTACATTAGTTTAGGAAATAGTTATGAATCACTTGTGTGCCAAGTGCATATAAGCTCTCTTACTGGGTGCTTCAGGGATTAGTGCTACAGCCCCGTCTTGGAGAAGCAGACAGTCATGTAAGAACTCCTAAACATTGAATCACATTCCTAATAGACTGGGCACACCAGGAACCGAGGCACTGTCTTTTCTCTGTCTTCTGTATCGTTTAAGTATCATGTTGAGGATATGAACAGGGGATCAAATCCATAGTTCTCCCAGTGAATTTCCATAATTAAAACCAACAATTTTACCAGCCAAATTTCAGAGGAAGCCGGAGCTCCCTTCTGTCACTGTCAGGGGCCATATGACAGCCACAACATCTTACATGGTAGGAAGTGATGACAGACAGGCTGAGAAGAATAAAGAATGCTTCGTGTGGTTCAAATCAAAAGGACATTTGAGTAGAGAGAAAGGACAGATCAGCACTGAAATTAGCCTCCACACCAGAGATGTTGCTTATTAGGGAAATAATGTTTCACATCTGAAAAAAACCCAACAACAAAAACCACACAAGTGGCTAGAAGGTTTGAGTACTCATCACAAAATTGCTTTTGAACTGAATTCACACCCTTAATGGTTTCCGTTAGAAAATGGAGCTCATCAAATACACAGGTGTCTATTCACTTACAGTTCTCAGAGCTGGGACTGGACCACAGAGGAGGAAATAAAAGGCCTCCTGAGGCAGTTGCCATCTCCTCCACATTTAGAATCCGGTTCCAAACCTTGTCCACATTTCCTTACTTCTCTGTACTTGTATCTGCTCTAGATAACAACGCAGGCTCCCAGCTGGGTTACACCCAAGTTAGCAGAGCACTGGCCCGAAGACATTTAAAAATGTGTAAAGAGGAATGACCACTGTTCTCCCACACTATAATTTCAAATGGCCATTCCTGTATTGTATAGTTTTTAATAGTGAAAGTGTTTTATTTTTGTTTTTGTTTTTGGGTGAGATGGAAAAACACTCAGCTGCTCAGTGAGGCAGAGATAAAATATTCTGTAGAAACAGCACTGATGGAATAGGCAGAGCCCCTGGGCCGTCAGTTTGTGAACACACGACTTGTGGCAAAAGACAGGTGTATTTTTGCAGATTTGAGGCCCAGAAAAGGATTTTATTTTATTTTAAAAATTTGATAATAAACACTTCATGGCAAACCAGTTTTATGATAAATGACTGAAGGGAATGAAAAGTCTATACAGTAGAGTCAAATCCTGGTGCTCCCCTGGGAGTTTTACTAATTTTCTCTTGCTGCTCCCTGGCACGTTTTTCTTTTCCTCTTACATTTTAAAACAGGGGTCTCGGTTTTCTGGTCATGCTTGTGAGATTTGTTAATCAAATGATTCAAGTCCTACCTGGGGTATCTAGGGAATCTAGGACAGCGTGGCCTCTGGGGACACTCTTGTCAGGGGCAGCGAGTCTCCCTTGTTTGGGTATTTTTTTCTGGTTGAAAACTCTATGCTTAACATTTAGTTTCTTTCATCTTAATCCAGAGAAATCTTGGTGATTGAGAGGCAACCACCACCAGGATCTGGGAACAGGAGGTTGCACTCATTCACCTTCTGCCCTGGTTTAAGTACAACAGTGCAAGTACAAGTGGGAAAACCAAGGTTGTCTGGGATGCAAAATCATCCTGTGATGACTCCTATGGCTGTGGAAATGTACTGATGGGGGAGTGTGAGAGTGTGGATGTGGCAGGTGAGTTGTGAGTTCGTGTGAATGAGTTTGTGAAGGTGTATGAATTTGCATGAATGTGCGTTTGTAAATGCTTGTGTGTAAGTATGTGCATGTTTGTGTAAGTTTTTTTGAGTGAATGAGTTTGCTTCTGTATGTTTCTTGTATGTTTGCCTATGATTTTTAAAATCTGTGTCAGTGTGTGTATTACTGTGAATTTAAGAGCATAAATGTGTATGTGTGAGTATATTTATATGTAATTGGCTTGAGTGTGTATGTTAAGTGTACATGTATGTGTCTAGTGTGAGTGAGTTTGGGTATGTGTTTGCGTGCATGTTTTGTGTCTGTTAATGTGTGTGTCTGGGTGAGCATGTAAGTGTGTGCACGTGCCTGTGTAATGTGCAAATGTATATGGCTTTGCATTTTTGTGTGAAGCACA